>NC_049186.1:12234646-12550970 GCF_009769625.2 Cygnus olor
AGAAAACCTGAGGACTGATAGCACACAGCGGCTTTCTGAAGAGCCCAGCTACCTAAGATGATCAGGATAACGGTACTGAACATGTTTTGGCTAAAGAACCCCTCGTTCTCCTCTCTAGACAAGTCTGTCTCAAAACTGAGACACAAGGAACGATCAATAATCTCCCTCGGTTATCAACGGCCTTACTGTGCTAACAGTCACCTTCGCAAACATTCACGAGTAGAAGATCAGCTCAGCAGCAAGCCAATTACAACAAGGTAGCAGAGAAGAAACGAGAACACCCCCAAAACTCTCCAGAAAAGAGAGACCCACGGAGAAAAACAAAGTGACTCTCCAAGGAAGGCTGCTGTCCTTGGATTTCTCCACCTGCACAAAGGCAGAGAGAAGCGTAAGAACCAGAAAAGCCTTAACAAAGCGTTTCCAAAAGGTTCACGTAACCCTCCGCCTCTGAACTACCGCAGCGTGCACAGAGCCGCAGCACAGAAGCGGGAGTTGTCAGCAGAACAGATGTTCCACAGCTTTCTCCACGAGAGCCTCGTGCGAAGCAGCCCACTGCCACCCGGTCACCTCCCGCGGCACGAGGGGTCTGCCCATCCTTGGTAACACTGCCACGCTCGGAAAGTTGGAGGAAAAGCCTTGCAGCGTGCTAAATATTTGTAATTAAAGCGTGCCATTTGCAATGATAGCCCAGCACTTACAGACGGATCTCAAGGCGGGTATTTCCCCCTTGCCTTCCATTCACAGGCCTTTCAGATTTCTACAGACGGGCGGGGATCAGCCCCCCCCACGTACACAGTGATTTTAGCAGCAGCAATCGCCTAACTCCTCTCCAGGCACCATACGCTCAGTAAGCAGCAACACGTCTCCGCAACTGTCCTGGTCTCCCTGGCAAAAAACAAAACTAAGCACGTTACAAACAGCACGAATCCTCTCCTTGCACTTTTCTGAATGGAGAACACAGATTGCTGTTTTCCATCGTTCCACTCGATGATGAAGTCGTCTCTCCCGACTCTAAAATTATCTCTGCTACTGATAACGTTGTCAGCAACTTCCGAACACGTTACAGTGCATCTCTGTCACTTATTACTCATATCGCAAACGTAATTACAATGAAGCACTCTCACGGAGCTGTTTAAGGGAGTAAGACTCCTGGACATTTCTGCGTACTAAGACATTAAATTGTTAGATTTGAAAAAATTATTTTCTTCTCCACGTAGCTGGTAAAGGTAGAAATACCAAAACCAGAGCCTTGTGGTGCTTAATATGCACTGCCTATTCTCATTGTTAAAGATGGACTTAAGCCGATGCATAGAGCAAGAACTGACTTGCTTCCCAATTCCTAAGGGACAGGAGAAAATTCCTTACAGAGTCCCTGGTCTTGGAATACTCTAGGGAAAGAGTAGATTGATTAAATCCAGACGACTGAAGAAACATACAGTGAAGTATATTTTTATTCTGTAGTCATTCACACCCCACAAGTTACCTTCGCTAATAAAGCCTTGTGCCAGTGAGCATCTCTAAAAACTTTGTATCTTAAATTACAGAGGAAAAAACATTTGAATTTGAAGTTGGGATGTAGCAGAACATCTCCAGGTTTTAGTCTAAGCTTACCAGGAACACAAGTGTAACTGATACGAGTGAATGATTACCTGCACCACATAGACATCTCTCTACCAGCATTAATTTAAACTGAAATAAGAGTTCAAATGTTGGCTTCGGTCTGTTAAAAAAAGAAAAAAAAAGCACTTTAAAGCTTGATTTGACAAATGTACCCTCCATTACACATTCACTCTATGTTCAACCATCACAAAAAGTTACGTATCGTCTTGCAAGAAGTCTGCAGAACTCTTCAGAGCTGTTCAAGTCCTCTCTGCTTAGACTTAAAAGTGTCTGTAGACAGATAGAGCGCGAGCTTCCCAACTCGATTCAATCAATACCCAACGATCTTAATTCACAACGAATCCTGCTCTGGGTAAGAGAAGATACAAACCCGTAACCTGGATGACGGCGCTCGTTACTTACAGCAGGGGGTTCGGCGGTGGGAGAAGCTGAGTTGCTTTGTTTTGGTTTTTATTTCGAAAGACATTTGTAAACCAGCAGGTGCCCTGCACTGGCACTCAATTCGCACACCTCGCAGGGCAGCTGCTGCCCCTTTGAGTAGCTATCGAGCTAGCACGGATTCCAGCCGCAGCCTGGGAGGGGGACGGAGTCACAACACCCCCGGCTCCCGGGGCCACCCCACAGCAAAGGAGCAAAGTGCTCCCTGCCAGCCGTACCAGGAGCTCCTCCGCACACCGGGGGGAGAGCAGAAAGCACACATCGTTTGGTTGAGACCCCAGACTGATTCCCAGGCTATGAGTTTCTTAAACACGAACACAGCTGACAGTCTGTGAACGTGCGTAAGCAAACAGAAGACAAACACTTCGGCTGCAATAAGCAGAACTGAAGCAAAGGCTGCCACCAAAACGTGACCTCGCGCCCGATGAGGTTCCCTCGGCTCACAGCCACCCGCTGACCTGGCCCTGGATGAAAGGGGGGAGACCAGCGGGCAGCGCCGCTGCAGCCCCAGCGGCCAAGCTGCTTCCAGCGCAGGTGTGGTTGGGGTGTCCGAAACAACCGCCCGAAGCTGAAATAACGTGCGCAAGCTTCCAGTGTTACCACCTTTGTTAACTTCCTTTGCTGTATGAAACTTGTACCATGCAGGCAGGTAAGCTCTGCTTCCCTGAACTAAGCGCATTCGTATGCGGCGCTGTTTTAATCTACATTTCCGTAGAAACCTAATTGTGCATTCCTCTTCTCATAAGAAGAGGATTTAATTCTCACCCAGCAAGTTACGAGGCAGCAAGAAAAAAATGCTACAGTAAAACTATTATAACTACCTTTCTTGCTCTCCACTTATTTTAGAAATCAATGTAAGTATGGCATAGCTTCATTTAAATATTCTGAATTTAGTAGCAACTTGTCAGTAAAACCTGGTATCTTTGAAACCTTTTTATTTAAATCAAGTTTCATGACTTGACTGCTACTGCGACTGGGAGATTTAATTCAATATACAAAGCATAATTCCAAACCTCCTGTGTTAAAAATATACTTTAAAAAAATAATAGATCAAAGCAGAGTCACTTTGATGGCATATGCAGTCCAGCGAAGCAGGAGACGAAAGATTAAATGTCTTCAGAGCAGTCCCTCCAGATGAAAGGGGGCAAGCGAATGTTCAGATACTTACCTAGATTTACCGCTGATTACTTTTCTTATTTGATTTTTCCCTCTTGTTAGATTCCTGCTTTCTAAAGAATCTTCAATTTCCTATAAACTCTGGGGTTTTTAGAGCAATGGAAAAAAAAAAAGTCATTCCAAAAGTCATCCCATTCCCAAACCTTAGTGGAATCATTTCCTACAGCTATAGTGAAGTTAGGGTCACTCCTTAGCAAGGAGTGCTCAGGATGATGTACAAGGGCAAAACCAGCCCCAGCCTGTGTTTTTTCCATGATTCACAGGGAAAAAATGCCACAGACTTATCTGCATCTCTAGCAAACATAGATTTTGGTTGGTAGACCTTTAAGAATTTCTTAGTTTAGATATAGGCTCAGCCTATGCTGTGACAAGCAAGTTTATCGAATTTGAACTAAGTAAATGCTTTCCACGCTCTCAAATCATACCAAGAGGTGAGAGTTACACCCCCTCCAGCCCTCAAGAAAATCTTCCGATAGCACCTGGAAGAGAAGAACGCCCACCTGGGGCAATCAGGCGTGGCTTCTGGAGTAAGGTAGCAGCAGGCAAGTAAAGGAAGCTGAAGTCAGTTGGGGAGCACGACAAACCAGCAGTCAGATGGCGACTGAAGGGGAATAACTACACGTTTTTAATTTGATTAGCGGCTACAGAAAGGTGTCAGAGGCCTTGAATGCTGACCAGAACAAGCACGGCTGCAACACAAAATTTGGATCGGTGAGGAACAGTGCTCTAGAGAAAGAGAAAACGAAAGAGGAGAGTTTCTGAAGTCAGCTAAAACAACAAAACGAGAGGAATTATTTATAAAGCAAGAGAGCACAACTCAAGTTAAGTGAAATCAGGAGGGGGAAAAAAAAATCTTGTTCTTAAGCAAAAAGTAATTATACATAATGGCACGTTTGACCAAACAACACTTAATAAAGCTGTCTAAACGCACAACATGATCGGCACGACTCATCTTGCTCTAAAGTTACTTGTTTCAAGCTAACAGTGAAAACAGAAAGAAGCAAATGTGAAGACTTCAGTTTATTCCATTTTCTTCATTTACAAAAATAAAACTCAGTGTCTTTGAGAATGAATTCACTCAGGGCCTGATTTTGCTGAGCTCTGGGCCATGACGACTGCTGTAGCCACCGCTCTCTTCATTAAAATGATTCCCTTCTACCATAACAGGCACGTGAAACGCGCTACAATAGAGAGAAGGCAGCTGGTTACTACTACCCTGTACTCACGTTTATGCTGTAACCTATTGATCATCAAGGCAAAGTCGCTCCCAATTTAGAAAAAGACAGCTTGCAGATCATCAAGTAAGCAAATAGGAAGCTTCACGGGAAGGCGGAGGGATCACTAAAATAGACAAGCGAGCTCATCACACCTCCACAGTCTAGTAGAGAAAATCACTTTTTTGCCAAAACCCTTCAAAGACGGCACACCACAAGACACTGCGTTCTACGGCTCATTTAAATTGGATCCTAAACCAAAAAACTCAATTCAGTCCATTAACGATCTGCCAAGTCAGATCCTTACTACATGACTCTACTCAGACAATTCTGGCTCTGCCCGAGCCTTCCCCAGCGCTTCTGAGCACAATAACCATTGGGGTGAACACCCCCGGGAACATTTAGATTAACACACAGCCCCCCCATCCCTGCTCATGGTGCCTTTGGAAAGAACTTAGAGGAAGGAGTTTCACCAGCAGTTCCCAAGTTTAGGTCACAGCGTTACAAACGGGATCATAACCGTAACAGGAATTTGGTCACACAAAAAAAATGATGCACACAGATACACGGACATAACTCTGAGACCTCGGGAATCCGGTAACAACTGAAAGCCAATTCCAAGACTGGAAGGCATGGAGCCAATTATCCACAATGTTTCTTAGGTGTTTACTTGTATATTTATTTTAGCTTAGGCTAACTAAGCCAGGACACAAACATTGTCTTGCTATAGCACACACTAAGTGCTTCATCCAATAATTATTTTCTGCCTCCGAAATCATATTATCTCAGTTTCCTCTCAGACTGAGTCACACACTCAAAGAACACCTTAATTTTATATTCCACATAACATGCTGGTGGCGAACTTCGAAACCACAAAGCTTCCGTGCACCTTCACCACCAGCCACCTGTAATGGCATTTCCTGTGCCTTGTGCTGGCATCGTTACCTGCTGATCCAGAGCGCTGCTTAAGACCTCATTAATTTTATTGTCTGCACTGAAGAACACCAAGTACCAATTCCATTTAAAGAGCTTAAACGAGGGAGCTATTCAAAGAGTATATTACGGTGAACTTGGAATTAGCATTTTCCATACAATACCCCGAGTTGGAAGGGACCCCCGAGGATCTTCAAACCCCACATTTGGGACCCGTCTGCTTCCCTCATGCACATGAGGAGCACGCAGGCTGCGGGCACGTTAGGCTACCAGATCCCACGCGGGTCCTTCCTCTGAACACAGCCCGCGGATGGAAGCGCAGCAGCCCTCAGAGCACCGACTCCTTCCCCCCCACCGCCTCCCGCCCCTCAGCCTCACCCGGTCCTTCATCCTCCAGCTCTGCGCCAAGGACTTGGAGCCTTCGATCTTCTCGCAGTGCCTCTTCTTCATAAAGGCCAGGGGCAGGTTCCAGTCCGTCAGGTCGGACTCATCCTCCTCCCCCAGCCCCAGCAGAGGCGACTGCAGCATCTCGGACTCCATCGGGGCGGCGGCGGCGGCCAACAAGTGCCCGGCGGCCCCGGGGGCCGAGGACGGGCAAGGGCGGCGGGCGGCCCCGCACCGCGCCAAGGACGCGCCCGGGGCGAGCGGCGCCTCACGCCCGGCGGCTCCGCGCCTCCGCCCCGCGGGCAGCCGCCCCGTCAGGACGCGGGGGTCGGCGGCGCCTCCCGGCCCCTCGGCGGGCCGAGCAGCGGCGGGGCCCGGCCCGGGCCTCCCCTCGCCGCCTCTAGCCCCGCGGGCCCCGCGTTCGCTGCGGAGGGAGCCGCGCCCGGCCCATGGCGGCCCCGCGCCTCTCGCACACCGGCGGCCGCGGGCGGATCGGCGGAGCGGGCGGCGCGGCGGGGGGGGGGGCGGAGGGGGCGAAGGGGCGACGCGTCCCGCGGCACCGGCACCCGCCTCGGCTCAGCACCGCGGCCAGGAGGCGGCCATCTTGCCTCGGCCCACGATGCACCGCGCTACGGGCCGCCGCGTGGGACACGCCGGGCCGCGCCGGGCCGCCCGCGGTCGCCATGGTTACGGCGGGGCCCGGCCCGCGGCGAGCCCCGGGAGCCGCCCGCGGGTGGCTGAGGGGAGCCCCCCCACACACACACCCAGACACCGGGCGGCGGAGGCTCAGAGCCCGCCGGGCTGCCCCGGGGGGAGGGCCCCGGCTCGCCCGCTCCGTCCCTGAGGGGACATCGCTCAAGGCGTGCTCAGCCGCGGGGCCGAGGCGAGAGCGGCCCGGAGGCGCTGGGGGAAGAGCTGGGGAAGGGTGAAACGGGGTCCCACGGAGCTGGGGCTGCTTCCCCTACATCCGAGGAACAGAAATCGCCCTCCTCGCTATCAAATAAACCGGAGGTTAATTAAGATCAAACAGCGCTCCTCCTGAAGGTCCTCTGAGTGTTAGCAGTAGTCAAGTCCAAGTACTTAGCAGTAGTTAAGTCCAACTGCATTCATATCTATACATACACATTCACAGCTATAGTGTTTTAAAGGCGAAAAAAAAAAAGTATTTCAAAGCATAGATCAAAGAATGCACGTATAATTTGATTTATAGAATCGTATTAATCATTAACATTGTCAGTGTGTGTACATCCATGCGATAATGCGTACTCCAAAGACCTTTCTCCAGATGGGAAGAGGCTGCTCCGTGAAGGCAACGTTTGCTTTCTCATCTGGGGCAGCAACGTTTGCTTTTCTCATTTGCTTGGCTGGCTGAGCTGGTTCATCGTTTTACGGGTGCTTTGTGCAAAGCGCTTGTGGCCGTGGTTCTGCTCACCTTGAGTGAATTCCTAACGCCAACAGCAGCCGCACAAAATGGGAGCAGCAGTCCCAGCACGCTACCTGCAGCGCTGCCAGCAGCTGCATGGCACAGATGGGTCCTCGCACGGGCAGTGCCGGTCGCTAATCCCGGCTCCCGACAGCATTTAGGGAGCGTGTGCCGGGGCCGGCGCCTGCCCCGCCGGAACGTGCTGCTCGGCAGCACTGGAAGCCACAAATACCTCTGAAGGACACAGCTGGCAGAGGGCAGCGAGCACAGATGTGCCGCTCTTCACACAGACAAAGCTTTAAAGCAGCGGCTTGTTAAGATATGGGCCGTGTGTTCTCACAGTGCCCTGGGCGAAGTCCATAGCCTGTGCCAGAAGAGCTGTGTCTGTACCCCCATTCCTGCACAGACACATCCTTCCCCTTTATTTCAGGGACTCCTCCAAACCCCTGCCCTGCTCCCAAGGTTCCCAGTGCTCCCCGTTCTGCCATCCCACCCACACCTGCACCTCTGCTCTGTTCCACTCGAACAGGGACAGGGAAGGTGGCAGGAGGAGGATGCTGGAGAGCAGAGCTGCAGCGACGGCTGGGCCAGGGGGACAAGGACCAGGGGGTGAGCTCAAGCTGTGCGATCCCTGTCTGTGGCTGCTCTGACCTGCAGCGCTCCTGTGCAGCTTCCAGGCACACCTCAGGCCTGAGCTGTGCCTCTCCACCTTGCTGCTCCGCTTGCAGATCCACTCCGCCCTCCCTAATCACATCCTTTCTTGTCATTGCTGGCCAGGATTCCTCATGCTGCCGGTTTCTCCATGCTGAAAGCAGCATGTGATGCATGTCACAACCATCAGGACTCCCCATTTCCTTGCAGAGTAAGCCCTCAGGCTGATTCTGAGAAAAAAAAGGAAAAAAAGAAAAGAAAAAAAAAAAAGATTAAATTGATAGATGACAAGATCTTCTTGCCTTAGAATAACAGGCTGATAGGAAGGCCCTGCATGTCACCAGTTCTTTATACCTGCGCGATAAAGAAGCACAGCGTGCTGGCTTAGCAGCCCTTTATGCCTTTATGTCCACACCATGCCAGGTGAAGCTGTATACAACCTTCCACACAAGAATAAATCCAGCCTTGTTTACAGGGGTGCCCATGGGTGCAGGCACACGCAGGATCAATCCAGCCTCAGGCTGTATGACCAGGGCAGGCCCCGTGGCCTCTGCAGCCTGGCCACGTTCCCATTCCGGGAACAACTGCACATCACAGCTCTCCTCGCAGTTTTCACAACAAATAGTCCTCCAGGCTTTGTGCAGTAATTCAGGCAGGATGGAGCCTTTGCTACCACAAGGATTTGGATTTTATCACTGGGGCTGACAGTTTCTGAGATGGGGATGGGATGACATAATCTCCATGCTAAATACATGTTATTTTTTTTAAGGCACGATGAAAAGGGCATAACATTCAGTTTTAGCAAAGCCGCAACTAGAAATTTGCAAACTGACCAGAGCCCGTAAATATCAAATGAAAAAATGTATCTGCACTTTATCAGATCTCTGAATAAGCCTCACAAATATCCTTTTTTTTTTTTTTTTTTTTAAAGGACACATGCTGCAGGTCAGCAGGGATCAGTCTCCATTTGAATTCCTAATTTTTCAAGTTTTGATGGAAATCAGAATGAGTTGATTTATTCAAATATAGCACTGCCAAGCAGTTGGCCCTTGTGGCACCTGCTCTTTGATAATGCAAATCTTCAGGACGGTGGTCATGGGCTCTCTTTGATCATTCGCAGCTATATGCTTTAATCAAAGCTACTCACCTTATTTCAGTCTCCATAGGGCAAGGACCAGAGGGAGACATAAATAATCTTCCATTTATATCTCCATAAAAAATAGTTATTAGAAGTGGTGCCTTTCCCTGGGCTTCTTTCATTTCACTCCATAGTCCAGTGTCAGGTCCTGGTTTCCCTCATTCTGGAGAAAATTCTGCAGCTTTTACTCAGACAAAATATTTCTCAACTTCGATAGACCATGGCATGCCCCACGCCACTAGAGTACATAATCTAGGCTACGTACGTGCTTATCCTGCTGGGCTATGTGTTGGCTTTCTTAATGTCCTGACTTATTTATTTATAATGTTTAGTTCATACTTCTACAGTATCACAGGCTCTTAAGACCTCCAGTGATCGAGTCTGCTTACCTTCTCCAGCTATGTGCTCAACAGCAATTTTCCATCTTAAAATTAAAGCAGGTGCTTCGTTCCTACCTTTAGTAGACAGAGAGAACAATTTATCCTCTTTCACCCTCTCTTATGTATATGAAAGCTGTTTTCAAGTCATCTCAGTTACTTCTTCTCCAGACTAAACGATTCTTTTAGTCTTTGTTTTTCGGATCCCATGTCTAGACCTCTCACCCTGCTGCTCCTCTCTGGACTCTCTCTCCCCAGTCGTTTCACAGCTTTCCTGAGCTGTTCCCGGACTGCTCGCAGCGTTCTGGGCACAGCCTCGTGGGCAGGGGACGATTATGTGTTTTACTGCCTGCCTACTTACACATCCCAGTAGGGTAGTAGCTCTTTTTGAATCAGGATAGCATTGTTAACTCATATTCAGCGGGTGATCCTCAGTAATCCACTGATTCCTTGTCACCATTGTCCTGGAGGTACTGTAACCTCTTCTCTCTTCTTCACCATTCATTAGTGTTACCACACACTGAGTGAGGAACATTGCATTTTTCCGTAATGAAGCGAAACAAAATCTTTCTGGGTGCCTCCAGTTTGTCCAGACCTTTCTTAATTCAAGTCCCATCCTCTGACATGCTTGAGGCGTGCTCAGCTTCGGTCCGAAAATCTGCTGCGCAGCGCCCAGCCACACAGCCAAGCCAGCCGTGGATGTTACCCAGGCAGCTGCCAGCCCGAGGCGGACCCCTGGAACACCCCGCTCCTCCCGTGGAGGCAGCATGGCCCCGGTAACTCGCACCAAGCATCCAGCCCGCCTGGCGATCAAACAGCCAGCTCGCTGGGATTTCATCTACACTGCATTTGCTTGACCCCTGCGCGCCGCGTGATTTCGGGGGGTGGCCAGGTGGGTGTCTGTGTCAGAGCAAGGCATCGAGGCCTCTGCGAGAGCAGACCGAGGTCCAGTCGAGCCAGTCGATAGAGCCTGGCAGTGCAATTCATCAGCACAAGCGCCAGGTGAAGCGAGCTGTGTCCTGAGCTTGGTTGGCTGTATTGACTGGGTCTCTGCCTGCTTAATGAAGGAAAACATGGCTATACTCAGTCTGGAATGCCAATTATGTTTCAGTGCTGTGAAAATACAACTGGGAGTCCCACAGTCAAACATCTGCCTGCCCGCAGGCTGAGTTTTTCCCTTTGAATTCTTTGTGGCACTTACTTATTGCTTCGCTGGGTTTGCACCCCCCCTAAAACACGCACACGCTCCTGCTCACAGGCAAAACCTCGCTTGCTGTGCTTCACGCTGGGGTCTCGCTGCATTTCAGATCGCTGTGTGCTTCAGCCCCAGTTTTATCTTTTACAAAACTGAGCCCTTGTTTAGCAAATCTGTTCTTGATTAGGGCAGCATAGTAAAACCCTTGTTCCTAGGGAATCTAGGGAATGGAAATGTCACATCAAGTAAGGCACATTAACTGAAGTCCTAAAGACCAAAATGCAGGATTATCTTCCGGAAACACACTTTGACAAATTCTTCCACCTGCCACTCTTTTTAATGAAAAATCCTCCTATCTTGGTCCCTGTCAGCGTCCATTGTTTTGCCCTATTCAGCCAGCTACTTCTAATTCCACTCTTGGGTGGGAAGAAAGAAAGGTATGTAAAGAAGAACTGTTCATAAATATCAAGAGAGATTTTATCTTTAATTTTCATTAGTCACATTCACAGGTCACCAAATGAGTCAAAGTCAGATTCAAAGGTCTGTGCCCTGAGCTAAAGGTCTATCCATTTTAAGGCTCCAAGAGTAAGCGTATGTCTGTGTCCTTATGCGTGAGAAGACATCCCTTCCCCATGCATGGACTCTCAGCCAAGTGTTATTTGTACAGCCATAGCCAGGGCTGTTTTAAGCATTTAGGGGCTAACAACAAGGTTTGTTTTAACACTTTAGTCAGGGAAGCTTTATATCCTGGAGACAGTAGGTAAAATATTTATTAGGAAGAATATCTATTTTTAACTAAGCATGATTTCATTTCTATTATTTATGCATGTGCAGCACATAGACTTCCCCGCTTCCCTCCTTGCAGTAAATGTGAGTCGGAGACTTGAGGCTGGGAGCGGAAATTGGAGCCTGGGGAGGATGGGATCAGGAGGCAGGTGAGAAGGGGGTGGTTGCTGTTATGTGCCAAATCACAAAAAAATGATACACATCAAAAAAATGCTTCATAAGATTGACTCTTCATCTTGTAACAGAATCCCAGTGACCTCCCCCTGCAAGGAAGAGAACCAGGGGGTATATTCCCACCACGGGCATGCTCTTCCTCACTTGCTTCTCTGGATACACATACACACGGGCAGAGAAACGTCCCGGTGCTGTTGAGAACAAGCTGTGGTATCAAACCTGCCAGATTTGGTGTCGCAAAGTACCCTCCTGCCTTCCTGCCAAAGGCCCTGTAGTACAAAATACCCTCCTGTCACCACTGTTGCTGCAAGGCCTGCTTTCCAAGCAGCTTACCTACAACACAGGACTCATGGTGGTGTCTCGGGAGAACAGCAAACCTGAAGCTTTCCCCTGCCAAGACAAGAAATGGGGGGAGAAAACCGAGGGCAGAAGACAAATCCAACCAGGAGCAGAGGAAACCACCACTAAAGAGCAGAGGCAAACTGAGTCTCACCGTCTCATGCTGCTCTCAGCGAGCAAATCCAGATCCACACACGCGGCCACGCAGCCCCGCTCTGCACGGACTCGGTTCCTGCAGCACAGGAACCCTTTCAGCACTGTGAGGACAGATTTCCTTCTGGAAATCCGCTCTCTGAACATCCCAGGGCTGACACCTGGGAGGCAGCAGCCTGTTGGAGGAGACACAGAGGGGACCTGGGGAGGGCTGGGGGTGGTGGCCGCAGCACTTCACCTGCTGGTCGTTCCCAAGGCCCCCACCCCTGATGCTGCAGCAATGTGCTGGTGTGAAGACACTCAGGTGGCCTTGAGATTAACAGAAAATGGGCGTAAACTGTGTCTTAGTCAGGGGTGCCCCATTAGGAGTGTGATGGGATTTTTCTCTTCCCTTGAAAAGGCCAGAATAAATAGTAGGTCAAAAGTCTCTCCTTGCCCTTTTAGTGGAAGAAATGGTTTGCCATCAGGGGAAATTTTTCACCAAGGAAAAGGGGAGAGAGAAGAGAGGTGATGCAGCGACCATAGCAGAAAATTTGGGAGTTCTGTCTTTTCTCTTTGCCACCACTAAGCTACAAAAGGGCAAGTTTCCTGATGAATTAGTAGCTGTAGAGTTTAGTTAATGAGTGTATTTGACATCCTTGGATACAAGGTAGTGAAGACGTTAGAAGTAATTTGGACTGTGAAGCAATAGCTGCATTTCACCCCAAAGGTGGCTTCAGTTCACTGACAAATGTAAAGATTTCTGCATTCCTGCTTGCGCTGTGGAGACTTAAATGACCACTCCAAAGACGGACAAAAATTGGTTGCTTAATGGAGATGTTTTTCTCATAAAGCCTGAGTGAAGCTGCGCTCAATACGTTTGGGGATACGATAGATTAGATAGTTTGTAGAATCCGTTAATAGAGTTCTCAAAGCACTTCACTATCCATCTCAATGAAAGGCGTTATATAAATGGAAGCTCATTTGTTATCGTTATCTTTCTTTGTCTCTTCACAATCTGTATAATTTGCTAGGTTATCAGGCTATGTGTGTTTAAAAACACATGATAGATGTAACCTCAGCAGACAGTCACTGGTTTTCTCGTTCTTAAGAGCAGAAATCTTTCCTTAAACACTCTGTAGCCGGTATAGATCCATATCAGCTCTGACTCAGCGACAAAACAAAGCCAATACACTAGAAATAGAAGCCAGTGAATTCTGCTGGACCCTTCTGAGCCTGTCAAAAGCATTCAGAGCAGACGTCCCATTTTCCAGTGTACCTTTCAGCAAGCACACCTTCCCACAGAGGGCAGGCTGGGCTCCACGTTCTCCTGAACCAGAACTGAGCCGGCTAATAAGGAGTAACTCAGCATTTTACTGGACGTTGCTGAGAAATTCTTGTACCGTCTTCTTGAACATGGGAATTGGAGAGCTCTTTCATGGAGCAGCCTTTGGAAATGCCCAGCACAATGATGCAGAGATTGCTTCAGAATCAGAACCACGAAGGTCTGGTTTTATGTTGAGCGAAGAAGAGGCAACAACCAAGAGACTTGGATGCAACCAAAACAAACCCTGAATGGAACATACAGCCTGGGCTGTCCCATGCAATGTTTACCACTAATGTCCTTTTAAATGGGGAAATCCAAAAATCTCTTCCTACACCCAAGAAATGTAACTGTCCATGGAAGCAGCATGCTTCTCTAGTCCTCTTTTTACCATTCCCATGAAATAAACCATCTGAGAACTTTTCCTTATGCCTAGGATATTTCAGACTCAGATTCCTGATACAGAGTGACACGATGATCAGCGTTTATTTTCTAAGTCCTGGTGGGCTTCATGGCTGATACGCTAGCTGCTGAAATTCCAGCAGGTTTCAGAGAAATAATGTGACCAGACTTATTATAATTAATGGAAACAAGATGAACATATACACGAACTTCTCATTTACACTGGGGAACATCCATACAGCAGGAAAGTAAAGGCTTTTCAACATGGTAAAATAAGCACTACATAAATCTAATGTGTGAATTTATAGTACACTAATGACTTCCCATTAAACTGCTGATTGAACAGTCAGGATGTGGCAAGCACGAGAAGCTTACTCCTCTTCCAGAGACCATGCCAAGAGTTTCTGTCCTTGGAAGCAGTGCAGCACAGCTAGCGTATTCTGGGTTCACAATTTAACTTATTTTAGATTTCTCATGCAGAAAAGCCCTAAGAAGCGAGGCAACCAGACCCACAGACCACATACTGACAACATTATTACTACGCACAAGCCAAAGCCGGGCATTGCTGATGTTCCCAAGTTCGGATGGCATTCAGCTCTAGAAGCAAAGTGCAAAGTACTGTAACAGATGCTAAAAGAAATGCGCACCCCTCCAGGTGTCCTGGAGCCCAGAGTTTTGCAAGTCTTTCACCTCCAAAAGATCCTGTTTCTGCTGCCTATCCCAGTGCTGGTTGTAGCCTTCACTGGGCCCCTGCCACTCGCTGCACCTTCAGCTCAAGAAGCGCCAGCTCTGCTTACCGGCCAAAATGTCTCCAGCTCCACTTACTGCCTGGAAGCAGCTTCTGTGTCGTTCCAGTTACACTTACTATCTGCTGCTTAAATCGTGGAAGAGGAATCAATAACGTACCCAGCCCTAATGGCATCCTTGCCAGCAGAGAATCTTCAATGTCATGAGAGCTCCTCTCCCCACTAAAAGCTACATTTTAGGTAAGGGTCATGCCTCGCAGCAGGCAAACGCGATGAATTCCTATTGCATTAGAGCATTTTTATCTCTGCTGCCTTTAAAACCTTGCTGTGTTTTAACCGAACCATCACCGACCAACACAAATTGACTTTGGCACCGGCGGCCAGTTCCCTCGCCCACCACCAAGGGAGTGCCCAGCTTCTCCCGGGGCACGAGCAGGCGCCCGGGCAGAGCTCCCTGCTCCAGGGCTGGTGTGTACCTGTGCCTGCACACAGACCCGCACGACTCCGACAGGCTGCCCCTCTGCATCCCGTGCACTTGGAAGCCCCTCCAGAGCCATCCTGCTGTCTGTCCATCCGCCCTTCAAATCCCTCCCGAAGGTGCACATGGAGGCATGCCCAGCCTCCACACACATTAACATAATAAAGCAGAAGGCGTGGGAGAAAAAGAGCAGGAGACTGAGAAAAATAATAAATAATCACAGAAAAAACTGGGGCACAACAGTGTCTCTGGCTTTTGATGTTTTCCTCGCATCCTGCCCTGCCTTTTCTCCTGTGAAAATGGAGCGCTGCAAGGTGGGACGAAGCCCCAGAGCCACGGGGACATGGGGCTGTTTCTGGACGGAGGCAGTAGCAGGATTACAGCTAAATATTGAAGCTATCAAAGCAGCTTAAGGGATTTAGGAACCCACCCCCCATTATTATCCTCTCTGTAGTGGGAGGGAAGCGATCTTTTGCAGAGACCTCAAGCAAACACCAGGACTGTGCTGGCTTCTGAAACACCCCATGATGGTTAGGAATTTCTCCTCCTTTTTTGGACAGAGAAAAAATCACGAGTGTGGTTTCTTGTGAGAAACGGAGTCACGGTTCGTCCCTGCCGGCAGCCCCGCGCCCCCCAGGCGGCAGCAGCAGGGCCAGAGCCCGCCGGGGCCGGGAGCTCCACGTGCGGCCAAGGAGCCGCGTCCATCACCCGCTGCCTCCTGCAGCAGGTAAATCCCAGAAAGCCAGAAATGACTTGAGGGATGGTCTTGGAGGAAAAGCTGGTGGTTCTTCTGACGCGTGTGCGTATGTGCGGATAGGGCTGGAAATTACTGTACAAATCAATTCCGAAACTGAGAGGCGGATGTGGGATGTTTTAAACCTGCCTCCATTCAAATCTGCTGCTGAAGAGTCACAACAAAACTTCATTAACAAAACATGATGCTGGGCCCTGGTCCTCCTCCCGTCCCCCAGTTCCTGCTGCAGGACAGCTCCGCTGACGGTAAAGAGATTTTTAATTTGCGCCAGCGTAAGGCGGTGGAGAAGGCTGTGTCTGATCTCTACAAAGGCATCAGCATCCTCTCCTTAGGGACTCCTGGGCTCACAGCTAATTCCCCGGCAGCCTGCACAAGACACAGACCAGCTCCTGTCCTAGAGCCCCGGGGCACAGCACGCATTTCTGACTGTGCTCCTCGGGCGTTACCGCCTTCTTCCCGCACAAACCAGACCCTGGATCGGTAAATGGGGTGCCGTGAGAGCAGAGAACCTGGGAACCTGGCCCCTTTTTGTCTCATTTGTGGCTGCTAACCAGAGGCACAGGTTAATGCTCAGTTCTGCTCTCCAAAGAAGCCTCTCGCAGCTGGCAGGAGCCCAGCAGGAGCCCGGTATTGGCAGACGCCAAGTGTGAGCACTGCTCCTCTTCCAGCCCATCGCGTCCTGCGCAGGGAGCATCACCCGGAATCCGAGCCCCTTCTGCAGCTCTCCCTGCAATTTTGGCTAATGCAAGATCAGTCCTCAAGCAGCCAAAATGATTTCTCTGCTACACTTTTAAGGGAATGCTGCAGTTTTAAACCACAAATTAAATTTTTAATGAAACTTCATAACTGTTGTACCCAAATGTAATGTAATATTGATAGGAGCTGTGCATCCAGCTAGCATGAGATTGCCCTAGAAAGCTTTTTAGGATGTTATGCAATATATAGCTAAATTAATTATTTGCAATGAAAGGACCTACGTCCCTATAGCATCACTGAGACATACCAGTATGGAGAACACACTTTTCATTCTCACTGGCTGTAAATGTCAGGCAATTTAGAAGGAAACTGACTTTTGAGATGGGAAGAACAAAAGAAAGGGAAGGAAAAAAGGAGAGAGATCGAATGTGTGAGTGAGAGAGGGAGAGAAACAGAGAGGGAGAGATCTGCAAAGAAAGACTGCAGCAAAATGCAGCAAATTTCAGAACTCCAGTCCAAAGTGTTTGTCTGCTACAGGAGGGAATACTCTGCCTTACAAACAGTGCGTTTGCACTAGCTACACACCATGCTCAGGCTGTCCTAATGAGATCTGTAAATTTTTGAAGGCATTAAAAAAAGGAAAAATTTTGCATATATTCTCCAGACTTAACCACGGAGCAGCTCAGAGGTGTGTGCTCATTTCAGGCGTCCCGTCTGGCTGCACAAGGCAAAGGGCTTTGGGAAGCACCCTGCTCCCGCGGCACCCACGCGGACAACGGTGCTGTCGTGTGACCAGAGATCCTGTCCTTGCTGTGCCCCCCCAAAAAAACAAGCCCTGATATTAAAAAACAGCCTCACTCCACTGCTGTGTCCTGCCCTAAGCACGCTGGGGCTGGGGGTGCAGCCAGGAGTGGGGCTGCAGGGGGTGGCCCCGGGGGCCTCAGAGGCACAGCCAGCGGCTCGGCTGCCCAGCAGCTGCAGGCACAAACAGGAGGAGCTGGGTTTCTCGCTCGGTGAAGTCTACCCATTACTGTTTCCCATTGCAAAGCTGTCTCCATCCCATAATGGATCATATTGCTCCCACTGCACAGAGGAGACTTAGCTGCGGAATCAGCGTTCCCCACAGGAGGATGGTTTGTGTACAGCAGGCTTCAAAACAGGAGAGAAAGCTTCCACTCCCTGCTCCCCAGGGCTCTGGCTCCTGGGATTAAAGAGATTTGTCCACTTTAAAATGTCCTTTACGCATTTGTAGCTCTGCTGTGCTTACACAAAGGTTAGCTTTGGACAGACTGAATATTTACGAACTGCACCTCTGCACTGGACAACTGGCCAAGGGCACCGGAGAGTCAGGGCTTCTGGTCCCCAGGGGGAGCACCTTGGGCCACCCAAAATTACACGTGTCCATCATGAATACAAATGCGCCTGCTGGCTCCTGTTCAGAACTAAATCATCTCCAAGGGTCCGTGATAGCTGCGCTCAGCTCTTTTCATCTACAGAGCAATAAATCAGCTAGCTACAGAGAACGCTTTGGAAGAGGCGAGAAAAGAGTTAAAAATAATAGGGGCTCCATTATTCCATTATACCCATACAGCTCCTAAATCTGCAAAAGCAATAACAGATCCTACTGCATGATTCAGTGATTCTGGAAAAGCTGAAATCTTGATCATATTTTCTCGTTCTTTCCTCACATTAGGAGACACGGGGGTTATTTTGCTTATCTATTGTAGTGCAGCTTTGTTGTTTTTTCCTATCTAGGTATTTATACGGCCTCCATCACCATAGTATCGGAGTGTTTATTTTACTGCACCTGTCACCTTGGTCTCGTCTCAGCATAATGTACTGTGGATGACAAAAGATTCCCAGTTAAATTGGTTCAGTGACATGAACAGCTTTGTCAATACCATGCAGATGTTAACAGCAGTGGGTACCAATTCAGCTGCCTCTAAGACCAGTTTTACACTGGTGTAATCACATTGCCTGCAGTAACATTATTTTTAGTTTGCATTCCTGCCTGTGGCAGAAGAATTAGACCTGCAGTCTTTTCAGCCTTTTCCACAGCATCCCCTATTCCAAGGAAAAAAAAAAAAAAAAAAAAAAGAAAAAAAACAGCACAGAAAGGGAGAGCGGCCCAGAAAACCTCCCCTGCCTGTCCCCCTCCTTCACTCGCCTCTGCTCCAGTCTTGTTGCAGCCAAATGCTGTATGGCGCAGAGAGCAAAGAAGAGGAAAAGTAACCACTGCAATAAAGCCAGAAGTGAAGAACCCGGGGGGGAAATGCAGACTTTTCCCCAGCAGGTCCTGAAACAAAGCACACGGCACCGGAGGTGAGCTCCTCCAGGGCTTTTCGGCCCTGAACTGTTGAGCAGGGGCAGGACCAGGCCAGGAGCAGAAGCCACAGGAAGGACAACGAGGCTCTGTGAGCCCACAGCCCACGTAACCACGTAAGCGTTGGGACAGTTTTGACGGAAGAGGACAATGAAAGCGCCCCAGGAGCCCAGCGCAGGCACTGCAGAACCGCTGCCATCTTCCCAGGCTTCGTGGCCACTTTGTCCCGGTGCTGCGCCCAGTCCTGCGCATCAGTGGTCGTGCCCAACCGAGGCAGAGGCGGGGATCTGACAGCTTTGCCATACGCTTTCCGCTGTGCCCAACAGCCTCAAGCCTCTGGGTTTGGCCATGAAATGCTGCTTTAGCTGTAACCTGCAGAGTTCTGCTGGATGAGGAACTCGCCTCCCCAGGGCAGCTGAGAAAGCCTGCGAGAAGGAAGCGACGGAAGCGCTTTGTGCCACGGTGGTGTGTCATAAAACTCTCGGGGCTAGGTAAACGTTTGCAACAGAAAAGGCACCAAACTGAGTCACCGGGCTGCAAACGGTGCCCGTGTGCGCCAGCTCCTGCGGAGCGCTCGTCGGGTCTGCGCTCCAGGGCGGAGAGAAGAGGGGAAAGGGCCACGAAGGGGCTCCTCTGCAGCTCCACGGCCGGAAAGACAGACCTTGCGTTTTACTGACCCACCTCGCTAATAAATTAATTGCTTCACATTTCGCAGGAGAACTTGGCGTTATGTAAATACTCCGGCCCCGCGGGCTGCTGCAGTGCAGGGGCGCTGGGGCAGGCGGTGAACTGGGCTGGGAGGTCCAAATTCACCGGTGGTGCAGCAGCAGCTCGCCGCCCCAGCAGGTCGGGTGCTCCCCAGCACCTGCAACACCGCAGAGCGGAGGCACGGCTAAAACCAGCGGGTGGGAGAGGCCCTGGGGCCGGGGCTGGGGCCGGGGCCGGGGCCGGGGCTGGGGCCGGGGGGGGCCCGCAGCGCTCAGCGCTCCCGGCCACGGGAAGGCTCCGGGGCACAACCGCGGGGGCGAACCTCGCGCCGACGAGGACCGGGCGCTGGAGGTGAGGAAGGCGGCGGTCCTGCTGGCCGCTGGAAGGACGGATCCAAACGGCACCTGGGGAGGTTTTTTTTTTCCTGCTTAAAGCGAAGAGAAGCGATCGCCTTCCCTCGCCCACAGCAGCGCCGCGGCTCCAGCACCTCGCTGCGCCTCCTTCCCAGGACCTGGGGGGGGGGGGGGGGGTCGCGGTGCCCCGACCTCGCCCGGCGCCCTTCTGCCCCCCGAGCCCCCAGCGGGGGCCTGCCCGGCACCGGGGGGGGGGGGGGGGGGGGGAGGACAGGGCGGCGAGGGGCCGCTTCGGCGAGCCGCGAGCAGCGGGGCCGGGACCGTGCCGCTCCCCACGGCGGCCCCGAGGTCCGCGCCCCTCCCCGCGCCGCCTCGCCACGGACCCGGCGAGCCCGCGGGGCCCCCCCGGCGGCAGCCCGGGGAAGCGCCGCTCCCGAGAGCCCCGGCCCCGGCCGCGCTGCTCGCGGGGACGGGCGGCAGCCGGGCACCCCCGGGCGGCAACCGGGCACCCCCGGACCGCAACCGAGCACCCCCGGACCGCAGCCGAGCACCCCCGGAGCACGGGCGGGCGCCCACGGACACGCAGCCGCGGCCCGGGCGCCCCCCGCACGCCCGCAGGTGCCCGCTGCAGCCCCTCCGTGCTGCCCCGCGGCGCGCCCCCGCACGCTCCCACTCCCGCTCCCGCTCCCGCTCCCACTCCCACTCGCACCCTCACACTCGCTCACGCCCACCCCCGCGGGACGCCCCCCCCCGGCCCCCGCCCACCCGCCGCGCGGCCGGGATTCCACGCGCCGTGACGTCAGGGCGCGCGGCCCCGCCCGGGCGCTATAAGAGCGGCCGCGTGCCGCAGTGGGCCCGGCGGAGAGCGGCGGAGCCGGCCCCGCACCAGCCCCGCACCCGGCCCCGCCATGGCCGCGGCGCTGCCCGCCGGGCTCCCGCTGCTGCTGCTGCTGCTGCTGCTGGCGCCGCGCGGCCGCGCGCAGAGCTTCGGGCAGACCCGCTTCGTCTGCACCTCGGTGCCGCTGGACGGGGACGTGTGCGCCGCCACCGCGCAGGGCGCCGGCTCGGCCGAGGAGCTGAAGAGCACGGTGCTGCAGCTGCGGGAGACGGTGCTGCAGCAGAAGGAGACCATCATGAACCAGAAGGAGACGATCCGCGAGCTGACGGCCAAGCTGGGCAGGTGCGAGAGCCAGAGCGTGCTGGACGCGCTGCCCGGCGAGCCCAAGGGCGGCGGGGCCGGCAGGAGGCAGCCCGGCTTCGCCAAGAACACCATGGGGGACCTGTCCCGGGCGCCGGCCGCGGAGACCCTGAGCCAGCTGGGGCAGACCCTGCAGTCCCTCAAGACCCGCCTGGAGAACCTGGAGGTACGCGGCCCGGCCCGGCCCGGCCCATCCCGCCGGCGGCCCCCGGGGCGCGGAGCCGGGCGGTAAGTGCGGCGGTAACGGCCCCGCTCCCCTGTTCGCTCCTTGCAGCAGTTCAGCAGGATGAACTCCTCCGGCCAGACCACCAACCTGAAGGACATACTGCAGAACAAAATCGACGACCTGGAGAAGCAGGTCCTGTCCCGGGTGAACAGCCTGGAGGAAGGCAAGTTCAACCCCAAGAACGAGTCCGAGGAGCGGGGCAAGATCGAGAGCACCCTCACGTCGCTGCACCAACGCATCAGCGACCTGGAGAAAGGTACCGGCCGCTCCTCCGCCCCGAGCCCCCGGCCGCTGCCCGCGGGACGCCCCCGGTGCCCGCCCGGTGCCCACCCGGTGCCCGGCAGCAGGAGCCGGGGGTGCTGCGGGCGCTGCCGTGCCGGGGATTAGGGCCCGAGCGGAGCCGCGCCGGAGGGATTTGCTCCTCGCTGCCGTCTCAAGGCCCGTTGCATAACGGGGTGGGGAGGGGGGCAGAACCCCCCCCCCCTTCGGCGGGTGGCGGGGGGTCCCAGCGCGCCTCCGCCCCGCAGGCCAGAAGGACAACCGGCCGCCGGACAGGTTCCAGCTCACCTTCCCGCTGCGCACCAACTACATGTACGCCAAGGTGAAGAAGAGCCTGCCCGAGATGTACGCCTTCAGCGTCTGCATGTGGATCAAGTCCAGCGCCTCCCCCGGCATGGGCACCCCCTTCTCCTACGCCGTGCCCGGGCAGGCCAACGAGCTGGTGCTCATCGAGTGGGGCAACAACCCCATGGAGATCCTCATCAATGACAAGGTACGGCACCGGGGGGGGGGTATGGCAGGGGGGGGCTGGCTGGGGGGGGGGGCGGGGGGGGGGGGCAGGCATTGCGGGGAGGGGGGACCGCCACCACCCTGACCCCCCACCCCTAGGTGGCCAAGCTGCCCTTTGTCATCAACGACGGCAAGTGGCACCACATCTGCGTCACCTGGACCACGCGGGACGGCGTGTGGGAGGCCTACCAGGACGGCACGCAGACGGGCAGCGGCGAGAACCTGGCACCCTACCACCCCATCAAGCCCCAGGGCGTCCTGGTGCTGGGCCAGGAGCAGGTAAGGGCCGGCAGAGGGGCGGGCGCAGGGCTCTGAGCCCTGCCGGGTGCCCCCCCCCCCACCTCAGCCCTGACAGCCGCCACCCCCGCAGGACACGCTGGGCGGCGGGTTCGACGCCACGCAGGCCTTCGTGGGGGAGCTGGCCCACTTCAACGTGTGGGACCGTAAGCTGAGCCCCGGCGAGGTGTACGGCCTGGCCACCTGCAGCAGCAAGGCTCTCTCGGGAAACGTCATCGCCTGGGCCGAGGCCAACATCGACATCTACGGCGGGGCCACCAAGTGGACTTTCGAGGCCTGTCGCCAGCTCAACTAGGGCCACGGACAAGCGAGAGAAGCCTCCTCATTGGGTTCTTTTATTTTTGTTTTCCTCCTTTTTTTTTCCTTTTTTTTTTTTTTTTTTTTGCGCAAAAACAACTGAGAACGAAGCCACGGGGCTGCCCGCCCCCGGAGCCCCACGACCGTCTGGTTTCTGTCTTGCCAACGTCCTTCAACGCCTGCGTGCCTTGGCCTGGCGCGGCTGCGCCCCGTCCTGCTCCCCTCTCCCCCCCCGGGTCCATCTCCCCGCTTCGCCCGGCCCCGCTCCAGCCCTGGGCATTGTCGCCTTAAAGGCTGCGGCGGAGCGGGGCGCCTCTCCCTGCAGCCCCCCGGGGGGGGGGGGGGGGCAGCGCTCCGGAGCCGGTGGAGGACTGCAGCCCCCCCAGCCCGCTCGTGCTCCCCCCCCCCGGGGCCCCTCGCCACCCCTGGAGCTGGGGCTCGGCAGCACCCGGGGCTCTGAGGTGGCGAGGACCCCCCCACCCATTCTCCTTCCTGCCCCGGGAGGGGTAGAACCTGTGCCCCCCCCCCGGCTGGCACCGCTTCCCCAGCACCACAGCCATAGCCCTGGGCTGCGGGGCAGGAGCGGGGTCCCCCCGGCCCCCTCGCTCCCCGACCTGCCTCACTCAGGTACGTCCTCCCGGCCGCTGCCTGCAGCCCCCAAGGCCTCCTCCGCGCCATAGCTGGTGGAAAAAAAATAGCCTTTACCGTCCCCGGGAAGTTTAGCTACCACTGAGAAGTCTGAAGCCTTTCTGCTTTTGATAATACAATATATTGTTTCTCTTACTGTAAAAGGAAGTTTATTACCAATAATAAAAAAAAAAAAAGGTATTTTTATGAAGAAAAAAGAATATAGAATTAAGCAGTGCTCCCTGAGAAAAAGTACTTTGAGATTCTGCAGGAAAAAAAAAAAGAGATAAAGAAGCGTATTTTGAAATAAATGCATTTTGTATGGTTTCCTTTTCTAAACTCCTGGTTTGTACTACAGATCGCAGAAATCACCCCGCAGCCCCCCCCCACTGAGCCCCCCCGGGGCAGTGGAGGCTGAGGCCGAGAATTCACACAGGGCTCCAGAGCCGCCCCGACCACCTCCAGCGACGGCAAATCGGCGACGCGCGACGTGGACGGGCCCCGCGGGGCCGAGGCTGATGCTGGTGAGGAGCACAGGGCTGGCGCGGGACGAGCGGCACGCGCAGCGACACGCACACCAGATCGAGTTCCCCTTGGTACAAACTGTGGCTCAGGGCAGCGTCTTTTAACTGTGCTCTTTTTAAAAACCATCTCGAGTTAATTTGAGTTCCTCTTAAGAACCTGTTCCCGTCAGCAAAGCGACAAGCACAACCTGCTGAGAAGAACAAGACCGCCGAAAAGGTTGAAGCTCCGGTCCCGCTTGCGTCTGATTTGCCAAAAAAGGGTGTGATACCAACGCAGTGTACATAGTGTATAGTAGGGGAGAGAGTAAGTGTATCTCAATTTGTCATTATTTTGCTAACCAAAGCTGTAAAATTTCCTATTACTTGCTATTGTCTCCTTTGGATTTTGAATGGGTTACGATATACTACGCATCCAGTCCGCATCAGCAGTTCTGAAAATGCACTGTTTCTACTGATACTCATGCTTTTTCCATTTTATTGCCGAGATTACATGAATTGTTGACTTTATTTTTACACAATAAAGAGTGAAGAAAGACAGCGGGCTCTCTGAAGTGCTCTGTCAGCTGCCCGGGCAGCCCACGCTCGGCACCCCCGGGCAGGTCCCGTCTTCCTGCAGGGAAGACCCTGCTGGTGTACGCAGGGATTTCTGCCCGCTCCGGAGCCGTGCCGTGCCTGGGGGGCTGGCTGCAGCGCCTGCACCACCAGAGCTCATCCTTCCCTGCTGTGTGCAGCACCATCGTGCACAGCAGCGTTTTTTTTCTTTTTTCCTGATTGCTGGAAGACTCGGGCTGGAAGCCGAAGTCCCTCTGGCTCTCCCTGAAGGCGACAGCCGTGTCCTGCAGCCCCCACTGCCAGCGACCCTGGCCCTGGGGGGGGGGACCCTACAAGGCACTTAGGGCATGGGGTGATGCCAGGGCACAGCCCGGCAGCGGCTGCCCCCGTGCCACTGAGGCTGGGACGTGGCCGCGCGGGGCAGCCGGCATTATTTCCTGCGATTGCTACAAATTCCCACTTGTTGCACACCTGCTGCACAACAGGCTTGCCAGATGAGTTGCTTTTAGCATCGAAGATACCAGTAGGAAAGCCGCTGTGCGCTCCTAATAACCAGGCAGAAACAATTCCCCCCGCCTGTAATCCCCCCGCAGCCCCTTGCAGATGGAAGGGGAGATGGATGGTGCTGCAGCCTCGGGCACCGGCAGCCCCCGGGGACACCGACGCTCCCTTCCTTGCCCCATAAGAGCAAGGACGAGGTGGCACAGCCCCAGGGGATGCAGCTGGCTCTAGAATGGAGCTCTAACGGCAGGAACAGACCCGTCAGCGAGGGGGAAGCGTCCCAGCATCACATCCCGACATGCTGACAGTCACCACGGGGAAGGCAGCGAGCCGGGACCCAGGCACAGACACGGGGCACGAGGGGCCAGGGGGACGCCGCGGTCCCGGCTCCCTGGGGCTGGCGAGGGCACGGCCGTGGTGAGACTCCCGCAGCCTTTAGGGCTGCATCTGCCCAAGCAATGCCTGCAGGCAGCTGCAGCCTCTGCCGCTGACTCCCCTCACCGTGCGCCTGGGTCCTCCGTGTCCCCCGCTGCCAAGGCCACCCCGTGGCCCCCCTCCTCCCCCAGCGGGTGCCACCCCACCATAAAGCCTGCGTTCCCTCGGCACGCTGGCTCCTGCGGCTGCTCCGGGTCCTTTTAAGGATGCCTCGGTGTTTCAATACAGCCAGCAACGTAAAGGGTGAGGGAGCGGGAGGCTGCCTCGAACCACGCTGCGGGTCTGATGGCATTTCTGGAGGCCCAGCGTGTTTCCTGTGCCTCCAGCCAGGGGCAGAAGCAGATGCGGAATTACAGGCGCTCGGTACCCTTGGCAGGAGACCGTCAGCCTCAGGAATCCTCCTGGGGCAAAAGGTAAAATGATCCATCAAAACTGTTTTAGGGCAATTTACTGAGCCCCACAGGGGAGAGGCTGAGAGCGTAACATGCCACTCACCAGTCGCTCTTGCAGGTGATTAAAAAGAAGGCACAGATGGGCTGCCAAGGGAGCCTCAGCCAAGGCTCGTAGGTGGACAGGAGGGGGATCAGCGCAGGCACAGGAATTAAATCAGAGGAGTGATGCCAGAGGACACAGAAGGGGTGCTGAGAACGGTGCAACCGAGGGTTTTCCCCCTCCCCAGTTCCTCAGATCCCACCGGGGGTAGAAGCGATTCGGACCAGCAGCCCGACAGCCTTACAGACGCGCGGTGCAGCCACAAGTCCCCCCCCACACCCTCGGCCCCCAGCAGCCGCTCCCCGACCCCCGGGCCCTGGAGCTCTGTGGATGCAGACACCGAACCTCTGCCCCCCTCCCCTGGGAACCAGCTGCTCCAAGGACAGGCTGCTCGGTTTCGTGTCAGTGGGAGCAGCCTACATCTCCGCGAGGCGAATGCTATTTTTACTCGGCAAACAGGCGGCAGCTCCGGCATTGTTCTCCATCGCTGCCAGCCCCCCCGGCCCTGCCCCAGCTCCGAGCGGGGACGTGCGGGGGGGGGGCGGGTGACAGTCACCCCCCAGTCACCCCCCAGCTGCCCCCGGCCATTCCAGCAGCCGGGATGAAACGCCAGCGCCCGCCCGCTCCCGCAGGAGAGGGGAGCGATGCTGTCAGCTGGAGCGCGTGCTGCACCGCAATTCAAACTGCAATAAAAAACCGACACTAACAGGCTTTTTTTTTTATTTTTCCTGTGCCTGAAGCGGGGCCGCCTTGCTCGCAGGGAGGGTGGCAGCGGCAGACGGTGAGGCTGCGTGTGCGAGAGCGGCTGGTGCAGGGGCGATGGTCGCGGGGGCTCAGCCGAGCCGAAGGACTGAGCGCCGGCGGAGCAGACGCTTCCACATCGGGGGGGTGACAACCCCTGCTCATCGCCTCGGTGCCCCACAAAAAGCTGTGGGCATTGTCCCCCCTCCATGGGGACACAGTGGCCGGGGCCACCCCTGCCCAGCCCCCCCGGCACAGCCCAGCAGCTCCGGGTGCATCCTGCACATCCCGGTGCTCCCCAGCACCGCTGCAGCAACGCCAGCAGCGGACAGGGAGGATCCTGCGAGATGAGACGAGCAGCACAGGCCCATCGATAGGATGGATGCACCGATCCTGACGCCTCACCCTGCAACTGGAAGCTGCTGCTTCGGGGCACGGAGCTGTTTAATGGCACCAGGAGCCAGCCCTGCCTCCGGGATGCTGGTGACAGCCAGCCCAGCATCCACGGGGAGAGCGTGGACAAGGGAGAGCGTTTCCCGCACCAGCGCTGAGTGCATTAAATCCAGGAGGCTTTTAGAGCAGCGGAGCAGATGGAGATCTTGGGCTGCGTGAGGACAGGCCCCACGACGTGGGGAGGTGGCTCAGAAATATGACGGGGGCGAGGGAGAGTTCTTAAGGGCAGGATACAGCTGGGATTTACAGCTCTGATCCGACTTCTCGCTGGCAGCTCACATGGGAGAGAAACCACTCTCATGCACGGGCACCTCGCGCCCCTCTGCCCGGCCTTTTCTCCCCACACCGTGGGCACAGGTCAGCTTTAGAGAGGTGAGAGGAGGTGATGGGCTACGTGCAGAGTTATATCACACGTGTTTCACAGCAAAACTGAAAACCTGGGAGGCGGCACGGCCCAAGGCAGCCCCTTCCGCATCCGTGCCCTGCGCGGGAGGGCCGGGGGCGCGCAGTGCCCCTCCTGGGGTCCCCGCACGAGGAGCTTCCCCCACACCCCTCGGTGCCGCCTGAGGCTTCTGCTGAGATCCCGGCCCCTCTGGAAGCCATCAGGGATGGATGGGAAGGGTGGAAGAAGAAGAAGAACCCCCGGCCGAGGGCGTGGGGCAGCCACCTGCAGCAGAGCTCTGCGGCACCGGCTCCGGAGGCACCCCGGAGCGTCACCGTTATGCGGTGCCGACGGCGCGCACTTAATAACATGCCGTTAGATTAATTAGTGCCGAGTGTGTCAGACCGTACGCCTGCTCCGTGCCGGTGTGCCGAGACACGCGGCTCCGCGAGGCCCGCATTAAACATGCCCGAGCCCCAGCGCAGGGAGCACAGCCCTGGAGCTGCGGGGGGGGGCTCAGCCCCGGGCAGGGCTGCGCGGGGATCACCCCCCCCCAACAAAGAAAGGCCGGCACCGGGCGCGCTGCCTTCATTATGGCAGAAATGGGTGAGGGGAAGGGACAGGAGATGTGCAGCCCCCAAGCCCCAGCCGCACGCCGGGGGCATCGCCTCCCCCCAGCTCCTGCACTCGGCGGGACCAGCTCCAGCCTCGGTGGCACGGCCGGGAAACAGCTCCCGGGGGGACAACAACGGCCCCATCCCCATCAGCTTGCTGGCGGCCCAAGCCCCGTGCACAGCCCCCCCAAAGAGAGCCAGGCTCGCCCCCCAGCCATCAGCCTGTCCCTGCGCAGCTGAGGCGAGGCGTTTGCCCTGCCCTGGGCAAGCAGAGCTCCTCGGCCCTACGCCACGGGCCCGCAGCAAGGAGAGGGACGAGCTGTGAGCAGCCCCCACAGCCAGGGGCAGGACCCGTCCTTCCCAGCAGCAGCTCCCCGCCAGCCCCATCCCACCCCAATGTTCGCTTTCAGGCGACTCTGGAAGAATTCTGCCAGTTCTGGATCCTTCCTTCCCAAGTCACTGCCTCCCCTGCTGCTGGCTGCGGAAGGAGAGCTCTGCCCTCCCGGGGGTCCCTAACCCCCCCCCCCCCGTTGCACATCCCTGACACGTGCCACGATCCTGCTGGTGCCACGCCAGCAGGACTGGGACCCCCCCCCCCCCGCTACAGCAGGCGTGTGCCCCTGCCGTGCACAGCACTTGGCATCTCTGCTGAACCTTTCGGAGCAAACCTTGCTTTCTGCACCCCACAGCTCTCTCGGAAGTGAACCTTCACCAAGAAGTGAACCCAGCCTCCCACCCCCAGCAGGGGCGCAGAGCTGCTGGCAAAGCGGGGCTGGCCCTGCCGTCTCCCCTTCTCAGAACATTTCTGCATCCTTTTCCTGGGCTTCTCCTCCTGTGACATTACCAGCCACTGCTGAACGCCACCTTGGCGGAGCTGAGCCAATTTCTTCCACCCTTCCCATCCATCCCTGATGGCTTCCAGAGGGGCCGGGATCTCAGCAGAAGCCTCAGGCGGCACCGAGGGGTGTGGGGGAAGCTCCTCGTGCGGGGACCCCAGGAGGGGCGGCCCCAGCTCAGGCGCGCGGCGGGGGGAGAGCAGCCAGGCTCCCGCAGGAGGGTCCCCAGTGAAGCCACGAACAGCGGAAGGAAGAACGTGTTCCATAGCTGATTAAAAATAGATGCAGCATCACACTAATTATGCTGTGTAATTAGCATTTGGTTTCTGCTTATCAGAAATCCACAGGGAGCGGAGCTGGACCCCAAGCGTCCTGTGGGCACCAGGCAGGGTCGGGATGCAGCAGGGCCGGGGCTGTGCCCTGCGCTCAGCCCAACCCCTGGCCCCCCCGCATCGCCCCCCTGGGGACCCCAGCCCCAGCAGCACGGGTCCCTGCGCCCCCTCTCCTGACTGCACCCATCTGCACCCAGGCTGCCAGCAACAGATGACAGGATTCACAGCGGTACTGGAAATCAGGTCAGCGATCGCCTGCAGCAGATTTTAACATTTATCATCCTGGCTGCTCTGCTGCAAGGCTCTTACGCAAGCCAGTGCGGCCACAGGGCCGCCCCCAGCCAGGTGCGCCCCCGAGACCCCGTTGTCCTTACCTCCTCTACCCCCCCTCCCCGAGAGGCAAGAGCAGAAGCGCAGGGCTCCGGCAGCCGCTGCTCAGGAAAGCCGGGAATTAGCAGCCCCCAGGGAGCAGAGCCGAGCGCAGGCAGCCCTTGGCCACCCCCCGGGACGTGACCCGGAGCTGGCCGAGCCGGGCACCGTCCCGTGCCCGAGCTGCGCCGATGCGAGGTTTGGAGGGGGCCGTGCCTGGCAGTTGGCAGCACTCCTGCTCCTCTCTTCTGCTGCCCCACATCACCCATATGTCGGCGCCGTCAGCGGTCGTGAGCTCTGCCAAGGCGTGCAGGGCCGAGAGGAGCCCCCGGTGCCAGCCCCCCCCCCCCCCAGCAGGGCCGCGTGCCCCCGCCAGCCCCGCACGTCCCCAGGGCAGCCCCGATGCTGCTGGAACTCACGACTGCTCCGGGGCACGGCTGTGGCAGGTGCCCTGCGGGGGAGCAGAGGTCCCCCAGCCCCCGGGGCTGTGCTGGCTCGCAGCCACATCCATGCCCCGTCCACCCGGCAGAGCTGTCACACACCCAAAAACCAGGGCCCTTCCCACAGGCTGGAAAGGGCATCAGCATCCTGCACGTGCCGTGGCTGCAGCTGTGGCCTCTTCTACCCCGCTGCTCCTGGGATTTGGGAGCAGCTTCAGCATCCTCAGCCGCTTCCCCCGCTCCAGGCGCTGCAGCGACAGGGCCCAAACGCCGCTCGGGAGATCCCAGAGAAGGATGCAAGAGAGCAGCCAGCCACACGGCGGGGTGTGGGGGGGCTATTTCCAGCAAAATAAAACCGTATCTGCCTGCAGCCAGAAGGCAGGAGGCGGCTCCGGCCGGCCGCGGGCACAGCTCCGCAGCTCAGCCTGAGGGGGGGCTTCAGCACCTGGCGCCCCCCGGCTGCGGGGGCGAGCCCTGCCCCACCACGGCACGGCGGGTTAATGGGATGCCAGCTCACCGCAAACAGAGGGAAAGCAGGTGACATTTACCCAGCAAACTAACTGATATCCAAGTAATTTGTGGGAGAAACCTCGTTACACACCAGCTGGATTCCCCAAACCCTCCCAACCCCGCTCATTACAAACAAGGTTTGCGTGTTAATCAGAGAGCTTTAATCGCATTGCTACCCACTGTAATTTTGAGCAACTTACAAAGCTACCAGATTTATCACAGGCTTTCAGATCCTAAGCACTCTCTAAAGAATTTGTTTGATATTTTATTAGCTGGCATTAATGCTCTTCACGAAGATGACGGACATTTCTCTTTCAAGCAGCGACACGGGAGCAGAGCTGGCTCACGGCGCGACCTCTCCTCCCTTTCATCTCCTTCCCGAGCCTGTGGCGGGGCAGGCGTGCAAGCCCTCCCTCCAGACGTGCCACTGCCCCAGTTAATCACACCCCTGGATCCAGCACGCAGAAGGAGCTGGTTCCACGCAAGAGAAACTGCTCCAGTCAAAACATCAGCCGGGAGATGCTCGCCCCCCCGGCAGAGCTGCCCACGCCAGGCGGGGTGAGAGGCAAAGTCCCTGCGCTCACCGGGGGCCTCCCATGCACGAGGCTCTCAGGAGTGCTCAATGAAAACAACATAAAAAAAATAAAAATCAGTGCACTGGCTCATACGCAGCAGTGGAGGGCGAACAGCTGGGGGTTCGCAGGCAGAGGTACAACAAGCCAAGCAGCGAGTCCAAGAAAAGCAAGAAAAAGCATGTTCCTAAGGAAACATTCCGCATCGCGCCCTTGTGTTGGGAACTAAACCAAGAATTATTTACAGGCTGATCGTACGGCCTAAAGCGAGCTGCTCAGGCCTCCAGAAGGGGACAGGCGTGCTCAGAGCACAAAGGGGAGCCGGCACCTGGGGGGCCATGCACAGGCGCCGTGCTCCTTCTGCTTGCCCACCCCCTGCTCCCTGCCCCTGATGGCAGTGGGGTCCTGGCCCCGGCCCCCCTCCACTGCCGCCCCCAGGGGGGCTCTGTTCGGACGCCAGCCCCTGCCTCGAGAAAGGAAAGACGGACGCGTGCCGCCGAGCCCTGCACAAGCTGCTCCATCACCCTCATGATGCAGCTCATAATTACCTTGTTCGCTATCAGTTCGGATGTCAAGGGAAATTCCACTCATTTGCTTTTAGTTAATATGGCCTTGACATAAAGCCAGGGGTGATGTTACCAGTTTACAGCTGGGCCCTGGTTTTGGGGAGCACGAGGGCAATCGCCCCTCCTAGATCTACCTGACCAGCACAGGTTGGAGGGGAAGAGGAACGAGAACTGAGAGGGGGAGAGGAAATCCTTAAAATCCACTTTCCCTGTCCTCGGTGCTCACTCCTCTGGAGTACAGGCCTTGAGTCACCAGAACTCAGTCCCCGCAGCACAGGCAGCATCCAGCCTACCACCAGCTCCAGACACGGAGGTGGGAATTCATCTCACCCAGCCTCAGACGTCTGCGGCTGAGTTACTCATCTCAGCTCCCTCGATAATCAGAGGAGAAACACAGACCTGCATCCTGAAGCACCCCCTCTCCCTTACCAAGGGATCCCAGGTAAGCTGCGTATGAGGAGAGACCTTCCTTCCCGCTCTGTAGATGCCCACAAAAAACGCAAAGGAAACAAATCCAAAGACCCTGTAGCAGAGCAAGTCATCCAGCATCTGCCTGGCACAAGTCTTCCATCTCCCCTCATGTCCCCAGGGGACAAAGCAAGCTGTAAAACAAGTGCCCGTAAGAGCTCTTGGGAGGCTGGTGAGAGGCTCCTACCTGGAAGGAGCCAACGCCGGGTTCTTCTGAACCAACACCAGGTTCAGAAGGGGAAGGGGTTTGCTTTAGTTAGCTCAGCTCAACTTGGCACAGGAAAGCTCTAAAGCAGCCTTTGAGCTGCCTCTAACCGTGCGCAGGGCTGAGCCCGACCCGCAGAAGCCAAGCCTGCAGGGAGGAGGCTCCGCGTGGCGTGGCCCAGCTTTAATTAAGCCTGCTCAGGCTGTGCCTGGTGGCAAGCGTAAGGACGCCAGCCAGAAAGGGCTCTCCAACACGAGCCTCAGCAGGGCGAGCAGCTCCCTCCAGCCTCCCCCTGCTTAGTGAAGCCCAGGAACGGCCCCGGCTTCAATCTCTAGCCGAAGCAGCCAGCGCAGCAGCTGGGGACCGCGGGGGACACGGAGCCCGCTCCCCACGTCACGGCTTGGGAAGCCACCTGGCCACGTGCCCAGCACGGGAGGGGAACGGGCCAGGCAGAGCCAAGCGTTCCCGGGAACAGGCGGCTCCGTGAGGCTTTCCTGCTCACACCTCCGCTCCCTGCAGCGCGTCCTCCTGCAGGGGGACTGGGCTCGCTCCACACCCGCAGCACGGCTCCAGCAGGAATCACTGTTCCAGCAGGAATCGCAGCTCCAGCAGGAATGGCTGCACGGAGCTGTCTGGGTGCCACATCCCTCCCGGAGCACAGCAGGGGGTCAGAGAAGCGAGCCCCCACGGCACGGCCCGGCAGCGCAGGGCACTGAGTGGCCACGCTGGGCTGCAGGATGCCGCTGCTCCGGGGCTGCTCCAGCAGTGGTAAAGCAGCAGAGGGGCAGATCAATTTAATCACCGGTGGTAAACCTTAATCCGTGCTCCAGGCGTGCAGCAGAGAGGCAAAGACTGTCCTATTGGTACAACGTAGTGAGAAGCTAAAGAACCCTCCCAGCAGCCTTCCCCTTGTGCAGAACCCTCACCATAACCTCTAGAGAGGCCTCCACCTTCCTCCCCCTTCCATTTCCCTCCATTCTGATTCCTCCCTTTGCTCCCACACCCCAGGTTTTTGCCACGGACGCAGTTATCAGCCCTGCTGACCAGTTGTGCCCCAGCCCGCAGTCCCTGCTCGCCGCCCATGAGGGATGGCGGCACAGCCACGTCCCTGCCCGCAGAGCCAGCGCTGGGGTTTGCAGCACGCAGCCAGCCCAGCTGCTGCTATTTAGCAGCTCCAGCCCTACGCCCTGTTCACCGACAGCACCGAGAAAACACGAAGCAATGGGACCCACTTGGAGACTCATGAACAGTTACATACAAACGTTAAAGGGAAAAGTACCTTTGGAGATAACAAAAGGCCAGGCTTTGTAACAAGTCACTAAGAGATCATTGAGAACTCAAGAACAAGTACTTAGTATCCAGAAAAAAAGCTAATTTTCAGCAAACAGAGAGTTAAAGAAGAAGAGAGATGTATGAGTTTACACAGCAAGGACACTCAAGCTCTGGTCTCTGAGTTTCCATTAAGAGGAGGTTTCATGCATTACAAAGCGATTTTCCCTTCCCTGGTTTATAAGCCAATTAGATAAAGACCAAGTTAATCCCTTATTGTGTTCCGAGAGCCTCAAGTAGACACCAAACACAGGGATTAGTCAATTTGTTTAACCGACTCCCCACGTTCCAGCGGCTAAGAGAGCATCGCGCAGCGCGGGTGACTCCCAAAACCCAGCAGAGCCCTCAGCCGCGGCCCTCCCGGCTCCGCCACGTCCGCAAGGCCTCCTCCCCACCACGGCAGCCCCCAAGGCCATGAAGATGACTCCGACCCAAAGCAGTCGGATTTCAGGGAAGTTACCTGCACTCAGGACACGACGAGCGCGGAGCCGTCCGTCCACGCGGAGGGAGCCCCCTGCGGCTGCGACACCTCGGGGCGCCCTGCGGCTCCTTCCCGCTCAGCACCGCGTTCAGCGCCGTGTTCTGCTCCCGGGCAGACCCCTCCGTGCTGGCTGTGGCACAGCTGATCCGAGGGCACCAGGCCCACCCCAGCGAGCCTGCAGGCAGAGCGGCGCGACCCCGACCTGGGGATGAGCCCAGGGTGGTCCCAGCTGCTGTGGTACCCAGCACGGGCAGGCTGCTCCCTGCACCAGGCCACGGCAATTGGCAGCAAGAGAGCGATTTCTTTGGTGGCCGGCCCCTGCGATCTAAGGCACAGCCGTTCCCTGGCTCTTGGCACATCAGGTGTGCCTAAATCCCTGCCAGGTTTTGCCGCTGGGGTTTGTAGAAGTTGCTGCCTCGCACGTGGCTGGAAGGAGAAATGGATAAACCGCTTGCTGCTGGCAGAGGCCTGGGGGCTTGTGTGAAGAGCTGGGAAAGGCCCTGACAGTTCCTCCCCCAGAGAACTCCCTAATTAACACCTCCACCCCTCCCAGTTGCAGGGGGGTTGCAGGGCTGCCTCCAAGTAATGATTTTGGCTGGCAGCGTGTGGACACAGTCGGGGGGGGGGGGGGGGGGTGGGGGGGGTGCAGTGGGGGGCTCCAACCCCACCAGGCCCCTGCCTGCAGCCAGCTGTGTGCAGCAAGTGCTTTCTCATTAAGCCAGATTGGCTTTGCTGCTGCTAATTACACTGCTCGTGCTCCTCCCTCACAAGAGGATCCAGTAAGGCCCATTGGCAAGCCATGGCCAGGCCCCAGCTCCTCCACATCCCACCTGTGAAAGGCGTTTTGGCCGGTCTAGCGGAGCTCTCTGACAGCTCTGGGCGTCCTCACGCGTTGTTCGGAGGCCAAGCGAGGCGGGGGCAGCAGGGCTGGCTGCTCCCAGGGCACTCGGTTGTTCCACTCGTTTCTTAAGCTGGCATCAGCGCTACCGCGGGGCCGCTTGCCGGGAAGCTCTGCCTCCACGCCGATCCCTCGAGATGGGCGGACGGCAGCACTGAAGTGGCATCGCATCTGTGGCGCTGGGAGCAACACGAGAGCAGTGCCCTCGTCCCGTCAGCTGGGAAGGATTGCCCCCCAGATGCTGCTCCTCTGCCCCCTGCCAAAGCTGGGGCCAGACACAGAGCCAAATGCATCCTCTCACCCCTCCCCGCTGGGCACAGGGATCCCTCTGATCCTACACACACCACAGGGATCAAAGGAGCACAGTTTCGCTGTGTCTTTTTCTTTCCTTCCTGGTCTCTGTCCACCCACGTAACAAACTCCCATGTGAAAAAGGCTTTGAGGCTTCCCAGGAGACAGTATGCTCCTTCTCAAGGTTTGAAAACTTCAGCTGCTTGTGTCTTTAAAATGCATGAATCAGCACGGGGTTTTTTTGTTTTGTTTTGTTTTTTTTGGGGGGGGGAGTAAGTGCAGGGACCAGAACCGTCAAAGACTGAGTGCTGCCAATCCCCCTTTTCAACGCTCCTGGGGACCGGTCCAACAGAGCTCCCCAAAGCAGGCCCTGGGGGTGCCCGGCCCATTACCTCCTCCCTTTTTCCCACCCGGGGTTACAGAGGTGACTCAGGTGTACTCTGATCTAGCAGATGCTGCACAGACGTGCCACACAGGCTGAATGTCCTTTGTCCCCAGAACAACACCAAGAGGGAGGTGGAGGTGAGACACGAGCAACAAAAGCTGCAAGATGAATTTATGCAAAAGCGAAGTGCTCAGCAGCGTTTAACACCAACCACAGAAGTCCTGACCCTGAGCAGCCCTGGGAAAATGGCCTTTTTTCTCTTTAGGCTGGAATCTTACACAGGCATGGTTTTTTACATCCACATACCACAGTTTGGGCTGTGTTCAAGTGCCTATTGTTCTTCAGAAATGGTCAAGAATAAAATGCTGAATACAACCAAGAATCCACACCTCTGGAGGAAAAGCTTTAGCCTGGCAAGTTGGACTAGGCCAGCTGTATTGATTCAGGGATAGAAACTGTTTGTTCTGTGCTCTGCTGTTTGTGAAGCTTTGCATTAAGGCTTAACTGGTGGGTGTTGGTCCAAGTGTGCTGGCCACAGAGAGCTTCCCTCCTGACCTGACACGAGTGCTCCTGGTCCACTCAGGCTGCAAAAATCCAGGCTGGGGATCTGACCACCTTGACTGATTTGTGTATTAGTAAGGACTTCTTTCCCCATTCTCTGCAATGAGAAACTCTCTGTTCCCCCGAGACGGTCTTTTCTTCGGGAAGCGCTGGTCTGCACCGTGAGCCCTGTCTCAGGCACTGTGGGGAGGCTCACAGTAACACCAAGCAAGTCTGCGTCTCATAATGCCCTTGTATCTGAATTGTGCTTCAGCAGCAATGCAGAGCAATTTCACAGCACAACCAGCAACACTAGAGCACCATGTGCCCAGCACAAACGATGATTCGCACACAGCCACCGAGGTCTGGTACTGCTGCATAGCACCACGGCAGCAGGCACGCAGAAGCCACTGACACCAAACAGACAGAAAGCTTCTCAGGTACCGGAGCTCAGACCACCAAGCCTCTTCCAAAATACACAGCAGACTGTTGGCTCCGTGCCCTCCCTCGTGAGTCACACGCCCACCTGAAACACGGAGTCCTCTGCCCGTCTGTCAGGACCAGCCGGAGCTGCATACTGGGCTTCTGTTCCCCAGAGACGTGCAAAGTGAGGGTGAGAGAACAGGCTGCAGGGACTGGGTGGAAGCTGTTCCAAAAATGCCAAAAAGGGAAGTCCCTGTCCCAGAGGAGTGGTGGGAGCCAAAGGCCAGCTTTGGAGCTTGACAGTAACTATGTTGAGTGCCCCAACATCTCCTTGTAAATCACCTCCTGCAACTTCCCGAGTACTCAAGTAAGCTGTAGAAAGTGAACACATGTATTTACAATGCTTCAAAACTGACCACGAGAAATATGCTCTAAACATCGAGCAACATCCTTAACAGAGGCTGGTTTGCCGGTCTACCAGAGGAGTGCACAGTGGCTGGAGTTGTCCTGACCAACACAGCCTTGTGCTGCTCTGCCCACGGGTGGCACTCGGCCGCTGCGCTCTGCAGAACCACAGTCTTGCGTTCAGTGAAGAAGGGGCCCTGCAGTTTCTTCTGGCGTGAGATTAATCATCCAGTTCAGCCTTCTCTTTTCTGCAAGGAGCAAAAACCAGGAAGGATTACAGACTTGAAAAAAATAAAAATAAAAATAAAAGAAAGAAACCAGAAAGACCATCTACTATGTCACGTACATGGGATAACTTTGGTGTTTCTGCTGCGCAGGCTCCAAAACCAGCTAGCCTTTGTGTAAGCTTCAGCATCAGCATGAAGCACCAGCGCAAATGGGGGATATGTGGCCTGGTACTGCACAGGGCTACCCCCCATAGCCTGGCCACACTGTGCAACACTACTACAAGAACAGACTCATCTTTTGTTTCTGGATGCATTTCTCAGGATACAGGAGCTGAGCAGAGCATGATGAGTTTCACTGGCCAAGTGTCCTAACGAATCTGTAAGAGCTGCCTCAAGTCAGCGCAAGTAATCCCTGACTGCTGCCACCAGCAACCTTCATTCTTCACTCTTTCCGGTCCAGCATGACCCTCAGAGCAGAGCGGGTTTTGAGTACTGACACACTTCATTCGTCCTGAAGTAGCTCTTCAGGCGGCGCTATCTGCTACCTGTCCAACCTGGTATCAGTGTGGGTCTGAGGGAACTCAACAACAAACCCCCATGAACAGTGCTGAAAAGGCAGCGCGGCCTTTTCATGACATGAGGAACTCCTATGCACCAGTGGACTTGCCATGGATTTGTACCGTTTAAGAGCAGCCATTGGCCTACATTATGTAAGAGTGGGGCAGTCTGACCCTCCCCTCATCTTCTGGGAACAGAAACCAGCTCCCTGCAGGATATTTCTGTTCACCCTCATGTCACACCTGTGGGCGTCAGTTCTTTGCTTATCATGGGTGCCGGAAACAGATCAAATCCCCAGTGACCTTCCCCAGCCTAGGACACGGTGCTCTGCAGAAAAAACGTGTGAAGTAGCATGGCTACAACCACCAGAAATCACCCTTTATGGAGGCAACATATGTCCTGATGTCACTTCAGCTCACCTTGTTACCCGGCCTGTCCCTTTAATGCCATTACTGAAGATCATTACATGAGCAGATCCCATTTGGAGAGGCAGCTGCTCGGGCTGCCCACACACCTACCTCTCTGGCCCAGAAGACGGGACCTTCACTGGTGAACACATCTGTTTCCGAATATACTCCCTCGATCTAATGTCAGCCTGGAATAAAGGAGGAAAATGAGTGAAAAGGGATTGATCAGCCTGTTTGGTGTCTCCCCATAGTTGTCTCAGTATGCCCCTGCACATCCTAATGCCAGTGCATCATAACTAGCCCTTCGGTGACTGCCTGGCAAAAAGCAACCTGTGCGCTTCTGTCCTTGGTTGTTTTTTGTGCCTCACTGTAAGCTGCTTGGGAGGGTGAAGACTTGAGACAAAGAAATAGAGGGTCCTGGACTGAGCAGCCCTACTGGAGTACAGTCCATTTCAGAAAGAGAAATTACAGTCTCTGAACCCTTCCTGTCTGCCCCTTCACTTCTCAGATGAGCAAGGAGGCGACGCTGAGCGTGCAGGAGACACTGGGTTCAGACAGTTCCTGCCCACCCATGCCTAAAGTCTGCTCAGCTCTCACCCTACCACAAGCATGGCAGGATGAACAGCCAGAGCAGGAACCAGACTGAGCTTCCTCGGTAAATCCCTGTTGCAGCTCAGATGCGTGGAGTCATCCCTCACCAAAGGCTTCTACAAGACCCAAAGGATGCATTAGCACGGGTTTCCAGCTCACACTGCAGTGAGCCTTCCTGCAGCAAGCACTGACCCAGCAGGAATCCCTCACCTTACACCTACACTGAACAGCTCCTAAGATGCCCTCCTGGTCATCCAGGGATGTGACAGGCCAGCAAGAATTTCCAGAGCCTAAGTAAGAATTGTTCACTGGCAAAGGGAGAGCTGCTGAGGTGATGGGCTGCTTTTCCATTGTGTCTTGTCTCTGTGCCAGAGCTGCAACTCCCCTTTCATGAACCCTGGCAGAAGAGAGCCAGGCTGAAGGAGACACAGGAGACTGAGAGTGCTCTGGTGTTTTCATCCCGTGAACCGACCTAAATGTCTTCTTCCATACGCAGGCACCTCTGAATGCAATGCAGGAAAGTATAACGAGCAGCCAGGCTCCTCCATGGGCCTTTTCCAGCAATAGCTTGGAACCTGGAGTCCAGGCCCACTGATGAGAGATGGAATAGACTTGATAGAAATTTAAAAGCACGGTCTCCTCAAAAGTTAAGGAAATACTGGAGCATTTTATCGACTTCTCTTGGGGCTGCAGAATGCCTCACGGACTCTGCTGCAATGACCTTCACTGTCTACACAGTGAAACAGAAGTTGTGTCCTGGGACTATGCTAACAGGGACTCCCACTGGCATTTCAGGCAGGTCAGGCTGCAGCCTTCAGGCTCAGAGCATTCCAAGATCATCCATGGTCTTTACAGCTGTGACGCTCTGATGTTCACAAAGAATTAGCTTTTCTGGTCACTAATCAGCTGAGAAATGTGGCCGTCCCCTCCACAGGAAACTGTAAATTAAGAGCGGGAACAAGGCTACGGAGGGGGCTGTGAAGAGTTGGGAATACAGCAATACAGCAGGCAAGTTGTCAAGATGACATGGGATGAAACGAGAGAAGCTTGCATCGCCCATTTTTGTACCCATCCCTTTACTTCCTCTGTTCCAGCAGTTGTATCACGAAGTAACAGATGGAGAAGCACGCCACTTGTCTGCTGCATATCCTTTTCCCTAGGCATGAGCTTGGCTCATCCTGCCTTTGCGCCTGGTGGGCTGGCTGTGTGATGGTAATTACGTGGCTAAAGCAGGTAAAAACATCCTGTAAAAGCAAACAGAGACGAGGCACAAGCACACTCTTGGCTCTATCACTTCTTGGCAGCAGATGCGAGGCAAGTGACTGACACACCTTTGACACTGTCCTAGCTTGTGAGTCCAAAAGCAAAGCTGCCAAGGAAGACAACAGGAGCAGTTTACACGCCAGACCGCAACAGTGCTACATGCTCTGCTTTCCAGTACAACCCCTCCTGGGGCCACAGATGAAAGATGTAACGTTGAGACTCTACCAAATTCATGGTTTACTGCCCTCTTCCTTGAAGTTGATCTCAGAGCCATCACCAAACCTCATCAAGCCCCTCCTCATGCAAGTATCCAGTTCCTCCTTTCCATTTCTGGAACCCCAAGAGCTATAGAAGGCGTTGCTGAACATTTACTGGATGTTCTTGTCGCCTTGAAGTATTACTGTTCAGCTTTCCAGTGCTACTCCATATTAGTGTAAGACTCTTGGATGCCATTACAAGCACCCGGATCCTGGTCTCTTGGTAACTTTGATTTTAACATTCCCTCAAAGTTTTTATTTTCTTTTTCAGAAACTTTCTTTCTCAAAAACACTGCTAGCCTGTGACATTTTAGAACAGCTGCTGTGCCCCACCTCAAAGACAGAGTCTCTCTCTCCACTTAAAAAGCAGTCTGTGACCTTCCCAGCTGGAAAAGCTTCACAGAATATGATGATCATGCTAATAAAGTGGGTTAGCGCATCCCCAGTGGCTGTCCTTGAAGCATTTTCTACTCCCATCACTATGCTATACTTCTGAAGAGTCTCTCCCATGCCCCAACGAGCTCCCCATGCTTCCCCCCCTGCAGCTCCCAGCCAGGCATCTCAGGTGGAGACTCTGCCAGCTTACTGCTGGAAATGCAGCTCCACAATTGCTTAACAAATCTGCGAGCTCAAGAATGAAACATGGTTACATAAGGGGTGGTTTGTTTGGGAGATTTTTTTCCCTTCTCTCTATAATTGGACAGTTTCATAACTGAACTGACAAATAACTTTGATCACTCTTCAGGATAAGAGATTACGTGATGCATTTTATAACGAGGGAAAGAGGTTGTTCAATGGAGTCCCTGCTGGGAGACCAAGGTAGCAAGAGTCAGATCTACGAACTATTTTTCTAGGGAAGAAAACCCCCGAATTCATTCTACTGATAACATAAGCTAATGCTTGATTAGGTGGCAAGTTACTGGCCAGTCCTCACTCCTAACACAGTGCTGAGAGACAGCTTAACCCAGCGTATTAACCAAGAGGCTAATCAATAAGATGGATAACTGTCCCGTAATAATCCTCACAGATTGTTTCTATTTTCAGCAGGGACTAGTGTTGGCATTACGGTCTGGAATTGTTGCTTTGCCTATTTTATGAGGGGCAGTGGTGAGCAGCAAGCTTGTATTGGGGGGCTACATCTCAGGGGAGTAAGAATTTCAGGATATCAGCGACTGATTTCCCCGCAGGGCAGCAGGAGCTATTCACACAGAGAAGAGGGATGATGGCTTATTTTTCAGTTTTGCATTAATAAGTATTTAATACTGCACATGATGTGACCTGCAGAAACTCACAGCTGTGGCCAGGCTGGTTTCTGTCCTCCTGGGTGGGCTGGAGTAACATCAGGCTGCCCCATCAGCCACATCCTGAGCCAGCAGGAACCAGCTGGGCAAGACGCCAGCTGGAGCTAAAAGGATCATCAAGTGAGCTGGAGGCTGGTGTGCAGCCAGCCAGGAAGCTGAGGAAGCAAGAGCAGAAGAATCTGTCCCAGAGCAATCCTCATCAGATGGAGTGTTAAAAGCTTCTGATTCCTCACTGTGCGTGTGGATCCTGGGTCTGAGCAGGCTCGGAGCGTGGGCAAACACTGCAGAGGGCTTCTGACCTCCGCCAGAAGCAGGCAAGAGCAGTTGCTCTCAGGAGGGCTTGCTGTTGGTTCCAGTGCCACTCAGTTTAAATGCTTTGTTTATTTTTCTGGGATGACAGCTTCTGCCTATCTCAATACCTTTGTCTGGTTAGCTTGAAAGGACCAAGTCTGCCTCAAAACCTCACCAGCTGGCTGGGTGGAGGGATCGCCCCTCTGCAAACGATATTCTCCCAGTTCAGCCTTGCATATAGAAGAAGTACTAAACAGAAGTAAATACGTACGTAGGTGATAATGAACTTCCCTCTGCTTTCTCTGAAAGATCACCCCTCTCACCTGCATCACAGCCACAGTTCCTTTGGCAACACAACCACATCGTGGGCTGAATGCAAATCAAACTGCTTCTGATTACTGTGAAGATGCAGTTTCATGCCCAAGAAGCACAACACACCCTACACAGACTGGCCAGCCATACCTCTTGGAAAGTGGAAGGTTTAAGTTCCCACAACAGTCGACAGTATTACACACGCTGCAGCGTAGCACTGCGTTCATCCAAGCCGTAAACACAGCCTCAAAAAGGTACTGCCAGCTGAGTTATCTGCAGAGCATTACACTTCTAGGGCTACCAGAACTTACCAACTAAGGGCTAATATTCCAGAAGTCTTTCACTGGACACTGGGAAAGCTGTAAGCACATCACCCGCCAGATCTGCAAGCCTGTCATGGAGAGATCCCGTAGCAAAAAGATCACCCAAGCCAGAACTCCCCACTGCCCTGCATCAAAATCTGTAACAGTTACTACACAGAAGTGTGGTGGGAAAAGTCCCGTGTAAAGGTTGAAACACCATTACCTCCTGCCACTCCTCTGCCTCTACACTAAACACACACCCTTCTCGATTTCTAGCCTTTCTGTAAGGAACGTGACAACACCTCATTCCATCGCTTTAAATAAAAGTCATAGTTAGAGGATTGGAGGAGTCTCGGAACATAGACAAACACTGGAGAAAGCTGGAAATGAAATGAAGGTGACGAAAACCTCCAAGACACCTTTTTGTTTCCAAAGGGAATGCTTTTCCCCTTTCCTCTGAGCATGCTGAACTGCAGAGCTAGCTTACAGCTCTGCGGAGGCATCTGTCCCTTGCTGGAAGAGGTTACATAAGAAGATCTATCAGCCTACTCCCGTCTGGCAGGTAGTGGTTTATGAGATCAGAAACTCTAGTTCTGGAATGGATGCTTCAAGGTTTGTTTTGCTTTAAGGTGTTAGATTTTTGTCTGTTTTATAACTATAGACCCGATACTCTGCTTTCAGGAAACACTGCGGTGCCAAGGAGAAGACCCTGTGTGCAGAGACTGCGTTAACAGCCCTCAGCAGGATCTTCTCAGTGCTGCTCTGAGGAGCTGCAGAGCAAAAGTGGCCAGACACCCGACAAGCACGGAGGTGTAGCAACGTGAACTGCGTGTTCCAGGGCAACGTTACAAACAGGGACATCTGGAGAGGCCCTGCTCCCTGAGCACCCGCTAACAGCAGGGTGACCCTGAGAAGGGAAGCACTTGTCAGGCTAGAAGTCCCAGAGGCTTTACGCTTCTCCAATCCCTTTCTCAAGCCCTGCTGTGATTTAATTAGTCTGAAGCAGAGCCTTGGTGGCAGCTGCGACTCGCTGAATGTGATCCAGTGCTGTCACCTACTGGCTGCCTGCTGTCCCAGAGCCCGCAGTTCCTTGTGGAGTGCAGTAGCGAGGAAAAGCCCAGAGGAGCAGCACTGCAGTCTGTGCTAGGCTCAAAGCACCAGGAAAGCTGCGTTTCCAGCTCCTCTGTATTAACATCAGCATCACAGAAGTTGCCTGCAGAGAGGAACCAAGAAATCTGTCAAGCTAGGTCTGCAGTGAGGGTTGGGTGCACTTCTCAGCACTGCGTCAGAAGAACAAGCAAGGAAGAAGGGAGGATGATCACTTAACCACCACGTAAACAGCAATACAACAGGCTGGGGAGGACAGGCCAGCAAGAAGGGTGCCCACTGCAGAACTGTCAGTTACAGACGGGTGGCAAACTGAGGCTCCGAAACATCACCACAGGCTTGGCATCCGCAGCTATCATGTCCCCCCACTACCTACCTGCCTGCCTGCTCCCCTACCCCAGGTCTGCACTCCCCTTCCTCAGCTCCCCTGCTTCTGTACCTGGCGGATGGGCTCCGGGATCCGGTACCTGCAGCAGGACTGGACTAGACGCACAGCTGTCTCCAGGCACACCCTGTGGCCCACAGAGATATAAAGGGGCTTAGAGCTGTTGCAGCTACGCAGGGCCTGTGCATTCAGAAACGAGAGAGATCAAATACTTAAGAGGCTTACTTCAAACAAATACAACGTGGCAGATGAATTATAAGCCAGCCACTTGTCTTCAGAGGGTGGGCTGCTGGGTCTGTATTTGCTAGCTCCCAACCTCCTTGATCCTCTGCTTCACAGTTATCTCCTCACAGGGACTGTTTGCCCTTTTGGACACTCGTGACCCTTCCCCAGATGCCTCACACAGCTCTGGGAAGCAATGAGACTTGCTAATACAGACTATGTTAACATAACACCAGATGAAGGAAGTTTCTTACACCTGCCCATTTCCTGTGCAGCACTCTTCTGAGTCAAATGCTTTTGTATTGCATCCTGGTAAGCTGCTTGACCGTGGTTCATGAACAGGGTGCCATAACCATGTACGTGAATATACCCAACACCTGAACCACCAACTCTTTCCACTGGTGTCTGAGTTGACAGAAAAGGGAAATCGGCGCTACTGGTCACCTGTTCAGACCTTGTCTTCCTGAACTAATGTCACCAAGACCAGTCCCACCACAGTGACAACATCCTCCGGTGCTCACAGCTACACAAAGCTGGAAGACTTGATGGCCAAGCAGAACTCCCTGCAGCTTACCATACCAAGGACATTCCCTGAAGTGCCTGTCAGCGGGAACGTATCTCCTCCCCTCTGCAAGGAACGGATCTAGGGCACAGAAGCACACAAAGTCAGTTGGTGACAAACTGAATGCGACTGTGCTAATTGTCTAGGGATATTAAAGAGTGGAAATAATTCCCAACCTAGCCTCACCTGCTCTCTGTGCAGCTCATCCCTGGCCAAGCCATCCACCTGCAGGAGGTTCTTGGCCACTCCAATGCACGGTAGATCTGTCAGGACTCCCAGGTGACAGGCCACACCAAACCCTGTCAACAACAAGGCACTGTAACTGCAGAACACCAGACAGGAATCTCAAGCGGCAGCATGGGGAGAGCGGGGCTCTCCAGTGCAGTCCTACCTCTGTGATGGAGCAGGCCATTCCCATCTACAAGAAGCACCTGAAAAAAAAATACGCATTATTTTCTGTGCACTGAGAGCCTCCAATATGCAGCGATGCTAGCCCTCTGAGGAAGAAGTCTGTCTCAGTACTTTTACTCCTCTGCATAAGGATCTTCCTTCCTTCAGTGCTGCTTACATATGACTTTAAATGGCCAGTGTCCCACCGCCACAAGCTCTTAATGGCTGGCAGCACTCTTCACTGGTGCCACACACAGAATAGCATCCCTAGTCCCTGAAGAAAGTGGAATAGTTGCCTCAATAAAACTTCAACGCCGTGCTTTCTGCTCTGCCAGCAGAAAACTGCTAGGCAGTGCAATCTCAGCAGTACTCTGAGCCTTTGTGACTTTTCAGCTTAGGACAAAGAAATGAGCCACACCTGAGGTTTGAGCCTGGGCTCCTCCTGCTGAAGTCTCTGAACAGCTTCCACCAGGAAAGGGACCTCTCGGAAGGCCAAGAATCCTGCCACATACGGGGCACTCACGGCCACCATCTGGCAGTCCTCGTACAGCACCTAGGAGTACAGCGGGACAGAGCAGAGGCAGTGACCTCCAGGACTTTTCTGGGTAGTTATCCTGGCTCTTTCAGACATCACTTCTAGTTTATGTCCTTTACTCTGTTGTTGTTGTTTTTTTCCAAATACTTTGCTTCTGGATCTCTCCTACAAAGCTAAGGGCATTGGGTTGTGTCAGTCCATTAGAGAAAGGGGTGGATAATGGACTGCTGACAGAAGACAGCCAGAGATCATCCTACCATACCCTGCTTGAGAGCAAAGTCCTGGAAAGAAATGAGAGCAGCTATTCAAATACACAGCAGGGGACCCCCAAAGCTCACACAAAGCATTATCAAACGGTGTTCGTGTTTCTACGCAGGGAGGGGCAAGGGATGCCAAAACAAACCCTTTAAGACAGGACAAAAAACGTACACACAGTGTAAGTCAACAATCAAGGAAGGATTTGGAATTCAGTTCATAAAAATCCCAGTGGCCAATATCAAACTTTATTTGTTTGTTATGGGTTTTAAAGGTAACTTTTACATCATTTTTAAAGTTAGGAAACAGGCAAGTAACTTTATTAATTCAAGGTAAATGACTATGGGATGTGGAATTTGTGGCAGTCTTAGGAATGCTTCTGTAAATTATACCCCGTATTAGGAGTTGATTCCAAGCAAGAACTCACAAAGAGGACAGCTGCTGCTTAGGAGTACTGCAAGTGCTTTAATTTCTTCTCTCGATCGGCAACGAATAACAATGGTCCTTTGTGTCTCCTCCTGGGTAGCGGCTGAGACTGGCTATTTCTAATACCTACCTAAACCCGCTAAAGTCTTCTGCGCCTGGCTGCGACCTACATCTCAGCACTGTATTTTCCGATTTACTCGCTCGTACCCATACTGAGCCTATCCTTCAGTGCCTCTGAAGTTCCCTGTAACCCCATGAACCTCCTGCAGCTGGGAGCGGTTTGCATCGCATCTTCCCAGAGGTATCTCTAAAACCTGACTTATCCTCCCCTCCGTTTATCTTTCTCACAGGACACGGGGCGGGAGGCTTTGCGAAGCGCACGCGGCAACTCGCTGAGCTCCCGCGAGGCGGAGAGGCACGGCAGACAGCGGCCTTTTGTGCGAACCCTCTGAGAAAACACCTCCCGCTACCGCACGCCTGGGCACCACCCTGCGGAGCGCAGCCGTTTACTCGCCGTTACCTCGAGCCCCGGGTAGCTGAGAACGACGAGGGAAGCGCAGGCCCTCGAGTCGTCGCCTTTGACGTAAGACAAGTCCACGCCTCCCACTCTCTCCAGCCCCGCAAAGCTCGGCTCCTTCTGCCACTCCTCGGTGTCCTCCGCCACCACGCCGCCCTTCAGCCGGGCCTGCTCGCTGCCGGAGGAGCGCAGAGCCGCGGGGTGAGCGCCGCCTCCCGCGCGGCCCGCGCCCGGGACCCGCTCCCCCCCGCACCGAGCGGGCGACCCCGGGGCCGGGGCCGGACCCCGCCAGGACGCACAAGCCTCGGCTACAGAGGGCAGACCGCAGGGGGAGCCTCCCGGGCGGCCCCCGGGGGCTGGGCGGGGAAAGGGAGCCCGCCGGGCCCGGCCCGCACCGAGCGGGAGCGCAACGCGGCCCCGCCGCACCGGCCCGGACCCGGGCCCTGGGCCTGGGCCCACCCCGCCCCGGAGCCCCCCGGGCCCGCAGCCTCGCGCGGTTGCCATGGCCACGGCCACCGCCCCCCCCCCACCTCCCCGGGCGCATGCGCATGGCGCCCCCGCGCCGTTACCGTGCCCAGCGGCGGAGCAGGGCGGCCGGCGGCGGCCCCGTCATGGCGGCCCGGCGGGGAAGGAGGCGGAGGCGGGAGGAGGTGCAGCGGGGCTTTATTGAGGAGCGCCGCGGGGAGGGGCCGGCCCCCGGCGAGGCGAAAGGCCGCAGCTGGGGGGTGAGGTGAAGGCAAGAAGGGAGCGGTTCGTTCTGGGGCAGTTTTCGCTTTTTCTCTCTTCCCACCTCGGTCTCGGCGCTCCGGGGGTGCTGAGGGGGACGAAGGGGGGCGCAGCGAGGCCGGCGGCACAGGGGGAGCTGTGCAGGGGAAGGGCAGCAGCATAGCAAGCACCCTGGTGCCGGCGGGTATCAAGAACCAGGGAGATCGCAAAAAAAAAAGCCTATTAAAAGTGCCTGTCATTTCCCATCATTAACGAGCACCCTTCTCTTTCTACTCTGTTCTGCTGCTGCTGCATGGAGGCATCCAAACTTCACCCCGTTGGCGTAAAAAGTGGCGTGGGGGGGGAAAGGTAACACACACAACACAAAACCAACACCCATGAAACCCTGACCTTCCTGAATCTCACTTGCACCCTGTGTTTGAGGCACTAAAATGCTTGGTGTAAGAGGAGGAAAAATCACTAGTGGCCCCAGGCAGGCCCAGTGTTGCTAGTAGTCTTAGTTTTCTCTACGCTCTCTTTTGAAGAGAGCAGCTGCTTTCCAGGTAGCAGTAGCATGGGAGAGGAGAATCTCATCCGGGAATGCATCTTGCAGCTCTGCAGCCAACTCCGAGTCTTTTTCATCAAGGAGAGGAATGAGTGATTCCTTCAGGCTAGAAAGCAGAGAGCAAAGTAGTATTATTAGGACATGATCAAGTTGTCAGGGCCAAGCTTGTGGATGTAGAAAACTAAGCATGCTCCCATGAGTGACTACGGAAGTGGCTGTGTTTATAGCACTCAAGAACAACAACTGCTGTATTTCAGCACTGTTTCCAAAAGCTTGTGTAAGATGCAGAAGAGTCTTACATGCCAGAAACATGGAGGGTGCCCTACAAATAGCCACATATCCTTAATATCAATGCTTGTGCTTTGTGTCCAGCAGAGCAATTATTTGCTAACGGAATTGTTTCCATCACAAGTGTTTTCAAAGAGACAGAGGAGCTTAAGTCATTATTAACTGGTGGGTTGTTTTGGGCTGCATAAACCTATTACCTCCATGGGGGTCGGAATTCATCCACACTTTTGACACGTCCCAGCTTCAGGATGATCATTTCATGGAGCTCCTGAAGGAAGGTTTCAAGCCTTGAGTGAACGAGGTAGGTGTTGAGGAGCTTGGCGATCTCTGGAGTGAGATCAGCTTTGTACTCTGCACTGATGTCTACAAAAGGATCCTAAAAATGCAACGAGAAAAAAAGAACCAAGCATGTTTGAGCAACTTCATCTTAGTGACGAGGAAACACCTGAGCAGACCCTGAGGTTGCCAGCGTATCTTACCCTTTTGATGCGCAGAAGCTGCTCAGATTTGCGGGTGGAGAGAAGTTGCCAAAGGGCTATGCTGTGCTTTAGGTGGCATCGTCCGAGGGCCTGAAAGAAAAACAAAGTGTGAAACTGGATGCAAGGAACTTATTTCAGAGCCTGTTTATCCCCCTGCAGAAGAAACAGAGAAGCCCACTAAAATAGAAGCCACGTTAACTGGCAGGGTGACACAGCAACTTGATCGGGTGGGAGATATCCCTGCCCATGGTAGAGAAGGTTGGAACTAAATGACCTTTAAGGTCCCTTCCCACCCAAACCATTCAATGATTCTATGATGGCACTGATAAACAGTCTTACTATGACAAAGTAGTATATACAAAAGCCTCATCCAGCAGTTGGGAGTTTATAAAGCCTTTTCAACATGGGTATAAAAGCCTACAGGCTTACATCTCCTGATTCCCCATTTTGCCTTCAGTAATCCAGCTTTCTTGGCCATTGTGAAAGCTCTGTCATTTTCCCATTCCCTATGTCACACATACTTGTCATAGCATAGTGCCTTTGCCCCCTATCAGTAAAATGCCACTTTTCACACATCATTAGGAGATAAAACCTTCCCCTATCACCACTTTAGAGAAGTAAAGTGCTATTTTCGATCCTGTTCAGCACCACGGTAAGCCAGTGTCACTAAAAGCTGACTCATTATTGAAAGTTTTCCCTTTTTGCGGTTTTAGCATTGCATCTAATTATGCTGGCACCCAACTAAGTATTCTCCTTCCTGGTGGTGATGGCAGAAGAACAGGGATCTGCAGAGAGGAGTTTGACCTTCCACACATCCTCCACTTGACCCTTCTGTAGGGTTTTGCAAGAACCTGCTGAGCATCATGAGCTATTGGATGCTCCCACCTGGTAAACACTGGTTGCAGTGGAAGTGAAAATTGTTTTCTCCCCTGCTGTCAAGTATAGTGGGGAGGAAATTCTAACACATTCTAATTCAGCTTGAATTAGAACTTTTGCTGGGCTTGGAGGTCAAACTGTCTGGATTTAGTATAAACCAGTACAGATACAATCCTTTAAGGATACAAGCTTTGCTCTCAGGACTCACCTGCAGTACATGAGGGTTTGTCTGATCACCCATCTGCAGAACGTTTACAATGTAGTCAGTCAGAAACATTTCTGCATTCTCTCCAGCCATGGCCAGGAATCCCAAGGTAATTTCAGCGACAGACAGAGCATCACAGACATCACTGTAAGACTGTAGTTCCCCACTGATCGTGTTCATAACAGAACTGGGAAGAGCACTCTGAAAACCATGAAGTCAAAGCAGTTGCTAGTATTAGTTTAGAACCATTCCTTACTGCTGCTCAATCTGCAGAAGTCAGGAATGAGGGCATAGCCCCAGATTTAGGAAACTGGAAGTGCTTAACTACATCTCTTTCCTTTGTAAATCCTGACTGACAAAAGACAGCCAGTGTGTACATATTCGAGGCATGCGAACAGATTAGCGAGCAAGCCCTCATAGCAGATGAGCAAGGCAATCGAGAAGACGGGCCTGACACTTCTTGGCATGTCAGGGGTCACATGCTTGCCCTGTTTCTCCAGGGCAGAAACCCACCTGATCCAGCTTACTCCTGACATCATTAAACAGCTCTTCGTAATTTCGATCATGTCTGTACACGAGGGTAGGTATTCCCTGTCAGGAGAGAAACCCAGGGTTGTAGAATTTCGCTAACATTGCTAACCCTGCTACAGTGTCTGTTTGGCTGCAGCAAAGACTGCAGGGGTTCAGACATCAGCCAATAAGTTGTCAAGCCTGCAGTTCTCTGCAGGGCTCTGACATCAACGAGTTGTCTGCTAGCTATGTTTTCTAGCCGCTTAGAAACATAGCTAGCTGCCTCGTCCTACCATTAGGGTGATGAGCGGCTTCCCCTGCAAGAATTTGCTGATGACTTGCTGCTGGATTCTCTCCAGATCAAAGTGCTGCAACGTCTCCCACCCTTCTCCATGCTGTACTGGCAGTTGGATAAGATCAGAGGAATCAGGTCTCTCTCAACCTCGTAACTGATCAAGTGCAGGTCAGCTACTTCTGATGGACTGATCGAGTACCTTCAGAAGAGGAAAAAAGTTGTCTCCATTTAGTGACAAGCCTTTATGAAGAAGGGAAAGCAGATTGTGTGGGAGCAGGTAATACAACAGAGACAAAAAATGCCTGGCTGGAATAGCAACATACCTATCATCTTCTTTGGTATGTTTGTTCACCAAATGGATAAAGTCATTGTGCAGACTAATGAGATAACTGGCCAAGGCTGTGGAGCAGAGGCCCAGTCCCTGTCGACGTGGCAGAAGGACCTCAAGCTTGCTGTCCATGGTCAGGTCAGCATCACAGTAGCCTTCAGGAAGCTTAATTTCCCCTAAAATAAAAAGCATAGAAGACTGCTTGTGGTGTCCCAGAGCTTGCCCCATGATGAATAGCCTCTCTTGAGCCAACCCAGGTCAGGAGAAAGTACAGCAAGAGAAATTGACAAAAAGGTCACACTTTCTGTTCCTTGTAGGTGCTAAAGGAAGCAGGTTCAGGTGAGAATACTACAAGTAGGAAACATTCTTCCATTTGCACCTACATCTTTTTAACCTTTAACAGCCAAGGTCAGTTTGGGAGGATATTTTCAGCAACTGACAGAAGAAACCTGTACTGTCAAAGGGTACTGAGGACCCTGTCTGACAGCAGGCACTCTCTCATTTCCATCACACAGAACAATGCTGTGAGGGAAGGGTACTCACCATTGGTATCCAGTGATCTTCTCAGCTTGTTCCAAACAGACAGGAACACGTTAACTCTCCTCTGTAACAGGTCCCTCATCACATCTGAGCCATATCAGAAACAGGAATCCTTGAAATATCTTTACTGGCAACACCATGAAACTCAATATATAAGAATTTTCAAAGCACACCACATAACCTTAGGTAACTGTTCAAACAGACCAGAAATGTTTAAATGTACATTAAACAGTTTTCCAACATTATCAAATTGTGTAATTTGCTGTTTATGTTCTTCCATTATTGAGTGCCTTTGGCACATGCTACAAGGCTGCATGGATCCTTGGTCTGCATGACCCTTAAGAAATCTTCCATAAGTACTTAAGAACCGAAGTAATGGCACTCGAGTGCAATTAAAGTTTTTGCAATTGAGTGCAATTAAAGGAGTTGTCACAAAATGCCTGTTTCTGACTTAACAGAAGGGCTGGATACCTATTACACATTTTAGGAAGGCCCTTAACTCTAGAGCAGCTTAGAAATTCAACATACCCACAGCTGCGTTCAGGGATTTATCTTGCCTATCTCTGAACAGAGTCCCTACCTCTTGTGCTTAAATTCTCTTAAAACCACTTTAACTTTAAGAAAAACTCTAACATCAAAGGCCTCCAGTATATTTGGATAGGAGTTGAAAGGAAAAATAAGGACTTAAGATTGCAAGTTTAAGAGAAGTTTTCACCTTCATTTTCATCTGGACTATCCAAGCAATCTTTCTAAAGCACTTTTTGTTTCACTAATTTACAGTTTTGGTGGAATCTTCTCACCTGAGCGGGGTTCGTTGAGGAAGTCTCTGATCGTGCAGCGCTTCACATCAGCAGTGTTCAGAAATTGCCTCACTAAGTCTCTCTGAAGAGCCAGAATCTCTGGTAAAGTTTTAACCAGCCTCAGTTCTGTTTCCTGGAAGAGGAAAGGGGATCTATGAGTAAAGCTGTCCTTGGACAAACCAGTTTTGAATACTTCTATTGAATTACTTTTCAAATGTTTAAAAGAAAAAATACTTTACATGTGCAGTTCTGAAGATTGAGACTGCAGGGGACTTGAACCAAACGCACCCAGAGGTCCCTTTCAACCTCAACCGGGTGGTGAGGCACAGGAGCAGGTTGGCCAGAGAGGTTATAGATGCTATAGATGCCCCAACCCTGGAGGTGTTCAAGACCAGGATAGATGAGGCCCTGGGCACCCAGATCTAGTGGGTGGCATCCCTGCCCATGGCGGGGGGGGTTGGAACTAGGTGGTCTTTAAGGCCCCTTCCAACCCAAGCCATTCTATGATTCTATTCTTCCGTGGAGTATTATCTGAACATTGTGGGGTCTCATCCCTGTATTACACTCACCTTCTGCAGAAACTTCCACAGGAGAGGGACAGTGTCCTTGGCATTATTTTGCTGGACTACATGGCCCAGGTTCTCCACTGAAATCCTCTTTCGGCAGCTCCACATCTTGGAATGATGGATGTGACTGTCCTTGGGCAGTTGGGACAGGAAAGTGACTGGGTCGCCATACACCATTTTCACTATTGGGTTGGAAGAGATTCTCTCGTCCTCTTGGATTTCTTTATTTAACTTCAGAAGTTTTTTATCCAAACCCTGCAAAAAATAATGGTATTCTATCAGCATTGGCAGCTTCATGCAGTGTTGAACCTCCATGTGAGCATATTTCCCTAACAGCTTGATGACCAATCCACACAAAAGTATGTCAAAACAGAAGATGAACTTATAGGGAATGCATGTAAAAACCACACACTGCAAAACAGCTGTTTATGCTCTAAAATTTCTTTGTTCACCAGCTCATCCAGCCCTCAGGTCTTCCATTCTTTAAATAATACATGAGGAAAATTTAAATAATACATGAGGAAAAAAGGCAAACGATTAATTTGGGGCACCCTTATGCTCACTTGGGCAAGTACTTTCAACTGAACAAAGATATTTCTACGTTTACATCTGCACAAAATCCTCATAACATAACTCAAATCTGATTCTCATTTCCAAGGGTATAACAAAGTTGGCTGACCCTCTCTCACACACAGCTTCCATGTTTCATATAAAAGTCACAGAATAACTGATGCTGGGTGGGACTCCAGAGATCACCCAGTCCAAACCCCCTGCTTGAAAGCAGGGTCATCTACAGCAGGGCATCTAGAGATGGAAGTGACTAGCTGACAACAAATTAATGTGGACCTGCAGTTGTACCATACATAGCTTGCATTTAGGAATAGCCGGTGAAAAAAGTAGCACAGGTATCACAGCAGGTCAGATTTCCAAAGTTGCTTTTGAACTGCTCAACTACTGATTTTTTTTTTTTTACAGCTAATTTCTCACCTCCAACTCAGGAACAATAACTGTGTCTGCAACAATTCTTTCCCACTTGTTTCTCTTCTCCTTGGTGGAAAGCATACCATCAAATTGAACTGGCCCTGCAACAGAAATTTAAGAGTCTTATGTTCACAATATTTCAGTTACAAGATAGCTCAGATTCTCTTAGCTTTTAGATGTGACATCCTTGCAAGTTCATATGACGAGCTAAGAGCAACTACAGAGGTCATAGAGGCTAAATGAGTATCTCCGCCTAGCTGGAGAGTGTCATCCAAAACGGCACACACTACTTTGAGTAGTAATCTCTGCTTGTGAGCTGGAAGTTCTGTCAATGTATCATGAAGCCATTTATTCATTAATTTCTTTCCAGAATTATGTACCAAACCTTGCAAACCCCATATATTTGGCCGAAGGAAAAGTAAGCAGCCAAAAATTCTTCACTACCTACAGCGAGAAACAAGCCTCAAATTTCTGGATCTCCCTCATCAGCTCAGCTACCACCTGTTGAAAGTGGTCTGTTAGCAAAGAAGCTAAGTAACTGCTGCCCTTAAAACGCTGATACAGCTTGCAGATGTGATATGGCTAGTAGTTTTCCTTACACTGGCTTGGGTGCTGATGGGGGTCCTTGAGGAGGCTGCTTAGGACAAGATGAAGGATGCTGATAGTCTCATCTACACTCTTTCCCAAAATTTTTGTCATGTGTGCCAAGTCCTCCTGAATATGCTGCTGCAGGAAAATTACTGAGTTGCGCACCGGTGGCTTGATAATCTTTCGCAGTGACTGAAGAACAACAAAAGGAAAGAATGAGCGTAATCAGTAACATCCAGTTCAAGCACAAGGCATGCAAAACTAGTCTTATCAGATAGTCTCTGCTCCATCCTACAGGACTCTTACCACTTGTACACATAATGACAGGTATGCATGCACATGTGCACATGCAACTGCATGAAGAAACCAAAAACACTCCTAGGCAAGGGGAGAAGTGAATTTGGGTCTTGCATCTTGAAAGACTTCCCTAGTCACTAGGCAACACGACGAGAAGGACCAGTGTCATATAAAGGTGAATTTCATGTGGCCATTTGGGACTATTATTGGAAGATACCTGAGGATCCTTTGTGGCTCCCAGCAACATTGCCAGATGTGTGAGCAAGCGTATCAGAATGAAGACAACTGGGGACATGGGTCGGTCAGACACTTCCACCATTTCTCTTCTGCGTTGTGCATCTCCAAGTATGTGGCCAGTTTGAGTTCTGTCTTCATTATTCCTGCCGGAAAGTATGCATAGCGATTTTTGCTTTGACAGAAAACACAGAAGTAGTCTTTGATACCCAATAATGTCTTTCTGATCATAAGTTCTCTGAATGCTATAAAAAAGTGATGATTAAAAGTGCTACAGGGGAATGAAGACTTTCAGTAAGTTTTGTACACAAATGAGCAAACTTCCTTGTTTTTGCTGGTCGACTACTTCTTGTTGGACATCTCTTCCAATTACATTTTCTATGAAAAACGCAATGGCCAACCCTGCGGGGCAAGATTCGCCAGCTTCATGCTGGACAGATGAAAAGCCACTGCCTTTAGACTTAGTAACTTTAACATTCTTTATGCAATGGCTGAAAATGTGAATCCAGAGAATCAAGGAGGAGGGAGCACAAGTCATAAATCCTGGAGTTTTGGTAGAAGTTCTTCAGTCATGATGATCCCTCTAAGAAAATGCAGCCTGCTACTATATGTCAATATAGAACCACGTAACAGGTATCTGCCTAGATGTGCAGAAACATGGAAAACCTAAAACCAGAAGCTTGACAAGCTCTTTTTTAAGGCAGTTTCTGCAAATTCAGTTACACCAGCACTCCCCATTGCCGAACCTCCTCCCCCTCCCAGAGGGGAATGTGTGACATAATGAAGAATTCCAAGTGCCACCTTTCAGGTAGCAGCATGAGGTAATACCTTTTACTCTGAACCCACAACAGGCAAGTACTATATCATTTTGCACTGAGAAGGTTAATGGATCAAAGCATACCTAAATGCTTGAAAGCCGGGCAGTGATTTGTGTTGTTCCCCTCCAACTTGGGCACCACAGTCAAGACAGCGGCTAATTTCCATGGGCCTGCCACACTAGCAAAAAGCAAGAATGAAAACACTGAATTCCAGAATAGTAACAGAGACAATTGAACAAATCCATGCCATAGCTGGTTAATTTGAAAGCTGCTATATACTGGACAAATGATCTCTGCCTGCCTTATTTACTAGATTTTTTGGTACAATCTGTGTTACAGCAATTCTAAATTTTACATTGCAATGGCAAAATGGTTAGTAATCTAGAGTTTATAAAATGAACTGCTGTGCAATAGAACATAAACAGTAACTAAAATATAAAACAGTATTGTTGAAAACACCACCTGCTTAAAAAAAACACCACCAATCTCAAATTCTTACCTCTCCTACAGTGCAGGGGTGGCCATTTGGACATGCTATGAAGAAGGAGAAACAAACAGGACAGTATTAGAAGACAGCCATTTATGAAGCCCCTGTTATTTCCTTTCATAGGCATCATCACCTTGAAGCAAGAAATATGCTTCAAGGTCTAATGGAAAGCACTGAAATTCCTGAAGGAGTCATAGGCTCACACAACAACCAGAAGAAGCTTTCAGTGCTTCTCTCCTTGAAAGAAACATGGAATGAAAACCTGAAAAAAATCTGCTACCAAGTGCCATATAGGCTAGTAAGCACGAATGTTCCCACGGCCCCCAGCTTCCTAGTTTTCAGTTAAATCCTGCTATGAAAAGCAGAGAACTGAAAACTAGCCAGGAAGATGGCAAAGTGCTGCTCTCCTGCTTACACCTCTTTAACTGCCGGAAGTAACAGGACAGGTCTCCCACAGTCTCAAACTCCGTAAACAGCTACAAGCTTGAGACTAAACAGAAACTCAGTGCACTTTGGTGCGTTACCCAATACAGGTCTTAATATACAACAGATAAGTCATGCTGAGGAGTGTCTGTCCTTACATTAGGAATCGTCTCATTCAAAAAAGGATTCTCCTTCAATCTCTTTCAAAGCCAGTCAGAAGCACTTACTGTACCAGTGCAGAGCAGACACTCCTTCCCAGGCCCTCGCCTGAGCCATTATATCTTCTGGCATTGTAGGCAGAAAAGAGTGCTGAGGAAGAAAAAATATGACAACTGAATATATGAATCAGTTCTTTTTTTGTAGCAGTTGCTCCTTGTTCTCCATCATAATAAGCAACCAATGACATCTAAACCAGTCCAGAGCCTGGTCCTGTGCTAATTAATCCCAACAATACTGAACTAATCATACATCAGTAATTCACAATTAAAACAATGAGTTGGTATCTTTTGGCATTAAGGTTATGTTATAGAGGACCCAGCAAATGTGTGAAAGAACTATCAGTGTGCTGAACTACAATGAGTTAAATCTCTTTACCTCCATTGTATCTGGAGCAAATGCCAGACTCCTCAGGGGCTGCAGGATGGGGTTCTGCCCACACAGCAAGACAGCTGTAGTATGAACAGCCATCTCAATTAGCGCTCCATTGTGGCTGAAGCTTTGAGGATCCACTGTCAGAAGAGATGGCAGCGTATTCATCACAAGACAAGCTGCAAAGTTCTGCACGTCTGGAGAATTCAGGACTCTGGAGTTCTGGATGAACTCAGTCATAGCACTTATTTGCTGAAAACACACATTTAAAGAAATAAAACCAGCATGATATTGTCCATCAAACTGAGGAGAACTAGCAGCTGCTTCCAATGCTATGCTATCCTCTGCTTTGAGAACACTTTCCATTTGCCCAGGTCAGGGCATAATCAGAACAAAAGGCTCTTTCACTAATTATTTAAATCTCACTTATCCTTATCAAGGAAGCATGTTTGTCACAAGCCCCCAGAATCAAGCATCTTACCTGCTGTTTGGGATGAAGATTTGAGTCATTAACTCCATACAGGACAGTGACCTCTCTGAAAATAGCCAGGAGCAGATGGACAGCCTGTACAGCTGGGGAGCTGCTAGATGCCTGAAAAAGAAGAACCAATGATACAGTGGAGAAGAGGTGACAATTGTCACAGTTGAACTTTTACAAGGTTTCAGTTTGTTATTGGTCTGTTATTCAGTCTTATGAGCAGACTTCAGCAGGTCTGCATTAAAGCTGTCCCCACACATGAAGGGGAATAATGCAGAAATCACTGTTCAAGCCACATGTAAATGAGTAACCTGACAGCCTTCTAGCTGATTGTGTGTTTTACATAAGAAATTTCTCAATTATTTTACTTATAGCACCTGTATATGCCTGCCTTCAAACCAAGCCAACACACAGGTGAGGAAAAAGTCACAATGTATTCATGGTACAGAGAAATTCAAACAGGCATTTTTTGTCAAACTTCTTCCTGAACATTTTCATACACAAAATACATAGTGGAAGAAGGTTAGTTGCACAGAAATCACCTGGTTGATTTTGTACAGTAAGAGACAAGGCTAGGCAGATATGGGCAGGCAGGGAGGAGGCATAAAGCTTCGCCAGTTACCTGCCTACTCTCCTGTCAGTTGGTCACAAGGTGCCTGTAATACTTGCTTGTAAAACAAACTGCTATGATTTATTAGAAGTGAGAGAAGCAAGGATGAGGCAACCAACAGATATAGCCTCAACATTACATACACTAGAACACATGCGACAAAAGCACAGACATCTGTGTCTCACACAGGATAAGCCACTGCAGCTTTCAAAAATCAAAGGCAACCCAGGTATCTCCATTGGAAAGAGACGCTGGCAACACAAGTGTATAAAGCTTAAACACTAGCCACCCAGAACCCATGACAGGATTTTGTTGAGGAGAGCATGCCCTACCTTCTCTGCCTCTAGAAGATCCTCAGTCTTGCACTCAATCATGGCTTTCCCACAGCATCACGCAGGACTCTGTAATTCTTGCCACATGCCAGGTAACGATCAATGTGATTAGACTGGCTCCTCTGTACCTACAAAGGGAAAAGCCCACAGTGAGCCTTGTGGACATTAACCAGCACTGGAAAAGGTGCAATCCGCTCTTTGCGAGAACCATTTCTCCAAGAACTTTGTCATTTCAGCCTTGAAGAGAGGCAGCAGGCAGGCACATCAACCTAAATGGCTTCTCATTGCCATAACGGATTCCACTCAGTAGACAGCAAGGATAAGTCAGCTTCACAACCACTCCCACTGCGGTAAGTCCCCCAAAGCCACACAGCACTAGAAGCACCCCAAAGCAGCACCAACTGAAGACTAAGAGGAGAGAACCATCCCCAAGGAGACATCTCTTCCTTACCTGTTGCAGAATTTCTGCTGGGAACACCCAGTTAAACTGTGCCTCTGTGACAAGCTTCTGAGCAAATTCCATCCCATACTGGTTAGCAATTTTCCGAACCAGGTAAACACGATGCCAGTTGTTCTTGGTGAGGCTACAGAACACCTTCACATTTGCCAAGTAACGCTGCTTCTCCTCTGCCTGGTCTTGCACTGAAGAAGAGAAAGCAAAAACACCTACCTTGGAAAACTTTTGCTGCCAACACCAGCTGTAGCACCAAGCTCCTTTCACTTGTACTTGCCAGCCATGCAGGAGAACCTGAAAGCTCTCTCTTCGTCAGCTGTTTATCTAGAATGTTCCCTCAGCACCACGCTTTGATGCTTCATGGACCGTGTTAGCATCTCAGACTATTCTCGAGCTGATCTTCTTTATTGAGTCAGTGGTTCAGCTCAGTACTTTAATTTTTGTTTGTTTTTTAAAAAAGCATCTCTTCCTCCTTTTCAGCTGCCTAGATCTCCCATTTATAAAACAAGAAGCTTTAAAGCAATCATATTTCTGAAGCATCACTTAAACTTCAGTGAATAAAGCGTAATTTAGTATGTTCTTCCCACAGTGACTTTACTCCGTCTACAACATTTCCATTTGACAGCACAATTATCACTTACCTGGGAGCTCATGCAAGTCAAAGAGCAGCTCTGCAGCCTTACTCAGGTACAAGCGAACCTTGGCTACTGCCTGCAGATATTCAACAGACAATTCCTGAGGAGCTTCTTGATTGCTTTTTGGGAGATAGTTATCTGGAAAGCCTCTGTCTTCAGGCAGATAGCTGATATGCTCATATCCAAGACTGCCTTCAGACTTTTCACACATAGAATCCTAAAGATGGGCCGGAACATTGCATGAGCAGCAGAACTAAAGTCAGATATTCTTTGCATTGGTACTTTATACCCCCAGTGCGTCCTCACTGCAATAAGCACACTGAACTTCCATGTTTTTCACAACTCTCTCCACTCCACTGCTATCAGCTCCTTCCTGTGATCTCTCTGGTGCTTATCTTAAACTTCTGCTGCATCAGCAAACACCTTCAGCAATATGCCCATCTCTCTCCATATTTCCTAATTGCGTAGATGAGCAAGCGTTATAAGCATGCTGACAGGCCACACATGCTGAAACACACGTTCCAAGATGCAAAACTCTCCCTTTCCCTTAGGGAGAATACACACGTGGATTTTACCTTTGAAGTCAGCAATTTAACAAAAACTATAAGAAATGAAACCTCTACCCTGCTGTCAAGTTTGTTTGAAGCTGTCTGAAGCATTAAAAGTTAGGCAAGGAGAGGAAAGGTAGACAACTCAAACAGCATAGTAATCCAAAGCTTTGCAAACGTGAAAGCATCCATTTTCCACTACTACAGCTAGAAATTCGCCTGCTTGCTGCACTCCTGTGCTGGAAGTTGAGTCTTATCAGGACTCACTTAATTCTTCAACACTTGTGTGATGTGTCCAAAGGAAAGAAGAATTTATGTAATGTAGCAAACACAAGCCTTACCTTGAGAAAGCAAGGCTTGTTACTGGACAGCAGGCTCTGAACAGGTGATTTGATATAATTCTTTTGGGGGCTAAGTGGGCAGCTAGTTATGTGCACAAGAAACTTGCGTAAAATTGCAGAACTTCTTAACTTTTTTTTTTTCCTGTAATAGTTTTGTTGCCCAGGTCTTACTTATCCAGCAATCTTACCTCCAAGCAGTTGACAAAAAGCAAGCAGAGTTCTTTTTTATCATTTTTCTCCAGGATCCGGCTGTGCTCTACCCGGGACAGGTAATCTTGCACATCATTTTTCACTTCACTGAAGCTATAGGAGAGAAAAAACACTCCCTTATCACAACTGCAATGCTGGTGGCTACTACTTGTATTCTAAATCATGATCAAACTACCAGTTAAGTCCATGTGACAGGTAAGGATTACTTTGGATCTGTTTGGATGACGGAAAAGCAATTATGCTGTTTTTTACCAGCTATCACCTAGCTTCATACTCTGAACTAGGCTTTTATCAAAAAATGACAAATAAGCATTTCTAGAGCATAAATCATCTGCTCTGTTCTACGAATTTGATTTAGAAGACTATCACACTAGAGGCATGGCTCTTTACGTGTACTGTCTGCAAAGAGAGACTGAAGGAACTTTTGTGAATGAAGAGGTCTGCGTAAACATCCAGATCACTCTTGATTAAATGGCTGTGGATCAGGGATCGGGAGTATTACCTTGCTGATCTAGAATATATCAGTTAGTCAGCTATCATTAAGGCCTCCCAAGCCATCCATGTTCAGCACAGGTTTAGGCTGAGAACAGCTCAGTGGCACAGACTGGTCAGATAGTTCACACAAGCCACATGCAAGTCAGCCAAGTTGCTTGACTAATACAAAAGCACAAGTTAAATTTCACCTTTAATGATCTAAATTCAGTGAATAGCGTGGAAGTGAGAACAAACAGGTTGGTTTTCATGATGTCATGAAAAAAGCTGAAACACTCCCCAGTACAACATCCATTAACTGACTGTGCTCACCTGTACTTCAAGAGGAGCTTCAACATTACTGAGCGAATGATGGGAGTTTCATCTATTTCATCATCAAACGGGGACAGAAATTTTGTGTAGGTAGTAGGGTGAACTGTGGAGATATGGAAAAGATGGGATTGGAAAAGGTGGGAAAGAAACTGGCAAGAGAATCAACTCCATGAGGCCGAGTATCAGATGAAGGGAGCTCACCTGAACCTTTCAGTAGGTCCCTGTGAACAAACAGCAGATTAAGGAGCTCTTGGATCACCTCTGTCTCAGGGGGCTCATTGTCCTTGAAACACATGGTAGTAACCATATCTATGAAGAAACTATTGCACCTCTGCCGGAACAGGGCATTTCTTGCTATGGTGCTAGGTGCTAGGTGAAGAGTAAAAGCATTAGGACAATGTTCAAACAGAACCAGTTAAATAATGGATGAAGCACAAGTCTGGAACTAAAGTCTTATGAGGAGCGGCTGAGGGAACTGGGGCTGCTTAGTCTGGAGAAGAGGCTCAGGGGAGACCTTATTGCTCTCTGCAACTACCTGAAAGGGAGCTGCAGGGAGTTCGGGGTCAGCCTCTTCTCACAGGTAACTAGTGACAGGGCTAGAGGGAATGGCCTCAATGGCAACAGGGGAGGTTCAGGTTGGAAATTAGGAGAAATTTCTTTCTCAGAAAGAGCAGTCAGGCATTGGGACGGGTTGCCCAGGGAGGTGGTGGAGTCACGGTCCCTGGGGGTGTTTGAGGAAAGGTTGGACGTGGTGCTTAGGGACATGGTTTATTGGGTGATATTGGTGGTAGGGGGATGGTTGGACAGATGATCTTGGAGGTCTTTTCCAACCTTAATGACTCTATGAAGCAAAGCAGACAGGCAAAAATAAAAAAAATACCACACGTGCATGAGCTGACAACTTCAGACATGCGAATCAGAATTTCCTTACACAGCCAGGCCCACTGCAATGCTTCCACCTTGGACAGGAAAAAGTACCTGAGTTCCTCGGAAACAGTTAAACTAACATCCTCAACAGCAACTCTGCAGACTGGACAATGCATCTGTGCTGGTATTAGCCACATACTGATGCACTTCTGACAAAATGCATGGCAGCAATGCAGGCAAACTGGATCCTTTGGCTCTCCTAGGCAGATCGAACACGGCTTCAAACCATATCTGTAATTCAGGAACAACAGTGACCATGATTGCTTCAATGCTGTCCTACCAAAAATCTTTAATAAGATATTCATCTGCAACTAGAGTCAGGATATAATGTAAGACCTGTTGACTAACCACTCAGTTTCAGGGTGTGGAATAAAATAGAACATTGTTCTTCATCTGGCTTTCATTGTGTTGAATGCAACACTTTATGTCCAGAAATAGAGGCAATACAGACAATATTCCTACTCGACCCTGTCACTTGTCTCAATGTCACTACCTGTAGAGCCTGTGGCTGACTTCCTCCTTACATTCACACAGTACTTTCATCACTGCAACAAAAGTAGGATGAGTCTTCATGTCTGAATCCTGTTGAAAACACTGCAGAAGGAAAGGGCAAAGCTAAATGACTCAGCTCTACTACCATAGACAAGAATACACATGATCAGCAGAAGCACACAAGGAAGGGATAAAAAAAATCACATCTTGGCTTACCTTGGCAAGAAGCAAAGTGTATTTTTTCACTAAACTCTCAAACTCTGGCATCAAAGTGTTGATACCAAATAACACGTGTTCTACAAACAGAGACATGGAGAAAACCCGGTTCCAGCAGATTCTGTGGGAAGGAGAGTGTGATTTCAAAAAGTACAATTATGAGATGAGAGCTGACACTGACTGTGCAACGAGTACAAATGAAAGCGCAATCAGGTCAGTCTAATGATCTCACTGCTTTTCATGCTCACCACCACACTTCTCATGCAACTTTTTATGTATGTCCTATGGTTATCGGCCTCTGAACCACAGCCTGGCTTTTTTGTCAAGGACAAAACATGTAACAGTACCTAACACAGTGAGCTTATGGCATATGATTCTATCCTGTAGCAGAGCGGAGACCTTCTGCAGCTGTCCTTTTGCTGCAGAGCAAAGGCCACCACAATGACCTCACTCTTCTACACTTCAAACTTCTATTAAAACAAAGTATTTATTATTTTTTTTGTGAGTTAACTAAATTTTCTTCACTTAGGTTAAACTAAACAAGGTCTGTGAGAAATTGGTGTAGTTGCCTTGGCCTGTCTTGCAAGAGACAAGACTCCTGTCTTAGATGCAAAGTTCCCCATCTCTCTCAGACTTTATGCACATGGGATGAAGTGGGAAGATATTGCTGATTAATGGCAACTTAACGAGTGTTTTAAATAAGCACTAAACTTAGCTGGAATGTATGGGATAACACTGCTAGATTTAGGGGGAGCATCTATGTAAGGGCAGAAATAAAGATCTGGCTCTTGGTGCTTAATAAGTAACTGAGCCAAGCTGGAACCTGGAAAGGTTTGCAAAGTCTTCATCTGAGAAAAGCAGCATCAGAGCAGCTTTCAGCCTGTACTGATATCCTTATTAACAGCAAGGCAAAGATCAAGATTGTGAGCAGATCTACAATACTTACTTGAGTTCTTTTAGCAGCTGATGGCACTGACTCCCACTCCTCTGTAAATCCTTTTCTTTACAAAGAAATTCAATTGGCATTTGAAGATTTTTCACTTTCTGCACCCAGATAGCTGGAATTGCTGTCTGCACTTGATTCTCCAGCTCTTCAGCGCACACGATTGCAGCTAACACATCTAAAACCTAGTTGCACACACAGGATGTAAGTATAATGCAGCAGTAGCATGTCAGAATTATTTATGAACTCTGTATTGGGCTCTCAATCTGGTTTGCTATGGCAGGTGTTGTACTGAGTAATGTTCTATCTGATCATCTTAATCTCTGGAATTTTCATATGCTCATGGCTCAGATCATTAGCACACCCTATTAAGCTGATGTGAAAACATAGCAAACTGTTTTAAGCCCTACTAATAAGAACGATAATATCGCAGGCTATGCTTAATACTGAGAATTCTGACTGAGCTTGTGCTTCCCACTTTAGCTGGAATCAAATGGAGACTGAACACAAGCTAATTCAGTGAAGACAGCTCTTTGTTAGGGTTGAGGATCACAAAATGTGTGGTAATGACTCTACCATCTCTGAATGTTGCATTTCGTATCCTTCAGGTTCATAAGGGGACAACCACACTGGGGTGTACAGCCAGGATCCTAGAGAAGTTCTGCAAACGGCTCTTGAACTGATTGTATCCAAGGTGGACCCAAGGCAAGCATGGCACTGTATCCTCTCTTCTGGGAGATGTTGCTTTCCATTCCTTTATACAGGATGAGAAGGCAATTTGCAGACACTGAAAGGTTAGGAAAAAAATTAATCAAAATTAAGATATATATACTTTTTAATTAATTTTGGATTAGAAACCCTGACAAAATTATCTGGAAAAAAATAAAATCAGTACTTTACACAGACAGCCTCAAATGATGTGGCCATTTCTATAGCTGCTCCTATGGAAGCGCTTTTCTGAGTAAGGCCTCAGCAATTTCAGCAGCTACTCAGTGTCAACATCTGCTTTGTGGCTAGCTTGCTGTTAGTCTGAGAGGAGGATTTTGTCCAAGAAGGAGATTGACACAAACGGGAATGTACACAGCTATCACACCCATCCCTCCATACAGAGGTTCCAGTTCTTGTTCCAGACACTGACCTGCAGTTCCTCTGGGGAGGACACATTAATGGTCAAGACAATGAAGTCTGTGATATAGCACTGGAAGAGCATCTGCCTTTCTTCCTCAGTCAGAGAAGAGATAAATTTTCCCAGTGCAGTTTTCTGGAAGATATCCACAAACTTCTCAGCTTGGTCTGGAAAACAAGAATGCAGAGAAAAGCTGAATATTAGGAGGAAGCTGGGTTTGATATGCTTCTATTCTAAGGAAACTGACACCTGATCAATCACTGGTGCAGTGCATACAGCATTCCCCTCATTCAGAAGGCTAACAAGGGATTTGAGGCCAGGCCTTCTCAGCCCAGGCATCATCGCTATATTTATTGGATCTCAATCTTGTCTTCAAAATGCTGTGGAAATACCAAAAGTTGATGACAAGGGCACAGAATATGCAAGAAATACTAATACTGAGAAGCACAAAGAAAAGCTAGTTGCACAAAGCTCTGCTGGCTTATATGAGTACGGAGGGACTGAAGGTGATTCCAGGGTCATGGAAAAGTATGTGCTAGTGATATGCCAGTTTACAAGGCAGACGGATGGAGCTGTTTGCATTGTGAGCTCAAGCCAAGCACTCACCTTCAGTGTTTTGGATGTATTGAGTTTCCAGCCACATCTCATCCAAATACTCCTTTATCCTCCAGCTGAAGGGCATCTCATTCCCAGCATCAGCAGACACCATCATGCTGTTCTGCACCAGGATTATCTCTGTCTGAGAGCTACGAGATCAAAAGGTCAGTAACATACCAGGCTTTTGCCAGGGAAATGCATTCAGACAACAGAGATGGGAAGCTTCAGAAAGCAAGAAATTAGCCCTAGAAGGGGAAAAGAATGAAGGACTCATTAACAGACCTCATCCTGCCAATTGCATAGCATTAGGACTTATTCAGTAAGCATTCCCTAGCAAAAAGACTGTAATGGCAGGACATGCAGGCTTCAAGGGATGGGTAAGAAGTGTGAGCAAGCCAAGAGCTAGAGAGCAAAGCCCAGGAGTACTGGGGATAAGGTAGAAAGAAGAGACTTCTGAAGTCACTGAGAACAGCCCTGCCACCTTTGACACAGCACAGGAGAGCAACCAACAGTGTTAATCTCCCACATGGATTTAAAGCCAGTGGAGGACTGGGTCTCAGTGCTGCCAGCCAGTTCCTCCTGCTGCTCTCTCCAGGAGCTCACCTGTTTTTACCCACATTGTAAGGGATAGTCAAGTTTTGTATCACTGAAGATGAACATCCACAGCTTTGTCACCCACTCAGGTGTCGGCCTGACCAACAGCTCCAGATTGCCATTTCTGTCTATGACAGCAATCAGGAGAGCCAGGAATGGAGTGATCACGTTCTGGACTCGCTTCCACAAGGTGTGCCTTTGGGGGCAGAAAGAGACCAAGAAACCAAGAGGGAAGATGAACAATAATACCAGCAAATCAGGAAGTGGTTGTGCTGAAAAACTGCTGACATTAGTGTGTGAGAGTCCTAATGCTACCTTTACAAGGGGGGAGAAGAAAACCCCTACACTTCTCTCGCTCATAGCTCGCCTGTAATCCCACTGTTCAATTCAGAGCACTTGTGCACTCAAGCATTTCTGTTCCAGTACAGCCCATGCAGCTGTAAGTCACCCTCCTTCAGAAGCCAAGAGATTCCACCACAAACTGGAGATTGACACTGCAAATATTAAGATTACACAAAGTCTCTGCTGCACTGTTGCCATTTGCAGACTTTTCTTGGAAACCTGCAGGTTACAAGATATTGCTGCTGTCCTCACCTGAAGGTGCCAGCCTCCTGAAGAGCACTTAGGTTGGAAGCCTCCCGAAGCACCCAGTTTTTTGGGTAAAAGGAATTTTCTTCTTGCTTCTTCAAAAGGTTGGAGAGACGAGCCTTTGTTATCTTCAGGAAAGAGGCTAGAAAACAACAAGAAACTTGCATTTTTTCTTCAACTGGCCTTGGATCAGAACACAAATATCACACCAAAGAACAGTTTTACAGTTGTTTCAATAATTGACCAACGGTGAACAGCCAGCTACCAGCCATGGAGTGAAACCCAGCTGGCCACTGGTCATAAGTGTGTTTCCCCAGGGGTGGGTGTTGGGCCCCACCCTCTTTAATATCTTTACTGATGACTTGGATGAGGGAATGGAGTGCACCCTCAGTAAGTTTGCAGATGACACCAAGTTGGGGGTGTCAATCTGCCAGAGGGTCGGAAGGCCCTGCAGAGGGACCTGGACAGGTTGGGTCGATGGACAGAGGCCAAGGGATGAGGTTCAACATGGCCAAGTGCCAGGTCCTGCGCTCTGGCCACAACAACCCCATGCAGTGCTACAGGCTTGGGGCAGAGTGGCTGGAAAGCTGTGGAGAAGAAAAGGATCTAGGGGTGCTGATTGATGCTTGCCTGAACACGAGCCTGCAGTGTGCCCAGGTGGCCAAGAAGGCCAATGGCATCCTGGCTTGCGTCAGGAATAGTGCAGCCAGCAGGACCAGGGGGTGATTGTCCCCCTGTACTCTGCTCTGGTGAGGCTGCACCTTGAGTACTGTGTTCAGCTTTGGGTCCCTCACTACCAGAAGGACATCGAGGCCCTGGAGCGTGTCCACAGAAGGGCTACGAAGCTGGTGAAGGGCCTGGAACACAAGTCCTGTGAGGAGCAGCTGAGGGAACTGGGGCTGCTTAGTCTGGAGAAGAGGCTCAGGGAGACCTTATTGCTCTCTGCAACTACCTGAAAGGAAGGTGCGGGGAGCTGGGGGTCAGCCTCTTCTCACAGGTTACTAGTGACAGGGCTAAAGGGAATGGCCTCAATGGCAACAGGGGAGGTTCAGGTTGGAAATTAGGAGAAATTTCTTTCTCAGAAAGAGCAGTCAGGCATTGGGACGGGTTGCCCAGGGAGGTGGTGGAGTCACGGTCCCTGGGGGTGTTTGAGGAAAGGTTGGACGTGGTGCTTAGGGACATGGTTTATTGGGTGATATTGGTGGTAGGGGTGGTTGGACAGATGATCTTGGAGGTCTTTTCCAACCTTCATGATTCTACGATTCTATATAGCACAGCTAGAAAAAGAGCCGTGAGCCATAACTCCAGGAAAAGCCCTACAACCACAAAAGGAGCGACAGACTGGAGCACAGATGCTCTTAGAAGAGCGCCTGGGAGTTCTACTATGTCTACACTACAGCAAGGACCACTGTCCTTTGGGTTCCCAGTGAATTAACTTACATGTATTGGTGGTCCCCTAGATTGGTGTTCAGGGACACCACCAGCTGCAGCCAGGGAGCACATACCTTTCAAGACATCCTCTTTGGATAGAAGGCTAAGGAGAATCTCAATTCGCTTTCTGCTGCGACTAAGATCTTCATTTTGGTCCCGTAGCATTCCCACAACTTTGTACACAGCTCCTCAGCAATACAATGGTGTCCAGGACTCCATCCTTCCCAGGCAGTGTGAAAAAAAGCTCATCATTATTTGGTTTTATACTCTTGTCCCCAACACATCCATCTGAAAGATTACAGTGCTCTCTAGAAAAGGCTTGTGCCAATTGCTTCCCATGTCACAGTTCTTCTATCATCCCTGGAAGCAAATCTAAGTTCTTAATTTGCAATCAAGTACATGCTTTGACTTTTGTGGCCCTTTTCAAACATCACACAAAATAGCATTTGTATGAAGATTAGATTCTTACAGGGAAAAAATCAGCAGTTCAGAAGTGGAAGCTATAAACCCAACTGGGATGGGGGCATATATGCACTCCCTGTGAGATGCTTAGGCACTAGGGGGCCAAAAGCCCCATGCAGTTACCCTCATACTTGGCATCCTCTGGCATCACATTGATCTAAGGAGCACAAGCCAGTCTTAAACACAACTGTAGCACAGCAGAGTCCACAGCCAACTCCAGCACAGTTTCAAATGCACATCTCAAACAGAAAGCAAACAGCTGATGTAGCAGGCTCAGAATCACAGTTCTCAGATTCAAGATCCACAAAGACAACAGAAGCTTGTAAATCTGTTTAAGAATTCGGAATATGAACTGGCTAAGGAATTATAGGGTCCTTAGAATGGTTTGTTTCTTTAGTGATGCCAATTTTGATTGGATGGCGGGGGAGGAGAAATTTGTGTCCCATCAACATTCATGATTCAAATAATTGTTCTGATGGATTTCAAGTGAGTGTGGATGCAAACGGTATGTTGCACCTAGGGATGACGAACAGCCAAGCCACACTGACAGCTGAGAAGCAAACAAATACTCTGAACTGACCTCAAAGCGCTCTGTTTCTGGCACCGATGCTTCAGCCTCCACTTCATTTTCCTCCTCTTCTCTATTTGCAGGTAGAGCTGCAACCAAGTTGTAGAATTTTTATTAGAAAGAAGCAGTACATTGTTGTATCCGTTAGGTAACAGTTTATTTAGTAACTGCATCCAAGAGCAGCAGAACATCTGTCAGATCCATCGTCACCTGCATGAATAGGTGAGATCCACCTCTCTAAACACACAGCTGCTAGGGCTGTCAAACTTCATGCAGCAAGAACTGAAAGAAATGTGACACTGAGCTAACGCACTAGGTTGTAACAGAGTCTTTGCACTACTGTGAATTAGTATGGTGAAAGGAAAAAGAATGTAAGAAAAAACTAAGGGGAAAGAGAAAGTCTCTTCTAATCTTCCTACTAGTTTAGGTGAACAGATTTATATTGATGCAGGTGAGATACTCTCTGGGTGACACCTTGTCAATAGTCTCTGCCACGTGCAGTGTTGGCACTGGCTGCATTTTGGGCCTCACTGTTCTGAGACATAACAGCCAGGGTGTTAAACAGTGCAAATATTGCATTTTTCTCAAAAGAAAATGGGAAAACTATCAAATTGACTTATTTGATGACCAAAACCTTGCAGTAATAAACTAAATAGAAATAAAAGTTGATAGTCACGTAGTGATCCCTACAAAACCTAAGACACTGAACAGTGAAAATAACTAGATATGTTGTACCCAGCACAGGATCTACTAGTACCAAGTCTGGGATTGCACCTTTCCATTTTTCCCTGCTAGCATATTGACACCACTGGCTAGCACAGCTTGCATACAGCTCACCCTTGGTTTTACCTGAATTCTCACAGAGCATCTGGCTGATGGTGAGGTTCTGCAGGGCAGCCATATCAGAGATCATGTCCTTAGATCTGCGGAGATCATCTATATGCACTGACTGCCACAGACCTAAAGACACAGGACAAAAAAAAATCATTGTGCATGCAGCACGCTTTTCTCTAAGAGCTTCCCAAGAAGCTTCCTTTACCTGTAGACTAGGAGTTCAGATTCAGAGTTTGCTTATTCTCACTGCTTGATGTAGAAAGGTAAAGCAGTGATTTGCTCTGAAAATGATAATGCACACAGCCCTGACAGGGCATGTATGTTACAGGGGCTTTGAGGCTCTTAGAGCCCTCCGCACACAGCAGAAAGCTTGCTGCTGAAAGCGACCATAAGCACATGCTCAAGAGACTCCTGTAGGACAATAATGCAAATGCAGTTTGACTCATGTTTGTTTGCTGTTCTCCAGCTGACTAGAAAGATGATTCATCTGTCAACGGGCAAGGCAAAATGCTCTCACAATGGGGACCAGGACTCCAAGGCCCTGCCCCCCCCGAAGGAATCCAGTCCCCATGGATAAGGGAAGCATTTCTGATAAGCCAGAGGCCACACTGATTACAGATTTTAAGCGTTAAAAAGAGGTGAATTGGAGAAATCTTGCTCTGATATGTTTGTCTGAAACCAGCTGAGAGTGAGGAGCCACATATAGCAAAACCCACCTCCGTGGAATCCTACGTAGGACATTCCTCCTTCCACCCGAGAAAGCTTCATAATAAAGTAAACAAAGACAGAGGCTTCTCCTAAGTCCACCTTGTTGATTTCATTAACAACAGTGTATCTACAACAAAGAGGAAATACTGTTGACAGACCACAGACAGACAAAAGTCAAGGCCACAATTCCTTCCTCTGTCAGAGAGGGCACACTCCTTCCCCTGTACAGACATCACTCCATTCCTCTACTCAATTACGCAGCCAACAGCAAGAACTCACACTTCACAGGGGACTGTCTGATGACTTCAGCCAGCCAAGTACGAGTTTATTTTGATTTCAGTATGAATGTTATTCAAAGTATAAATAATGCTCCACAGTTTCACCTCTACTACAGCAGTAACAGCCGATTATACGTTCCTGATCCTGAAGTCCCCCAAAAACGGCACTACTAATCAAATGGGGGGTGAGGAGCCTCCATGTAGAACAGCTAGCTGGGAATCACTTCACACTTGACTTACTTGCTGAGGCGACGAGCTGGGCATTTGAGAGCCATCTTCAAAGTCTGCCTGAATAATAAGGATTTTATTTCCTGATGTAGCCTCAAGGAAATCTCTAAAAAGTGAAAGGGATTTAAAATAAGTCACTAAGTGTAACACCAGAACGTAAGGGACTAAATGTTGCTAATTCAGATTGCCTTTGGCTGCCGCAACCAGAAAAAGAAACTAAAACATCCATTCTGTACAATGAAATAGCTTTAAAAACAAATCTCATGCTTCAGTATGATGGAAGTAACACAGTTTTGCATTGAGCCCATCCACAGTTCAGGCTGCACGGCCTCTCGACTCCCGTTTCAGTATGTGTTACTCCAAATGTCCTGCCAATGTATCCTTCCGCCCAGGTGACATGCTACTCAGAGCAAGATAATGCAAGCCCCGACTTACCGGATCCCTTTTAGGAACGAGTACTCTGTGTCAAACTGCTGCAGGAACAGGATCTGAGGCCTTTGTGCTTTATCCTGCACTTCTCTCTCCAGACAAGTAGAGTCAGCACTAGTGAGAAGCCTCGAGAAGGTGGTGACCTGGGAGTGCAAGACACAGGTTTGTTCTTAGCTTAGGAAGGCAGCAGAGACTCAACTGCCTGTGCTCCCAGACACTGCTAACTTGCTGCAGAGCTGGACTGCACCCAAAAAGCCATTTATTTGACCTGCTAGTATGCAAAGGGACAACACGCACTGTTACACCAAGCCAGGGCCATTGCTGGGTAGGTGCATGCAGTGTCTCGTGGTGCTGTTGGTGCGGGGCTGTGGAGCAGCCAAGAGGCAGCCAAGGCTTTGAGAAACTTCTCATCAGCTGCGCTGCCTTCGCTGCAGTGCTCTCAGGGAGCAGCACATCCAGCCCCAGGAAAAAGTGCATTGCCTCCCTCCCTGAGGGGCAGAAGAGGGAGAAATTCTCCAGCCAACATCAGCTGAAGTTCTTTAGCTCTGGCATAAGGCAAAAAGTAAACCAGAACTAGCCCAGTAAGAGCCCATGGGATCTCTGGCTCCCTGCAGCTCAGCTGGGTTAAAGCCTTTCGTATCGTTATGATGAGAGGCAGACAAATAGATGTGTTCAAAAGGCTCCCCATGATTATTCTGCAGCCAGCAGCCTGTTTGCTGGCTGTGCACACGGAGAGCTCCGCTACTTTCAAAGAACTACTTCTGAAATACAAAGACACTTAGCTGCTCAAATTCCTTCAGAACTCCCACTTCTCAGGAAGCATCTATCCTATGGATAGCATCCTATGCTGCTTCACACACTAGACTCTTGGAGATGTAACAACAGCTGCTGAGACACCCACCTTGTACATCTGGGCGCTGAGTAGCAAGACTGTTATCAAGTTTACTCACGTGGCCGTAGTGCAGCACCAGCAATACCAACTAAAAGCCTCAGCGCAGGCTGAGACTGTTCTGAGGACTCTGCAGGACACTCACCTCTGTAAAGAGTGTTTGGCACTGAGACCCGGTGTGGACATGAGCTCGGAGGAAGTCTGCAAAAGATGTGTGCTGCTGTTGTTTGAAGTACGTGTCTGCCAGAGAATTGGCCATATACAAATCCACGGAGTTGCAGAGACGGATCACGGAGTCTGGGGTGGCACAGTTGAGCAGCGCCAGCTGCGCCTCTGCCTTCACACGTGACATGAGCTGACGGGGGGGACACGCTGCCTTCAGCCTTTCTGTTGTCTGCAGGACCACCGAGGCACAGGTATCTGAATGGTAGCCCACAAACACGTCAGAAGGGCTGTATTTCTGCTTGCTCATGAAGTGCTCTCCTGTGTTGACTGTGGCAAAGTCTTGCACCCACTTCTTCAGCTCTCTCACAGCTTCTCTTTGATCCTTGTCCAGGACCGTACTGATATCCACGTAGTGCTTTTCCAGCCTGTTGATCAGTGGGATGGGGAAGTGCTTGTATACCACATCTTTCTCCTCGATGACTATCAAGCGGAACTTGGGGTGCACTCGGCACTTCACCCGGTGGGTGCCCAGTCCCAAATCAACATACTTCTGGCCAGCAAGGTACACATAGTATTGATTAAGGGCATCGTAGAGGCTTTCATAAAGGTTCTGCAAGTTGAGAAGCACTACCATTTGGCCAGTTTCCATGCAAACCTTCACACGGTTGATGTTCCTGCATATCTGGGTATATTCTTGGTCCTTCGGGAAACTGGAGCCAAAGATAATTTCTGGCTGTTGCCGGGCAGTGAAAAAGGCTTGCTGGAGGATCTGCAGTGCTGCATAATTCTCAGTCAGCACAAGCAGGTACCTGCAATCCCATCCTCTCCACTGCTGTAATGTTTTGTCGCACCAGCTCAATCCTACTGATATCACGGGCATTTATTTCTCCTTTTTCTGGTAGCTGCGAAGTGAATATTTCCAAGGCATTGATATCATCTTTGCCACTGAAGTTACGAAGAACAACTTCAGCTATGTCTCGAGGTGTTGGCTCACTTTAGAGTTCTTAGCCAAAGCAAAGAACATCTTTATGAGGCTGTAGTAGTCACGCAGACCAAAGAACTCCCTGTCCTGGACCTTGCAAATGTTTTCAAATGCATCTGCAAGTGATGAAAATACTGTTCAACCTTCTGCAAAGCCCCTCGTGCTGAGCAACAAATCCCCTTTGCACTTTCTATGAGCTCCTCTTTGCTGGGGTCACCACGTGAGACAAAAATGCCTCGATTCATTTTAGCAGGGTCCAAAGCCCAGTTGGAAATCCCAATGAAGCCAACCTTCTTGTGAGGAAGAGGGACATCATCTATGCAGCCATCTTCCAAAAGCGGATGTAAAGTCTTCAAGGGCATTTTGGGAGAATCTTCTGCCAGCCCAATCTCATCCAAAACCACCACAGAGGCATACTCATCCAGGTTCTTCCCATCCTGGAATCGAGCACAGTGCTTGAAAGTGCCTATGATTCCCTCTGGAGTGGAGAGGGGACTGCACTGAAAAGACACCAAGTGGATCTGCTTCAGGTCCTTGAACAGATCTGAATGAGCAGCTTGGCCCTGCATAGCATCAGCCACAATGGTTTTTGCGAGGGACTTGGAGCTCCCAGGCTTCCCAACAAGAAAAAGAGGGATCTTCAGCTCAATGCAGATGACCATCATAAAGACGTTTTCCTTTAAGGCCAAGTTTCTTGCTATGGTGTCTCGGAGGTACACACCACTCAGGAATAAGTCCTGCATCAGGGTGATTTCTTCCAAAATCTTTTTCTGAGTATCATAAGGCTTTGGAAGGACCTGGCTGATAGCATTCCTATATGCCTCCTTCCTTTCCAAGGACGCATGATAGCAAACTCCAACTGCCAGCACTAAGGACCAGATAACGGTGTTTCTCTCAGTGCTCTTCGGAGCTCTCATTTCCGCAAGGTACTTCTCCAGCTCTTTCAGCAGTAATTTACTGTGCTTGTGAAACCACTTGAAAACTTCCATGCAGCGCTCCACATCCCGCAGGCTGACGAAGCTACATTCATCATCCCTCTGCCTCATGTATTGCTGAGAAGCAAAAAGCACTTCTGTAATTACCTCTGCTTCAGAGTCGCTCATCGGGATGCATTCAGTAACTCTCTGTACAATCTGTTGTATGTACATTTTTTCAGTTAAGTCATTCAGCTGCCCAAAATCCCACACTAATGGGATCATGCTAGGTGGGAGTGCATGGACCCGGTACACAAGCTGTCTCAGTGGAATAGATCCAAGCTTATCCTTTGTCTCATCTGCTTTGACACGGTAGCCCAACCCAGCTAATTCCAAGCGCTGAATCATCTTTGGTGTGTGCTTACGGTAAGGGTTGCAGGCTGCTATGATCTGCAAGCCAGAGCAAGAGACCAAAGGCTTCCCTTCTACTGTGCGGTCACACAGAACTTCCTTGATGCTGCTCACAGCCTCTGTTGTGTTGGCTTCATCGAAAAAAAGGACCGTGTCCAACCCATGCTGTTTCTTATTGGCTACAGCAAGGGCTTCTGCTTCTTTAATCCTGGCATAAATCATCTCTGCAGTAGTACCTCCATGAACTTTTACAAGCTTCATGTTCTCTACCTCTACGTAGCTTCTGCGTAACTGGCACAGAAACTTGACAAGCCTTGTTTTCCCACAGCCTGTTTCTCCCATGATGACAACTGGGATGTTGCATCTGAATCGCATCTCAATAGCCAAGATTTTTAGCACGTTGTCTGTTGTGAGTTCATATGTCTCATCAGGGTCTGTTACCCAGGGGATTCCCAAAACCATGCAAAGCCTCTCTAGCTTCTCATGACGGGGCAAGGTATCAAATGGAATATCAAAGGGAACTCTTTGGAGTAACAAACCATTATACAACTGCGAAGTCATGACATTTCTCTTGATAATTTTGCCATTCAAAGGATTAATTGCATCAACGCCTTTACTGCCGTCGGGCTGAAAGTGGAAGCCAATGAAAGTCATGGACACGCGATCTTCATTGAAAAACAAATACGGATGAGGCTCTGACTCCCACTTCTTCCGAATGCGGAAAGGAAGAAGATCATCTTCTGCAACGTTCTCCAGGTTGGAGGATTGCCTTCCTGAACTTTGATCAGAAATGTGTAGGGAGGGTGTTGCGAAATCTCTTGCCATCAAAATCATGAAGGCAACAACAAAGCTTTTGAAACCTTGCAGCGTGTCCTGGACAAAGTCAGGGTTGCAAAATACAGAAGCCTCACAGTCTCTCAACTGAATGTTGAGAAACCATGCGAAGTTCCGGATTTCTGACCAGGAGGGATCCATGATCCCGCAGTGCAGGAGGAACTGTTGCAAGCATTCTGCAGGGCTCCCTTCCACAGAGTGTGCTTCATAACAGAACGTGTCCAAATTGCACCCACTGTCAAATCTTTTCAGATACTGGAAAGGTCTTTGGAAAGCCTCACTACAAAATTCCTCCTCATCCATTCCTGGGTCTGAAACATCCCTGGACCGGTTCCCAAGTGTCTCTATTTCTAGCACCTCCTTCGGAGACTTGCATGTTATTTTAGGGAACACATCAAGGAAATTATACTTCTGGCTCAATGGTATCTGGAGTAGAAGAAGAAAAAATGTCATCACAAATCTGTAGCCTTAATCTTCACTTGTTTTAATCTGCTCTTGCAGTACTCTTGCCTAAGATCACAGACTTAACTGAATAACAGCAGCTAGCCTATATAACCATGACACTTTTTTCCCATGTTTTTGATGATGCACTTGAAGCGTATCACAACAATTAAACCTATTTCTCAGAGTCCCCCTCCTGTAGTGTTAGTGCTTTATTGCCCCCAACCCCTTCTCAGTGCTACCTCAAGGAAAAACAAAATTAAACCCAAGAAACTTGTTATTTATCCCTCTCACTTCTACATTCTTTTCTTATAAACATTTTAGTACTTTCAGACATGCAAACTAACATGAGGAAGATTAGATTTTGCATTTTTATCTTTCCTATAAATATTAGTGGGGCCAGCAAAGCTTGGACTAACAGGCCTTCAAAAATGAATAACCCCCCAAAAAAAAACCACAACAGGTATAATTTACTGTTGGGTTTTAATGCCACTTTGTACAACACCAGACACCACTTCACAATGGAGATGCACAGTATACCCTGATACAAACAGGGAATCCCTATGCTATGTTTACTGTTATTCTCTCTACAACTCATTTCCAACTATATACAAACATTTGTGCAAAGTGACTGAGAAATTCAAAAGAGATCAAGTATTGCTGTGTACATACACATCTTGCTCCTTCCTTTGGCAGTGGTGACACCTCAAGGATTTCAATGATATACAAATGGCACTTCTGTCGTAGCCACATATTGCCATTAATATCTGTCAGATACTGCAAAACCAACAGCTTGAATAGAAATTCTGGAACTCCACTTTGTACCTATTATTAGAAAAAGACAGTCATTTCCTTTTTATTTACTCACGATGACTTCACAGAATCACAGAACAGTTGAGGCTGGAAAGGAAGTCTGGAGATCACCTTGTCCAACCCCACTGCTCAAAGCAGACTCAGCTAGAGCAGGTTGTCCAAGAAGATATTCAGTCAGGTTTTGAGTATCTCCAAAGACTGGAGATTCTATAACTTCTCTGGACAACCTGTTCTATTGTTCAGCCAACTGGGCAGTAAAAAGAGTTCTTTAGGTTACATCCTTACACAATAATTAGAAAACATGTCCTATGAAATGGCTTACTAAGGAACAAAAGCCTTAAAGAAAACTTCTGCAAGGACCCACACACGACTTCTAGTCGAGTCACCTGTGGAAAGGATGTACTTACTGAAGAGGTGATATCAAAATGGAATATCATGGGTTCTGTCTGTTGTTGCCTCTTCAGAAAAGGCAGAAGATATTTTAGCACTTTATCTTCATCCACTGCTGGTTCAATCAGTCTGATGGTTTTCAGAAGTTCTGTGCAGTCAGGCTGCTGTGTTTGCAGTCTCTCATGTAGCCGCCTCACATAGAGGGATTTCCCTGTCATCATAAAAGCACCAAAAGAATTAAACCAATAATATCAAATACTTCATACTACAGCCATCATAGAAGGAAGCCAAATGCTTAAGCGCCAGTCTTGTTAGAACAGCAGCAAATTGCAGCCTGAAATCAAAGCCGTCGCTGTTATTGGCTACCGAAGGCTGTCATTATTCACATGGATTTGTTTCACTTGGACTACCTGAGAAAGGTTTTACTTTTCACTTTTCTATTATGTGACTGTTTCCAAAGTCAAAATGGTTAAAGAATTGTTTGCATTCAAAGAGAAAAGCACCCTCAAATTTCCTTTCTTATCTCGTAGGAATTAATTTTGCCAGTGTTAAGGCAATGCCAACAGCTTGGGTTTGTTGTTTGCCAACTCCACATCTGCTGTTCCCCAGATTAATGCAGGGAATGCAAAGATCATTTGATGTCCACTGGCTACAGCTGTGGTGTTCTGCATCCCATCACACCCTTTATGCCGTAGGTAGCACAGGAACTGGCTATGATAGGACCATTCTTCAAATACTTCCTCATTATGGACATATCTGGGTAAAGCACTGGATGTCTTCCAGTCTTTCAGAAGCCCCAAAACCATCCTCATCAGGTTACAAACCTCTCAGCAGTATGAAAGCTTTCAGCAGTATGAAAGATTTGTAAAACAAAAAAAAAAGATAGGTTTATAGCTTTCCAGACTGAAACCATGGCAGCAGTCATCCACAAGTGATAGCCAAGACCTGCCCTGGATTTATGAGGTTTGACAAAGGATCCAATTTGTTAACAAAACTACTTTGCATTTTCTCTCTAATCCCTTGAAAATAACGTATCACACTTTCACTTTTGGGCCTGATCTTTTTCATCATAGGTGGTGCTGTACTAAAGCCCAAGAAAGGCTGCTGTAAGGAAAAAGCAAGGTCTGATAATGCTCCTATACATCTACGAAGCACTTCTAGCGTACACAAAGTTTATACAAGACAGAGGCACAGCTGGACAGCTGAAACCCTAACTGGAGCACCAGTCACTAACAGGCGTCATCAGCGAAGGAACACAGCAAGAACGCAGCTGACACACAGCAACTCTTTCCCAGCATTTTTTCAGTGATTTGCAACTGAGAAACTCCTATGCCAGAGATAGCATTTTTGTGTTTAGTAGCCCTTGATGAATGTTTCTCTCATGACTATCTAGCATGTGTAAAGCTTTGTGTTCCAAAACATCATGCAAGTTCCACAAATTAACTACGCATTGTTTGAAGAACCACGTCTTGTTTGCTTTTCTGCCTGCCAAGTAGTTTCACTTAATGCCCTCTAGCTTTTTACATTAAGACACAGCCAGCAATCAATCACGCTCTGTAAGAGAAAAACAGACAGGCTTACAACTCTTGTGCCATCTCACGCACATTTTCCTGCAGGAATATTTTAACCTCAGGAGGTCAGATTCATCTTATCCAGTAATCTAGTTTATGTTAATGATGTAAATCAGTAGAAAGAGGTGTCAGATTAGCAAGATAAACCATCCCTAGAGATGCCCATCAACTCACTCCAGCCTGAAGTCTGAATCATTCTTTTTAACTACATACTTATGAATTAAGCAGAAAACCAGGCAAGACGAATCCCACTCTGGTTTTCAATACTCAGCAGAGCCTGCTTTGCATGCGACATCTTACCTACACCAGCTCTTTTAGAGGATACAATCCCAACACACATGTTGTCCTTGAACACAGAAGCAGCTGAGTTTGAAGGCTGAGCGACTCTGTAGTGGTGCTGAAGGTATCGCTGGATTTCAGTTAGCGACCTCTGGGGTATCATGTGCACTTTGTACTGGCTGAAGACAGACGGGATGTAGCTGTGCTCCCTCTCGCAGTTGCACAGAATGATGAGGCGATAGCTGCTGTTGAACCGCTGCAGGTGCTGGAACAGCGCCTCTGCTCTGCAGCTGACATCGTAACTAAGCTCATCTGCATACAGCATGGTATAAATTTTCTCTACTCCACTGCAGTGAATAAGGCACCTCCTGAGGAAGAGCCCCACTTGCTCAGCAGTGGTCTGAGGAGTGCACAGAAGAACTTCATCAAAAGTGGGAAGGGGCTGGTTGGGGCTGTTCATGTAAATAGCCAGAGCAGAAGTGAGCACCTCAGAGCGAGGGCACGTGATGAGGTTGGGCTGACCGACATGCAGGAGATCCTGGGGGAAATCTCTGGTGACATGTTCTCTCTCCCAGCTGGCCAGGCTTTTCAGCCACCTACCAAGGGTATCGACATCCAGGCAGTTTGGAAGGAAGGAGCCCATGTTGCTCATGTAGCACTCCCAGATGCGCTCCAGACGGGTGGTCAGGTCCCTCTCTCCATCCAGCAGCACAGGTAAGTCGGAAACAACCTTGCCTGAGCTGGGGGGTACCTGGCTGCTGGAGGCTCTAAGGACATCCTCCATGGTGCAGTTATGTTTAGGAATGAAAGCATCATCAGGGCATTCTGGCTGGGCTCTCCCCGTCCCAGTTCTGTGCTCAAATAGACCAGCTGCTCAGCAGTGTAGTAGTTCAAGTAGAAGTGTTGTAATCGCTTTTCACACATGAAGCTTTTCCACCTCTCCAGGAAGCTCTCCATTGTTTTGCAGAGGCCTGGGAGCACAGCTGCCATCTCTCCTTGCCCTTCTAGCACTGGGATCAGTCCCAAAGAGAAGTCTATAAAAACACACGACTCCTTTTTTGGTGAGCAATACACTTGGGCAAGCCAGGAGCGGAAGAGCATGTTCCCAGCTGAATAAAGGTCTATAAAGGCCTGTGCAAGTCTTTGGACATTGGAAAAGGTCTGTGTGAGAACAGAGAAGGAAAAAAAAAAATAAGCTGATATCACCAAGACAAGTCCCAATCACAAAACCAGAGGGAATGCTTTCAGTCACAAAGGCTTTGGTCCCAAGCCAGGTGCATCAGGCCCTGCAGAGTAACAAAAGGCTCCCTGGGAGGTTTTAATAGCAGTATCCCAAAAAAATCCTGTAAGGAATCCCCAGGTTTCTACACAAGCACAGCAACTGTGCCAGCCAGGAGCACTCCCCATGTGGCCGGAGGATGAGGGTACCAGGCCCCTACCCAGTCTCCAGCTTAGCTCCGTTCTAACAGGGAAACAAAAAGGTAGGGATATCTGTCTTCTACCGTCCATCCCCAGCAACTCAGCTGTAAACCAGTCTTAAAAGCTGATATTCAAGCAAAATGCAACCCCAGCATCAACACCAGTAAGCCATTGGGTTTGAAATCTGACCTCAGAGAACTTTTCCACCTCCAGGCCTTGCTCTCCCTTTGCTGACATGAGCATCAGTTTGTTCTGCAGTTCACGAAGCTCTGCCAGAGAATATTTCCATGATGGCTTGTTATCCTCAGAGCTCTCGGGGACGATGAGATGCAGGACGTTGTCTAAGGAAACCTGCCAGAGAGTAAGTCATCAGTGCTGATGCACGGTGAGGTTCCACTCCCAAGGTAGAACTGTGCCTGGCAAGGAGAGCGCTTAAGAGACAGACTCCAAGAAGGGACTACACAAAGCTACAGCACATTTTTGACAGTCGCTGACACACCAGCAGCGTTACCTGCAGGAGATAATTGTCAGGAAACAGCAGTCTGATAGGAGAACAGTTCAAGTGGAGAGAAAGCCAAGTAGCCTCACCTTTTGGCCATCAGACGGTGCTCTGAGAACGTACACCCCTCTGCAGTTGATGGTGGCTGCCAGTGACAGCGATGAGAGCTCCACAGACCCATGGCTCTCTTTCACCGTTTTCAACCACTCTAGGTGTTGAGCTGAAGCACGCTGTGGAGAGAGAAGACATGGCACTGCCCTTATCTCTCTGACTTTGTGTTTCTTTCCAAAATTAGATTGGTGTTCAGGACAAACAGTTTCAGCTGGCATTAGAGAGTTTCAGGATGGGGAAGAAAGAAAGGAATGACTACTGGCCACAGCCTGAGCCTTCAGCACAGGCTACTGTGCTTCAAAGCCTCTTGCTGTAGAAAGATGTCCTGCTGCAAAGAATAAGATTGAGTTCCCAGTCATTTGTCTTCCATCTTTCTTCTGCATCATTAAACTATTTGGAAGAGCAAAGCTACACCATGTCACATCTGAAAGCCTCAGCAGTGAGTTGCTGATGCGAATTTTCATACCACAAAAACAAAACATTTCTCTTCCAATAACAAGAGCTGCTGTGATACCCCCACACAATTGGAATCTGCCCTGTGCAGTCAATCTTCCATCCACTGTTGGAAGGCAGCAACAAGAGGTTGCAGAGACGACCTGTTTCAGCAGAACTCACCAGTTTTTTGGGAAGACTCTCATCAGTGTCCAGGGCTCGCCACAGCTTTCTCAAGCAGTGCATGAAGTCCTCAAACCCTGACTCTTGCCTCAGCTCATAGAGCAGGGAAGAGTAGCCATGTACAGCATCATGGAAACAAGCCACACGATCCACATCCATGTCATTCTCCCCAGCAGAGATAGAAGCCAAGTCTACAAATACTTTCAGCTCATTTATATCTTAAATGAGATAAATGCATGAATAAACAATGAATGAGGCAGTATTAATGCAATTCCACATCACCCCCTTCTACAGAAGATGCATAAAAAATGCCATTGAACAAGATCCCCAGTGCAACTTCTGTCTACCCATACCACCACCAACTTTCCTGAGGAATTCATCTACATTAACGGCATCCTTGGCCCTGGCTTTTCTCTGCACTGCCGTGAACAGCACAGGCTCACAGCCTGGATGGAAGCCATTCACAGGGTGCGTGTCTGTGTGCATGTAAGAAAGCTGAGCTGACATACACAGAACTAATCTTACTGCTGCTATCCTGCTAAACGGATGGCCTCTGTTCTCTTCAAAGACCGACCTGAACTGAGTAGTGGCAGCAGTTACAACCCTTCAGACCACGTCCAGCTTCCAGGCAGGGTAGCTACTGTGTGCAGCACAAGACTACAGTGGCACATTTAAAGGGGATACTTTATAGCGTGTTCCATGCTGAAACCCATAAGAAATGCTAGCAACTGTAATACCAGAAGCTGTGAACGCATAAAGCAGACGGGTCGGGAACATGGCATTCCTCCGGCCCCCAAAAAACTCAGCATCCCTTCTGGTACCATCTGCCCAATTCTCAGGTGAGCAGCACTCACCTTTCAGTGCTTCTCTGACCCAGCAGACAAACTCCTTCTGCTTGGCCAGCTCCCCCAGGCACCCACGACGGTTCACAGTGATCCCCTCCAGCAGTTTCTTGGCATGCATAAGCTCAGGGCTGATGGAGTCCAGCTTTTGTGTCTTGTATGATTCAAGCTTTTCTGTCTACAAAGCAAACAATACAAACATTCAGTCTGGAAATGAGAAATACAGCCTGTCTTGCAAGGGAAAGAAAAGCCCTCTGCGAAGCCACACCTCAAACGCCAGAGGAATACACCTTCTCTCTTAAGAAAGATTACACACAAACACTTTGTTTGAACACTTAGTTTTATCTCAAATAAGCATTTTGGGGCAGGGAACGGCTCTTGACAGGCTGGGATAGACTTTAGAAGGGTCGGGTCTACCAAGCTTTCCAGTCAACACCCTAACAGTACAGAACTGAAGAAGTGGATACTTACTATGTACAACAAGTTTTCCAGGATGCTGAAGTCACCAGAGAGGTTTAAATTCTCTTTGACATGGGCAATAATCTTTGCAGCATCTAAAGTTAGATGCATTTCATGGTATTGCTGGATCTGCTGAAATCGCTGATCAACCCAGTCTCTCTCTTCTCCAGGTCTAAGTTTACATATGATCCTTAGCTCAGTTTTGATAATTTCGGAATGATTTCTGAATTCTTGAAAAATTGTATCAACTGCAGACAGAGTAAGACTTCCAGATCTGAGATCTTCATACAACCTTTTGTAACTCATAAAACAAGGGGAGATTAGATGACTGAAAACATTATCAAGGTCCAATACAGGAACAACCTCCTCCTCCTCCAAAACATTCTCCTCTCTCATGTTCTTGGCAGCTTCCTCCCAAAACTTCTGGAAGATCAGGCTATCTTTAAAAGAGTGCATTTCCTGGGCAAATTGTTTCAGCTCTTGGCTCAGACTGTAGTATGTCTCTATAGGTCTTTTTCCCACATTCACAACTTTATTTAGTTTCTTCAAGTGAAGATCTTCTGAGTGTTGAAGCTCCACCTCACCTACATTCACTTTAAAACAGAGAGACAGGTCACATCAGAGGTCAAATGTCTAGTCTGTGGTCCAATTTACTTCATCTAATCAGCTGTGTTGCAAAATTTGACACGTGTAGGGTCATGTGGATCCCTACAAATACCATTTGATTCATTAGTACTCACTCATTGCCTCCAAACCCTCCAGATTTCCCCCCACTCCCATCCTTACTATAGTTTAGAACAAAACCTGTTTATAAAGTCAGTAGTTTTCAAAGAAAATTGCATTTTCTGGAGTTTCCAATTTAAAATTGCTCCCCCAAAACACTACCTTTCACAGATGCCTGCACCTTCCTGCACATATTCAGAAAGGTTCCTATTGCTTTTTTCTGTCTTCTGATGAATGTTACTTCTTCTCGACTCCTCTGCAGGACTTCTTTCAGTTCTCTCTGGAGTAGTTCTTTGTCCCCATGTGACAACTGGTTGTGCTCTGAAAGAAAACCCATCTGTAGTCAGTCACAAGGCAGATACTTCCCACCTCCTGCATCCATAACTCAGGTTTAGATTAGCACAGTCACAAACAGCAAAATGCAGACAACGTAACTTCGAGCTGCAAGCTCCACACAAAGGACATTGACAAGGACAGAACTGTTAATTGATGAGGCATCTAATTAGTATTACTAATCAATGAAGTAGATTTAACAGAGTAAGCCATCAATCACTACAATGATGCCATAAGCCAACAAGGCTCTTACTTAGCTCCCAAATACAGATGAACTGTTTCTCATGCTGCAAAATCTCTTCCAGATGTTTCACAAGGATACTCCCTTCCTGGATGCCATCGGTGACACTCATGAACAAAGAATCTGCTGTGGCCATTACGTTTTTTGCTTCATCTGTAAGTTGTCCTAGGAGCTTTGTGTTTCTTCCTGTTCAATAAACGAAGCGTGTAGAACCTAGATCAGTCTGGCTTCACAAGAACTAGGCAGAAGCAATAATTATTCAACGTCATAAAACAGAGTCTTTCCATTTCCCACTAGAATCCCTACCCAAAAGTGTAGGAACTTATCACACCATCCTCCAATCCTTCACGTTTTCCTGAACAGAAATCACCAGGATCCTAGGACAGCAGTTCAGACACCTTCCCATGGAGAGGCCATACCCAGAACTCTTGGAGAAAACACAAGCCATTTCAACCCACTCACATGACAAACACTTGCATTTTTATGTAGCAATGACCTGTTAGAACTTTGGAGGGTAAGAAGTTATGTTCTACAAATCCACGATCTACAGGTTCAGTACAAATTCTGAAGAGGCTGCAGTGAATTAGCACAGGAGGAATACTGGCTCCCTCTCCTTAGCCTTTCCCCTCCATCAACAGGCTGAATACTCTGAGTTTTGTTCCATTCCTCACCTCAATAGCAGAAAAATTTTATGTATTCCTTTCCTGCTCAGCAAAGGGACGATTGCAAGTGGCAAGGCAGAGAATTTTTCACAGACTCCTGTACATATTAACAACACACACAGGCATACATACAGACATACCATTAAATCTGAAGATATGCTTGATGCCAGGCCATGTAAGCATGTGGTGCAAAGTCTCATCAGTATAATCCTTGGACTGCTCACTCTTTCTCGGCCATGATTTCACAATAATAGTTGATATAAGCTGGCCAAATTGGTCCATGTTGTAGGCAGGTATCATATCAAGAAGATCGCTCTGAGTCTGCACAATACATACATGACAGAAGGGAAGAATGCATCAGTGTTTTGGATTACACTGGGTCAATCTCAGAAACAGGCACTGATGTCAAGAGTCACAATTCCAGCACTGAGGCATGTTCCAAAGTCACCATACAACATGTGACACAAAAGCCACAATGTGATAAGCATTACAAGTATTTTTCATGGGCCCTGTCTAAACAGATCTCGATTTCTTGTCAATACTTTTTTGTTAATTTAACAAACTAAAAAAATTCACAGCAATTCAAGTAGTAATCAGAGGCTGAATGTGCAACTCTTCTTCCATAACAATGTACACCCCTATACAGGATTTCTGCAAAATGAGATTAGACTTTTCCTTTCCCACTTTGAGGGAAAATACAATACCTGGCAAGCTGCAGTTACGGCCTCTATGGCACAATTTTCGAAACACCAACCAATGGAACTGTTAAGACCTTGAATTTGGCGATACTGACAGCAGTAAGCTAAGATTTGGTTAACTGGAGGCTCCTACAGGGTAAAAGAGAAGAGATTTCTTATCAGCCTAAAATTTCCAAAATGTTTTCTGAAAGCATGCAAGAGTGCTATTAAGACAATAAAAGTACTAAGCCAAAAATTTAACTCCCCTAGTGGAGCCAAGCATTGTCCCTGCACCACTTACCAAGAACTGGAAGAATAATGAAGCACAAATAAGTGCTGGAAAAATTTTGGAGTGTTTCCCTCTAAAATGTAGAATTACTAAATAAGTATCTCTCCTATCCAAGTTGCCTCCAAGAATTACTTTCTGATTACCCTAGGAAAACCAACAGCTTAAAGAATTTTGCAGCTGATGTAGAAAGCAGATGAGGAGATAAATAGGCTGATGTTGGAAGGGACCTACACAGTTTGTGTGTTGGGGAGCCCAGACAACAATTTCTACACAATGAATGAGAAGAGACATGCACAAACTCTGCTTCTGTAAATCCCTGGGTGCTTACTTTGCACCCACTGTTCCTTAAAACTAAAGAGGTGGTAATTGCTCAAAGTATGCAATTTCCTTTAAAGCACCAGGATGTCAGTCACTGCTAGAAACAGAGAAGCACTGCAGCCAGGCTAACAGGCCACTGGAGTCTGACACCAAGAATACAGCGCTGTTACAGTTTCATGTCTAATTTCGAGCCTCCAGAACATGGTTTATAACAGCAGTGCCAATTTTTATGACCACAGTGCTTTCATGTGCCCATTCATGCTCAAGACATTATTCTAGAAGCACAGCAGAAGACTCTCCATTCCCTCTGATCTTGGCCCAAAGGCATGCACTGATTTCCCACAGCTCCCCATACCGCCTGAATTCTTCTTTCCAAATCTGCAAGTAAAGTCCTCTTCCACCTCTCAGTGAACTGTTCATCTGGAAAGCTGATATTCACAAATTCATTCCAGGCCTGCAGGTGAGAAGCAAACAAACCCAAAACACTAAGTGTCAAGATTTAAAACCAAAATAAGGAAGAACACTGCTGTGTTGAGGAGAGACCCCATGCTCCTCTAATAATCTGCAGCCCTTTCAAATGTTTCCATCCAAAAGAGAAAGAGCACTCCCAGAGCTGCAAAATATGTTTTTTAAACAGCTCCAATATGTCCCTGATACTAAAGCAGACGTGCATAAACCACTTCCACCTCGATGCTGGGAACTGCCCAAGGGAGGTCTTGCAGCACCAGACTGAGGCAGGCTGTAAGGAGCTGCTCTGTGCTTGCGTGCTGAAGGCCTGACGGGCAGCCTGTAACACATACAGGGTGAGCACGACAGTATCTCCAGCTAAACACCTAGATCGCAGCTCATCATCCCAGCGCTGCCTTTTAGAGCAGCGAAGAACCAGCGGAAATAAGATGAGATGCAAAGCACCAATTACAGCCTTTTGCTTTTCAGCCCAAGTGTTTAAAACAATGCAGCATCTCAGCTCATGGCCTGCACTGCCTCTCTCCACCTCATTCCTTACCAAGCCACAGCAGCTACGGTCTCCAGCAAAGAACCATTAGACTCAAACTATATACAGTTAAGGTACAGTAAAACACATTTTTATTCTGATTATTAGAAGATGACAAACCTCAGGTTCCTTACAAAAAGAGAATGTCACATGCTCTATGAGTTCTGTCAGTAACTTCCGGCTTAAAGCATTTCTGAACCAGGCTCGAGTATGTCTTAGAGTTTCATTGAATACTTCTACCACTGGAGCTTCCTGTATGGTGTCATCTCTCACAACCTGATGCACACAGGTGGAAAAATAAAGATCAGTTCAAGCAGGACAGCAGCATACAACTGATTTAAAATAAGTATTTCTAAAAGACAAGGCCTAAATGCATTAGACACCCAAATGCGCTGGGCACAAAGCAGCCCAGCAACAGAGCCCTATCAATACCTGAATAAAAGCACAAAGAGGCTGGAAAAATGCAAAGCTTACAAACAGCCTTTGCTTAAGAATTTTCTTTCCAGGAAACAAAGACAAAATATAATGGAAAAAGCAGACAGAACAGAGCCCATGACAGTAAAACTAAGCATTTGACCTTGCTTTCAACAGTAAGATTCAAAATAATTAAGTGATTTCAAAAGTTTTTGGACATACCACGTTTTTAGCTAATTCAGAGTATTAAGCTTCCCAACATGAGAACAATCTAAAAATCAGTCTGTTGTACCATTTTTGTCATATTTCTAGATACCCCACTCATGTCAACCCATGAATAGTTGCTCAGTACTCACTGCTGTGGGCTGCAGTCTGGCAACCTTTGAAATCATCATGGCTGTAGTGGCAGGAATCTTGAACTCCAACACCAGCTTTGTGTGCTTGCAGACACTCTCATGTAGCTTGAGGCAGAGGGTCAAGCAGGACTGCCAAGAGCGAGCTTCCAGAGCTCTGAAGAACAGCAACAGAGAGGGAGAATTTCTTTTTTGTTCAAAGGAAAAAAATAGAGCAATTTTAATACAGGGTGGCAACCGACCATCGTTCTCCCAGATGGATTTTTAAAAAATGTTTCTATCTGACAGAGGTACGGAAATATAGGATCCTTTTATTCATACAAATTTCAACACACATTCAAGCTACAAGCATAACCCCACATAACAGGCATGATATAAATAAAAATAAAAAGGAGACAGCTCTCACAACAGTGTACTTCAGTTACCTCGCCTGTTTGTCCTCCAAGGTACACAGCAGTGTCTTAACAAGACTCTCAACTACCTAAGAACAGAAAGTAAAATATTACTGTGGAATTAATTTTGTGTACTGGTTTCTCATTAATTGAAAAAGATACCATGAAAGAGGGAATTCAATGCTCTTCCATGCCTTCTTCAATGCTTTTATACAAATAAAATTGCAGAAGTGCTTTACTGGATGTTAGAGTCAACATATAGGATGCCATTATTTGTCCAAACAACAGCCACACTTGTTACAATTTAGGGTTTTAAAATTATTTCTATTAATTGCAATGAGCAATTCCTACTGTCTTCACACAAATACAAGTGTTTTCACAACAGGCACAAAAGTATCTCAAACCAGCAGCACCTTGCCCAAACCCTCAAGAACTGTGCAAAAAAAAGTTTCAGGCAGCCATCTGAGAATCTGAGGATTAAAATATTTGCTATAAGTGACAAAGAGCAAACCCAGATAAGCAGGCCCTTCTCTCATCTATTCCAGTAAAACTTTTTGCTACAGACATACCCTCACATCTCCCCCCTTAGGAGTCTCTTACTTCAGAGCAACTGTTTTTGCTTTTAGCCAAATTAAGCTTTTTGTGCTCTAACTTGTTACCAACCACATTTCCTTCAGTGACAGGCAGTTCTGCTAAAAGACACTACTGCCCTATTTCAGCCTTTATCCCTTAGCTGGGTAAAGCTGCCAGAAGACAAACCTTCCTGTTCGAAGAGCCAGTGTTCTCTAATCTGTAGGAAACACCTTGAAGGGAAACTAAAAAATCACAGGAGAAATCTTCTATGAATTCAGCCAGGCTTTCCATGGGCAGCACACAGATCCAGGACTTGACCAGAGTCCTGTCAAACTCCATTAAGTATTTCTTTTCTTTCATTAGTCGCAGTATGTCCATCCTGAATGGAAGGCAAAACAACATCTTCAAGTTAAAGGTACAAAAGGGCTTACTGAGCCCAGAGAAAGGCTCTTAGTCTGACTTGAGTACTTCTCTCATTTACAGCTGAAGATGGGTAAAAGACTCCGACACCCAGTAATCACAGAAGCAGTATCAAACTACAAAGCAGAAATGTTCAAGGAAAGTAAATTCCAAGTCCTGCTCATATTCTGTACCATGCATATTATAAACTGCTTTAACTCACAGCAGGCATAACCAATCAGGCGAGCAGTTCCACAGCTTGCAGAATTAAGAATCGTGTCTGAAAAGTAATACACTGCACAGCTTCACTGTACACCATAATCTGTGAGCAACCAATACAGTCTGTGTTCAAATACCCCAACTACGCACCATCAACACGTTACGTTTGGGTTTTTTTGGTTGGTTGGTTGTTTTTTTGTTTGCTTTTTTGAAAAAGAAAAATAAGAGATGAAGTAAGGCAACCACCACCAGTTACAACGTCAAGGCACTGGACATAACCAGTGATTCTGGAAAACTTACCTATGATGCTTCCTTGTTTCAACAAATGGAATTCCTTCCAGCCCTGCCCAGTTTTCTTCTTCTATTGGGAAGTAGTCAAGCTGCGCAGAAGCAGTAAGTAAATGCAGAACAGGAAGAATCCACACCCAGTGGTCTACTTCTTTATCAATGCATCTCTGATACAAGTGTATCAGTTGAGGCTTCAAACTAGAAAAATACCAAAACAAAATAGTAAAAGAATAGCTTCTTACAGGACTGAAGAATGCCCTTGCGTGATGAGAAAAAAAAAAAAGAGCTACACCTCCATCTTGCTATGTACCCTCAAGTTACTTCTTGTAATTATTTTAGTTCAATCTTATCTTCCTTGAAAGTATATTCAGTAAAGGTTTAAGACTCAAAGCTGTACTCTTACCTGATTCTCCCTGCTAAAAACCCTACTAATCAAGTGCTAAGAAGTGCCAATAATTTACAGTTTTCACGTGAGCCCCCCCAAGTTGAGTCAGGGAATGTGTGAAGCAAATATACAGAGGTATAAATATATACAGGCATTTTAGAGACAGTTCTCAATCAGTTTGACAGTTCTTGGAGTTTGTAAGGTTGAATAGCAAAGAAGCAGCTAGAAACTACTTGACAGAAAGCAATAAAAATAAGATTTTATAAATAAAGAAAAACCAATAGCTTGGATTCAACCTACTACTCAAGAGGCAACAGGGAAAAGCTGCAATAAGGGAAATACCATTTGGACAGAAGGAAAACCTTTTTCACATCAAGAAAGGTATGTGACTGTAAGAGGGCCCCTGAGAAGTTGTGCCATCTTCATCCCTGGATTTTTTCAGAACTTGACTGCAACCTTGCCTGGATGCTAGCCCTACTTTGAGCAGGAAGTTGAACAGGCCTCTGTGGAAATCCCTTCAAACCTGAATTTTTCTGTAATTCTCTGAAACTAGAAAGCTGGATCTCTTACTGCTTTTTCATAGCATGCTGTGCTTGCTACCTACCACACTGCAGTAAAAACAGCCCAGTTAGTTACTGGACCAGCAGCATACATACCTTCCAAGTCTTACAAAAGCCACTTTGATCTGATGAATTTCATCCTGTATGGCTTTTTCTGACTTCTTCTCCAAGCATAAGAGGCTACACAGGGCAGCCAGATCCTCTTTCGTTGTTGGTAGATTGAACAACTCAACTACTTCGAGAAGGATGAGCCCTAGAGCTAGTTTACTTTTTATTGCTATACCCTTCTGCGATGCTTCTGCACCTTCCGGAAAAAGGAAAGGACGAGCTATTTCCCTAATATATCGTAGCAGCAAATCGTTCACCTAAGACAAAGAAGGGAAGAAACAAAGCAACCACAGCATTAGTTCCCCAATAAGTCTTTTTCTCTTGAAGCTATCATCTTCTGTCACAGCTAGGACACTCAATAGCCCCACATATAATACGACACCGTGGTGGCAACAGGATCGAAGCACATACAGCACAAACCACCACTAGAATGTCAGGCGTGGTACCCCAGTTCCTGTGATGTTCCATGCCCATCCCTGTGCTACTGGGTCCCACTGCTCCAGTACTGCCGCACCCAGCACAGCAGAGCTGGGGAGGGTCAAGGGAGCGGGGTAGGTCTCAGAAAGGGGACCGCTGCGCCAGGCAGTCTTACACCCAAGACTGCCCTTACAGCCACCGCATGCCACAGCCTCGATCAGCAAGCAGACCGGTTTCCCAGGGGACTTGGGCTTAGGTTGGGAGTCAGTAAAAGAGAGATTTCACAACACTGTGATGTTTGGTGATACCATACTACTAAAAATCACCCTTCACAGGCAGTCACGTGAAATTCATCAGTTCAGCTGAGCTTGGGCAGCCAGGATGTACTGCTAGGACAGTATGCCATCTTGTGGCCTCTCCCGAGTAACCAGAAGGAATCAGGCTCCAGAAAGATAGAAATAAGCAGCCATGACAGTGGTGTGAAGCTCCAAAAGCAAAGATGTGATATTTCCGCCACATTTCATAACTATGACAGGTAAGAGACTTAGAATTTAGGACTCCGGAGGGTCCTGTCTACATCAGTTCTTAGAATTGGACCAGTAGAAGCTTGAAGCTCATCTCAAAAAAAAAAAAAAGAAAAAAAGGCTGGTTTAGAGTTGAAGATGAATGTAGGGAAGTCAGCAGAGTGACTCGTAGCAAAACAAAAGGGCCAGACATAAGAAATTAACATTCATACAAAATCCACTCATTAAGAAGTCACCAGGTCATATTTCTGCTTCTCACCAATCTGAGATATTCAGAACTGCAACTGCAAAAGTTAACAGAAAGCTCCCAAGGTAGATAGTGGCAGACACCATGAAAGGATCCCTGCTGGTTCTGTCACATGAACTTTTTGATTGGAAAAGCAAAAATCAATCCCAACAAGATCAACAGCAAATATAAAGCTCTGTAACCGACCTTCTCTTTTCTAGCATCTGTTAAAAGTAAACAGATTACCTGCTGTTCTCCAAAGTCTAATTCATCCCATGCCAATTTCTTGCCACTATACACACATGGTTCCTTTGTAACCCAGTGAAATTGTTTCAGCTGAGAGAAGAAGTTCATCAGGTTGATGGGGCTCCAGGTTCCAAGAATGCTGAAGATATTTTCTAACATAATATTTGCAGCTATTATCTTCCCATTCACAATATCTTTTTTTTTATCTTGAAATGGAAGATGATTCTTGATGATTTGAGGAATCGAAGGCTTTGCACAGACAATGTCATCATACTGGTGCCATTCTGGAATGAACAGAGATGAGAACACAAAAAAACAATAATTTGAGAAGCAAACACACATTTGCACATGCCTTTGTTCTTTCAGCTGTACACAGAAATACCCCACTGACACACTAAGTTTCCAACTTGAGACAGTGCTGTCTAATAACGTTATTCCATATGAAGTTAGAAATCATACCACTAAAAGACCAGAGAAAATAACAACTTGCAGATCCAGTCAAAAAAGCTCACCTCCATTGCTGATCAACGTGCTGTTTATGCATAAGCAGCGATTCACAAAATTATTTGGTACTGGATCCTTGTAAATAAATTCATATTGTCCACAGGAAACCCAGTATTTGTAAGGAATGCATTTATTCATACTTTCCTTCGCAAGAGCTACACAGCCCTCAATGAGGTATCCATGTTCTCCTAGTTGCCTAAATAACACAAAACACAGCAAAGGAGGCAAAGGACAAGATATCAGCTGGTCAACATACTTCCTCTCCATGCATCACTCAACTTTTAATAGGAATAGTGATTATTCTTTCATAATTGAGAATTTTGGAATACTTATCACCACTATAAAAACACTTGGTATCAATATCCACCCCATGGACGAACAGCTGTAGTCTTAAGTATTAAAGGAAGTACCATGTTGCTTCCTGCTCTCCAAAGCTAAAACACTCCTGTATCTGTGTGACCCAGAGTACTCACTTGGTGCAGTTCAGCTCACAGATGTTGTCCTTCCAGTCTGCATAGTCAGGAATGCCCTGAGCCTTAATGAACACTTTATGGGTCTCAGGGTTTAGCTTGAAGTCTTTAGACAATACTGCATGGAAATACACTGTAATACGCTCACTTTGGTCCACAGAACTACAGAAAATAAATAGAATGTAGAAAGAATTACTCTATTACGTTAATAGCACAAATCTTTATAGATGACATAATATTTCTGAGCTGCTAGCTTACTGGAAGCAAGAGTAACGAGCTCTGTTACCAGGTCACTAAAACTGATGCTACATAGCAGACCTAATGTAAAACCTATTGCCAAAAGAAAAAGGGAGTTCCTAAAGCATGAAATGCTCCAGTCGCATCTGGCTGGGTCACTGCATTAGTAAGCCAACAGAAATACCTCACCCAGCAGATTCACCTGAAATGACAATGATTTATCCCTCTTCCAGCTCACACCCACCATGCAAAACAAGTTACACTAATCATAACAGCTCTTCCCATCAACAATCCAAAAAACAAATTTAAAACAATGTGTGAAGCACAGTCCTGGTTGCTCATAAAAGAAAAAGATTGCCTTTATTTCTACTTTTTATTTTATTCAGCAGATACCTCAAAAAAAGCTCAAGTGCCAAGTGTACCACTTTAACCAATGCATGACCTGTGCTGCAACTCCTGACTAAACAGTGTGACTCCTTTGCATGAGAAGTCGTTTATCTCAGTTGTAAGTCCAATTGTATTTCCACAGACCCACGATACACGCACACCTCAGTACTTCATTCCCCTGCCTCAGTCTGGTGTCCTCTGCCCTACCTCACACCAAATCCTGCAAGTGGAGAACGCTGGGGAGGCAGCAGTGGTATTCTCACCTTTCTTTACTCTTATCCACAGGCTTCTGGTTCCTCTGTTGATTTCCATCCTTGCAACTGTTTGTTACAGCTGAAGCACCATTCTTTCTACCAGTCTCAGGTCCTTTGGTCTGTTTTGTCTTCTCAGTTGCTTCATGAGCTTTCTCATTTTGGGTCTTCTTTTTCTCCTTCATGTCTTCCTTCTGTGTTAGGATGACAAACAATATCAAATGAAACAGAAGACCCTGGAAGTACAACACCTGCAGAAATGCCCAGCACCTCTTCAGACAGCAGGGGATACCCAGAAGTCACAGCCTATCAGCTAGTTTTGTACTTCTGGAAACACTAATCTCTCACTGAGGCAAATACAGTAAGGAGAAGCTACCGGTTATGGGAAATAGTGCATGGACTGCAAAAGGAATTAAATCCACACACATATGCAAAAAGTCAGGCCAGTAAGCCACAGGTCCCCAAAGAATGGAGCAGAAAGAAAATAAAAGATAATCAACAGCAATTTACAGCTTGACAGGTCTGTCCACAACTAGAGCACAGACACCTAAAAAGCATGAAGATGTCCTAGTCAAAGGAGATACGACAGGTATCACCGGAGAACACACCTAGAAGAGCCTTCTGGAGAAGAGATGTGTTCACAGCTCCTAGTGGTAACTGAACAACCAGAGAGCTATGCTAGAACACATTCCCAGTCTCATGGTCTTCAGCTTTATTGACAGCACAAGAGAATCATAGTGAAAAAGGAGAAACTTTTCCCAACACAACCGTATACTCACAAGAGTTCTCACTCACACACTTACCTTGGTAGCCAAACAGCTTGCTTCCTGCCTGGTGTCTTTTTTACCCTTACCAGCCTCTAAACTTTTGACCAAGGGAGGAGTCTTTGTGTCTTGACTTCCATGTTCAGCACAAGAAGTTGCAAGCTTACTTTCCGACACCCCTGAACCGGAGGAAAACCCAGAGGAAGTGTTCGTTCTTCCTCCTGTTGAGGTCAGTTTGTTTCTGCTACCCAAAGACTGGGAATCTGGTCCAGATTCCAGAAGCTGGGCAGTGTCAGACACACCACTGCTCTCTTCCATGTTACTCCTGACCACTTCCCCGCTCTGTGTGGTACTTCCACCTCTCACCTCCTTCGGGGCTGTAGAGCCTGGAGATGGGGCAGCCACATTATTAACAGTGCTCTCCTTTGATGGGGTCATCGCAGCTACACTGCTGTGACTGCCTTCTGCAACCATTTCCAGCCTTTGAGCTTCCTTTCCCGACTGGCCCAAGACACCACCATTTTCAAGTGCACCTCTGTTGTCACCAGCAAGTAAGTCAGCACCTGGTTTGGCTACTTCACTGCCCGGTGTTTGGATTTTCTGTGCAACAAGGCAAGCATCAGACAACTCTGCAGTTTGAGCTGGTGCTGTGCTTAGAGAAGGCAGAGACTCCTGCTCCCCAGAGCCAGAAGGAATTCTCTTTGCTTTATTCCTCTTTTTCTGTAATAATAACAATAAAAAGGAATAAGACAATAAAATACCAGTTTCTTCATTACTGAGGAGAAATTGTCACCCCCCTCCACAGCAACTAGTATATGACCATGAAGAGAAAGGACAAAACCAGCTACAATCTTATACATTTGGTGAAACAGCTCTTGAGAATTCTGTATTTTTAATATACAAAACTTTTTCAGCAGGAATGCAGAGCAGCTCTGAGCATGATGCTCACTAACAAGATTAGACCAGTTAGTAATGAGAATTTTATATTGTTACCCTCAGTGTAGCAAAGGTACTGTTGGGGAAGCTGTACTGCTCAGCACATCAGCTGTCTGCATATGCAATGCAATGTAAGCAAATACATCTACAGTTTGCCTAGGAACAGACTGCCAGTGGTATTTAGATACAGGCCAACGGGATTAGTGGTGATGCAGGACAATCTCTTACTTCAGGAAAGAGAGCACAACAAGTTTGTTGTGCCAAGGAGGAGGACTGGTAAGAGCCTTACCTTCTTCTGTGATTTTTGGGCAGAAACGCCTGTCGTACCCTGAGGTGAGGTCTCTGAGATATCACTTGGAGCTGCTTCGCCCTCCAGCAGCGATGCTCCCTCTTCCTTCTTCTCATCCTCCCTTGTTTCAGTAGTGGAAGGGCCATCAGCACCACATTCAGGCGAAGTCTCTGAGGTATTGCTCAGAGCTGCTACCCCCTCCAGCAGCAGTCCTCCTTCCTCCCCCTTTGTTTCAGTAGTAGAAGACTCATCAGCACCTTCTCCCTTCACCTCTCCTCTAGGTTCTGCTCCTGTATCAGGGTCTGGAGTGAGCTTCACATCTCCTCTTTCTGCAGTGGAGGTAAAGTTCATTGTTAAATCAGAGTCAGGAAGGAAAACAATTCTTGGCCACTGGTGAGCGAGCAGGGTCTACCACTGAATAAACGCATCAGTGGAAGACACAAGAGCTGCTTTGTTCCATGTTTAAGAACTACCACTAGCAATAACACCATCCTCCTTCCATAGCAGGCCTGTCTCCAAAGCCCCTGCAATTGGTAGAAGAATGAATAAAATAAGAAAACGTTGTGTTAAGCTAGTGATCTATCTCTATCCAGCCTCCAGCTAACACGCTACTGACTGAAGCAGCAGGCACTGTGAACCTCAGCTGCCTGTCAAGATACTTAAGGATCCTTGAGATGCGTGGTGACAGTACACTGGCATTTCTCAGCTTTCTTAACCTTCTCATGACCGGCTGCGTGACCTCCATCACACAGCTGAGCACAGCATCCAGGAAGGAAGGGGAAACTCACCTTTCATCTTCAAAAGTTTTAATCCAGTTCTTAAAAGCTTCTGTGAAAAGGTAGCTCAGATCTGAATAAGTCATCAGAGTAGATCTCTCCTGTCTACAAAATTGTTTCGCAAGCTCTTCAGCACTGCTTCCACACTTAGTTTGAGAGGAGATCAGCTAATACCAAAAGACACTGATCTCCTCAGCGTATTTTTGGAAGTATGAGCACAAAAATCAACGTGAAGGTCAGTTCGCTGTCTCTTTGAGTACTACAGACCAAAGGTTGCACCTTGTTTAGTGACAGAAGGTCATCTTTTGCCTGAAGCAGGCACCACCTTTGCAATACTGTTTCACATCCAATTTACTGTCACGTCATTATGACTTTAAACTCCTCTCTGAGCTTTTCCTGCTCCTCAGTGACTCCTCTATTGTTTGCAGGTCAAGCTCCATCATTTAGTTTGCTGAACTCTCTGGTGATACACTAGAACTCTTTCCACCACCTTCAGTCAGTTACAGAAGAAGGTACAAAGCTTTGGAACGAACAGAACAGGTACTCTGGACATTTTTTCTTACAGCATTTAAGACCTGGAGGTCTGGGGTTTGTTACTTTTGACTTTCTGGATTGCAGCGGGATTGGCAAAGAACTGATCTTGTCAGGACTACAGCAGGCTGATTCTGATTTAGCATCTTCCTTCCTATCCAACCAAAAGCAGTTCTGGTGGCCTGGGTCATTCTCTAGGCAAATAAAGGACTAGGAAGTATTTCCTCTGCATTAACTCTGTGTCCTTGGTTCTGGCACTGCATGTAGGGGGCAAAATCCGCATGTTGTCGAACAAAATCTGACACCTAACAATCCCTAACACCTAACAACAAGCTAGAGATAGGAAGTCCTGGTTCAAAAGGGACTAGGTTGCTCGTTGTAGCAGAGCATTGCATAAAAACGGCACCGGTTCGTTGGCGAAACAAGAACCGGAGACGTGAGCGTGGGAGACGTGCGGGGGGTGCCCCGCTTCTCCCCACCCCGAGCCACTACGCACCGAGGGTGCTGTGCTCGGCGGCTCCAGGTGGGTGCCGCAGGGAGCCGCACGGACGGCCCCGACAGCCCCACCACAGCCCCGAGCGGCGCCCACAGCTCGCCCCAGCCCGCAGCCCCCTACCTGAGGCCGCAGCCCCCGCGCCCGGCCGGGCCCCGCACCCGCTGCGGGCACCGGATCCGTCCCCAGAGCCTTGCGGGCACGCGTGACGCTCCATGCCGGCGGGAGCTTCTGGGGGGGCAGAGAAAAGGACGGGGCAAGAGGAGAAACGCGGGCGTTAACGGGCAGTAACGGGCAGTAACGGCCCCGTCACCCCCCGCTTCAGGGCCCTGAAGGTGCGAAGGTTTCACACCCCCACCCCCACCCCGCACCCTCCGGGCGGAGGCGAAGCCGGTCTCTGGGCGGGGCTTATATGCAAATGAGGCGTCGCTCGCCCCGCCCCCTGGGTAGGTAGTCCCTCCCCCCCCAATCCCGCCGCGATATGCAAACGAGGCGGGAGGACGGGCCAATGGCGTAGCGAGGGGGCCGGCGGGATGCAAATGAGGCCCGTTAGGTGACGGCCGGCGGGAGGAGGCGGGGCTGCCGCCAGGGGGCGGGGCCGGAGAGGGGCGGGGGGCACCGGGGGGGCATCCGGGGGGGCACCGGGGGGGGTACCGGGGGGGGACACCGGGGGGGGGGATCCCGAGGGGGGGCACCAGGGGACCTGGGGGAGTTGGGTACAGGCCGATCCGGGTGCTCGGGGGGCGGGCACCGGAGCTGAGTGCCGGGGCAGGCCGGGTGCATCGGGGGGGCACGGGGGGGGGGTACGGGGGAGGGGGCACCGGCAAAGATGGAAGAGCGGGGGTCGGGGGGGACCGCGAGCACCCGGGGAGTCACCGGGGGAACCGGGGGACTTGGGGGCCGGGCACCGCGATGCCGGGGGACTGGGGGACGCTGGGGGTGCCGCCGGGGAGCACCGGGGTGGAGCCGGGACGAGCAAGGGTTGGGGTGCGCCGCGCGTACCGGGAGGAGACGGGCGGGATGCTCGGGGACGAGCGGGGTCGGGGCGCACCGGAGACCCCCCGTCCCGCAGGCTCCCGCCCGCACGGGGTCCGCTGCCCCGGCCCAGCCCGGATCGCCCCCCCCCCCGCCACACACACACACCCCCCCCCGCCCCGCCAGCAACGCAGCGCCGCGGCAGCGCTCACCGACGGCACCGGGGCCGGGGCCGGGGCCGGGACCCGCTGCGCACCCGCTCCGCCGCCGCCGCCCCGCGAAGTTTCGATTTTCCGCCGAGCCTCCGCGGTTCCCCCGCGGGACGTCACCGCCACCGCCCCCGGCCCGGCGCGGCCAATCCTCGCCGCGGGACACGGCGGGGGCAGGGGGCTCCGGTGGCCGCCTCCCCCCCTCCCGGGGCGGCTCCCGCAGGGCTCCCGCCCCGCCCCCCGCCGCCGCTGCCGGCCGCGCATCTCCCGCGGCACCGGAGCGCCGGGCCCGGGGGTGCCGCGGGGGGCGCCCGGGGCGCGGCTGCAGCCGGGAGCTGTGCGCGCTGCCGGCGGGGGGCTCCGAGGGCGGGGGGGGCCGGGCCGTTCCCCGCCGCAGCCCCGCGCCCTCCGCTTCGGCCCGGGCCCGGCCGTAGCCGTTCCCGGTCCGCTCCCGGCCGCCCGGCTGGGGGCACGGCGGTGCTGGGCTGCGGGACCGGGACGGGGCCGGCGGGGGTTGGGAGAGGCTCCGAGGGGGGGGGCGCCGACCGCCGCCGCGGGACGGGCACGGGGACGCCGGGCCTGCTCACCCCCTTCCAGCCCCGTTTCCTCGCTCTTGTTCCTCCCGGCCCACCGAGCCTCTTCCCTTTGCCCACCTCCGTGTCCCCCCCCCAGCCGTCCCCCTGCAGGCCCTGCTGCTCCTGAGCTGCTCTCCCCCCGCGCCCCGGGACCTGTGGCCCCTCAGCGGGCTGCGAGGCGCTCGGGGGAGCCGCTCGGTGAGGGGTGCTCGACCCTGGCGCTGGGGCTCTGCAGGCACGGCCCCGGCCATGGCATCCCTCCTCCCTCCGTGCCTGAAATTTGGGGCCTGCCTGCCATCGTGCCCCTGTGCCCCCCATCCCGCCTCGATCCCCTCCGAGCTCCCGTCGGGGTGTGTGGAGCAGCACAACCAAAGGGCCTGGCTGAGCGAGGTGTGCGGAGAAACAACCCGAACCCACTCCTCCGGGGTGCTCTCTCCTCATCTGGGGAGAGATGGGCAGGCAGACGGCATGCGAGCCCTTCCAGTGCTGGAAAAGGCTTCTGTGCTGCCGCTGCGGTGACGAACTAACCCACTGCCCGGCACTGCTCCACTGCCTGGCACTGCTCCGCTGCACAAACGCTGCTCTGGCCACCGGCAGGACCCCCCGGCCCTCGCAGCTTCGCAGCTCCCAGGCACCGCCACCGTCACCGCACAACCTTTGACCGTGAGGAACTGTGCGGGAGCACAGCAGGAACTGAAGAACTGGTTTCGGTTTCATTTCTTTGCTTTGTGCTCAGCTGCACCAAGAAATTAGAGCTTAATTTTTCCTCCCCCCCGCAAAAGCATCTTTTCCAAAGGAAGACAGAGATGCACGCCAAGTCATTTGTAATTACTGTTTTATTATGCCCTCCGTATGGGAGGGGGTCAGCCAACTGCAGCTCAGGAGAACTGCTTTGCTGTGGATCCCGGACCCATGCCCCACTGTCTGGCAACACCCATTTCACAGCAAGGCAAACAGAGACTGACGGCACGGCAGCTGTCCCCTGGGGTGGCCAGCAGAAGTCTGGCGAGAGGTGGGAGGACAGCCGTAGCCCTGCAGTGCCCAGGTGGGACAGCCCAGCCCTGCTGAAGGGCAGAGTCCGGCAGAAAATCCCACAAACCAAGAGGGATCAGTAAGAAGCAAAATAATCGATGTTGTTCTTTTTTTTTTTTTTTTTCCTGGCAGCCTGAGCTTGAGAACTGCAGCACGGCCTTGGGCGTGCAGGGCAGCTCCAGCATCCTTGAAACTCATGGTGACAAGAGCACGCTCTGTGTCAGAGCTCGAAACGGATCAGAGTAAGAAAAGTTTCCAAAAATAAAACATCCGATTTAAAAAAGGCAGCTGCTCCCAGGATGGGGCCAGCCTGGAATGGAGGGGGGGGTGACTCCCGGTGGCAGCGATAGGGACCCTCCAGGTCACTCCCCCGCCTTTGCCGTCTCTCCCCTACACTGCCGGGCATTGCCCTGCCTGCACAGGGCGTGCAGCCTCTGGGGCCATCGGGAACAGCTGCTCGGGCAAGGAGATGTGGTCCTGAGAAAGCCCCACGCGGCTCCTCTGCCTCACTGGATGAGCCCCGTGGGCAGCAGCGAGCTCTCGCTGGCGCTGGTGCTGTCGAAGGGGACTGCCCCGCTGCCTCCCGGCTCCGCTCCGCTGCACCGCTCTGAGCAAGGAAGGGGGAAAGCAGGACAGAGTTAATCCAGTGCTAGTCCCGAATCCAACTTCCCGCAGGCTGGGCTCCTGCTTGCCAGCAGCCCCGAGAGCATCCTGCCGCAGCCGGGCAGCCCGAAGCCTCACCTGCCTCCTCCCAGCTGGGGAAATGTCGGAATCCTTCCAGGTCTGCAGCCAGCAGGGCTCGGAGAACCTGGTCCTGAGGGCAGAGAAACTGCAGCTGGGGAGCCCGGAGCCGGCGGGTTCCCCTCTGCCAGGGGCTCGGAGCCCTCCGGGCAGCCCAGGGCAGCGTGTGCCTGCGCAGGAGCTGCAGCCTTTGCCCCCGCCCCGCGTCCCGCAGCTGGACTCGGATGCTGCAGCCTCCACCTCCATGAGCTGAAGGTGCTACCAAGAGGTGGCCGCATCCTTGCTTTGCACGGGAGATGGGAGCGGTGGCCCTGCTGGCTGGGGCGACCCGAGGGCTCTCCCTGGTGTGGGGAAGGCCGAGCCCACCCGTGCAGACCTTTCTGCTGGCAAGCAGGGCTGGCACAGTGCCGGTTGGGCTGGGGCTGCGCGTGGCCGCCACGTACCTGCAGACTGCAGAAGGCCAGCGAGATGCCGTGCTTGCGCAGCTCCTGCAGCAGCTCTGCCAGCCCCACCACCACCGTGTAATCGATGCTGCTGATGCGGTGGCAGTCCAGGATGATGGAGCATGGTGAGCGTGCTGCTGAAAGAAGAGCATACGGTCGTTTCCCATTATGAGTACAGAATTGATAAGCACAGGGGACGCAGCTCTTAGAGCAGGACTCAGCCCTGTGGATCAGGCAGCCCAAAGCTGCATTTGAGCTCAGCCGGGCCACCACGCATCCCATCCCTAGCGAGCCACACACTGCTAGAAGGGGCGAGACAATCTCAGGAGTCCCCACCGCAGGGAAGCCGGTCAGTGCCTGCTTAGAGCCACAGCCTGCAGGGCTCAGCCCATGTCTGCCTCCCCCAGAAGTGCTCTGGGTGGACACCAGAGCCCAGCCCAGTCCCCAGCTCAAGCCGGCGGCCGGGGGTGCGGTACCTGACAGAGCGCGGCTGCAGATGACATCCCGGAGGTGCTCGATGGCTGGGAAGTGCAGGCTGCTCCCCGGCTGCACCAGCAGCATGCCCTGCCCCGACACCTGCACAAGACCCCCGGGGGGGGATGAGCCACAGGGAGCTAAGGGCTGGGGTCTGCCCCGAGCTGGTCCTTGTGCTCCTGTCCTTGTGCTCCTTGAACACGTCCCTGCGCTGTGCCGGTGGCTGGCTGGGGATTTGGGATGGGGCAGCGGCAGGACAGGAGGGCCCCGCGCCACCCCTTGCTGCTCCTGGGGCGCCCTCCCTGCTCCCCACTCCCTGTTGAGCCTGGCCGGCCCCAGCGCACCCACGCGAGGTGAGCAGCCCACCTTCAGCGGGGGCCTGGCGATGGAGTAGAGCAGCAGGATCCCTGAGACCAGCACCCCGGCCACAATGCCGTACTGCACCTCCCAGAAGCAGAACAGGAACGTCACGCAGAGGGGGACAAGGTCCAGCCCTGCAAGAGAGACAGCCCCAGGCTCAGCCATGAACAAAAACCTCTTTGTGCCTGGCTGGTAAAAGTCTGGGGCTTCAGCACCCGATTCTGCACCCCCAGGACCCAAGGCCAGCACAGCTGAGTTGGGGACAGTGATCAGAGCGAGGGCAGAGCCCTTGTGCTTGGGTCAGCAAAGGCAGAAACCCCAGGCCAGAGGTGCTGGGCGTGCAGCCCCCTGGAAAGGGCTTAGGGTCTGGTATTTCTGGGGTCCTGGCCAACCCCCCTCTTGCCATCCCTCATGGATCCGGGCAGCGCGGTGGCTCGCAGGGAGAGCCGAGGCACGGCCGCCCCGCTTGTGCCCTCACTCTTAACCCTCCAGAGCGTCCTGAAGATCCCGGCGTCGAACATGGGGACCACGGCAGAGATGATGACGGCAGCCAGCGCCGCTTTGGGGATGTAGTAGAAGAGCGAGGTGAGGTACGCCAGCGAGAGCAGCACCAGGGCGCCTGCAGGAGGGCGGCAGCGCCTGAGCCGCGGGGCCCCGAGCGTGGGGGGGTCACCGAGGCCGGGAGCGGGCGCTGGGGCTGGGGGGAGAGGAGGCGCAGCCCTACCTGTGACCAGCCCCCCCGCCGGGGTGCAGACGCCCGTCTGTGCGTTCACCGCCGTCCTGAAACACAAGGCGGGCACGCCGTCCCCTCTGCTGCCCGCAGACCCCAGGGACTGCGGCGCACGGGCGGCGGGAGGGAAGCGGCTGCGTGAGCACAGCCCAGGCCCAGTGCGAGCAGCTGGGGACCAGGACGCGGCCTCCAGGACCCACCGGGCCCATGCCACCCTTAGCCCGACGTCTCGCGGAGCCCCCTCACGGCACAGCCTCATGAGCACCTCGCAGGCCAGGCCCTGCTCCCCAGCCTGCTACCCACCGGCCAAAGCTTCCTGTGACGGGATACGATGAGAAGAAGGAGCCCAGGACGTTGGCAAAGCCTGCAGTGGGGAAAAGGAGGGGCTGGGGATGCAGCAGCTCCAGGAGGCACTGCCCAGGGCCATGAGGCCGATGTGTGTCATCACTGCCACCTCCATCCCACGTGGGAAATGGGGAGCAGGGCCTGTCCCGCTGCGTGCGCTGGGCTCAGGCTGCTGAGGAAACCCCAGCTAATTTTTGTGCCTGTGATTGCTTCGTACTCTTGAGCTCTGCTCGTCCTGCTTGAGGAGTCCCCTTGCACACAGAGGAGGTCCCCGAGCAGCAACCCTGCAGGGACAGCACCCAGGGCTGGTCTGCAGCATCCACCAGGAAGGATTGCAGGACACCGCGGTGCTGGGGCCGGATCCCTACCCCCTGCCCTGCTGCTCCAAGCAGCCTCTTACCCATGGCCAGCAGCTCCTGGTTGGGGTCAATCCTGTAGTCGTTCTGCGAGGCTGGAAGAAGAGGCACAGCATCACCCAGTGCCTCCTGCAGGCTCAGCCCGCCACGCGCACGATGCGGGGGCAGCACCGGGGGCAAACACGGGGCCCCATCCCGGCACCCCAGGATGCAGCAGCTCAGTGCAGCTCGGGGACAGTGCTCAGCTCCTGCCCAAACCTTGGCCGTGCCCAACACAGGGACCCTCCTGCCCCCCCCCCCCAACCGCTGCCCCCATGGGAAGAGGAATGCCCCCGGCCCCCCCAGCCCCTTGCATCCCCCCCACCTCCCGCCAGCAGAAATGCAGGAGCCCGGCGCAGCTGTACCAAAAGCCTTGGCAATCGCAACGGTCTCCACCAGGCCCATGAGTGGGACCACAGCCAGCCCGACTCCCATGTCCTGGAGGGGAGGACAGCGAGTGCTGTAGCAGAGGGACAGGGTTCGACCCCCACCACAGCCCCCTCCTGCCGCTGCCCGCGGAGGGGCTGCCCCTTCCCCGGGGCCTGCGGGTCGCCCGGGTATTTACAAGGATGCTGAGGACCGAGGAAGCAGCCCTGGGGAGGCCAGCCTTGCCCGGCCAGCCTGGCACCCACCTCCACCATCGTCCCGAAGGGCACGGTGCCGTTGGGCACAGCCTTGGAGAAGGGCGGCAGCCGGCAGGGGGGGAGGCCGCGGGGGATGCTGCCGGTGAGCGTCAGCGGCTGGGAGCCCCTCAGCTGGAAGCAGTAAGCCACCAGGCCAGCAAACAGGACCACGAGGGCGTTGCGTGCTGCAGCGGAGAGAACAACCCTGAAAACGTGCCAGGAGCCTGGGGCAGTGGGCGAGCACGGAGCGGGCAGGTACCCGGGCAGCGAGGTCTTCCAGCCTTAGGAAGGGGCAGGCAGGACGGCAGGACCGCCTGGGAGGCTTCGACCTCCCCAACCCACCTCAGGCCTGGGCCCCAGCAGCCTCGAGCTGTCCCTGCCCTGCCCCAGAGGAGGCCGAGGCCGCAGGAGAGGCTGCCAGGGGAAGGCAGGGGATGGAGGCCAACGCACCGGTGGCGCAGGTCCAGACGATCAGGTAGCTGGCCCTGGTGGCCAGCGGCTCCATGTGGGCGGTGGGGGGCAGGCGGCTCTTCATTGCCCGCAGCCCTGCGAGCATGGCCAGGCAGACCAAACCCAGGATGGCGTCCCCAGGCCTGCAACAGCACATGTCAGTGCCGGCCCCTCGCAGGGACGCTGCCCGCACTGCTGGCAAAATGCATCACCTCGCTCCCGATGCTCCCCTTGCAGGGATACCCGAGCTCCCCTTGGACTGTCAAAAACTGGAAGAGGGCTTGTGACACACAGACAGCCCCAAGGATGTGCCTTTGGGCTGTAAAAATCCTGATTTACCTAACTGGGAGCGGAAAATAGGACAAGCCTGCCCCATCCCTCCTCTCTAGCCACTTGGGAGCCCAAGTGCTTTGACATTTTGAATTTCCAGAACAAACAGAAAAGGCAGAGAACAGGTTCTCATGTCACAGTGCTGGGCAGGGACCAAGAAACCAGTCCAAGTGTGACCGGAGATGTGCTGCGAAGCATCAGAGCCCGAGAGCCCGCAGCTGCAGGGGGGATGGAGCAGGGAAGGCATGGGGATGATGCTGACCTGGTCTCCCCAATCCTCCTCAGCGTTTCATACACCTGCAGGAAAAACTGCCGAGGGATCCCGTGCAGGCCCAGGATGTTCTGTGCGGAGAGATAAAGCCTCATGAGAGCCCTGCTGTGCTGGTGCTGGGACGGCTTGCAGCGACCCCCCTGAGTTCCCATGCACACAAGGGGACAGCCATTCCCTGGTGCAGCTCCACGTGGGCAGACCCCAGCAATGCTCTGATTTTCTCCCAGGTCCCTGAGATGCCTCAGCTTGTCCTGCACCCCCGAGCACGCACCCGGCTGGGAGGGAGCTCCAGTGAGGTCCTGGCTGTGACCACAGACCTCAGCCAATGCCAGGCCTCTGGTTTCTCACACATCGCCCTGAGTCTGTCTGATTTAGGTTAACCACAAAGGAAGCATTGCAGCTCCAGAAGAGCCAGAGTGCTGCAGGCGCCGGAGGCCAGGGAGGGCCCGGCAGAGCTGCAAGCCCATCAAAGCTCCCATCCTGCTCACCCAGCACCTCCTGCCAGTGGCCAAATCAACCCCCTGCCGTGGTTTCACCGTTGTCCCCATGGCCACCAGCTCTCACCCCTTGCTGGTCGCAGGAGGTGGCCGTGTTCAGCTTGGTCTGCTCTGAGCAGAGCGCTCGGGGATGGGGCTCACCAGGGCTGGCAGGGGGACCTCGTCCCCTTTGCGGCTCCTTCCCCTCACTCCCAGCCCATCGCTAAGCACCTCGGCTCCGCAGCACAGCCAGCTCCAGGAGACAGCAGGCGAGAAGTGTGGAGCAGATCAGCAGCCCTTACCTTGACCTGGTTGAAGCTAATGGTGATGGACGCAGCCGATGTGAAGCCTTTTATGACTGGGCAGGAGATGAAGTCCAGCAGGAAACCTGCATGGGACAGGGGGCAGTAAGTACGCTGCTGGCCCTGCTCGGGAGTGCGGGGGGGTTGCACGCACACAGAGCTGTCACAAGCGTTAGCAGGACAACCCCAGCATCTCAGAGAGCACAGAGCAGGGAACAACTCCAGGAGACGTCCCCAAAATATGACAGCACACGGCAGCAGCATCTCACCAAGGTGCAGGAGCCCCATGGCCAGCTGGATGCAGCCAGCCAGGAAGGTGAGCAGCACGGCATAGACAGGGTCATGGAAGGCGTAAGAGGAGACGAGCAGCGACATGATGGCGGTGGGACCCAGCGTCACGTCCTTGGCAGTTCCCAGGAAGCAGTAGACAAAGCAGCCCACGAAGGAGGAATAGAGGCCGTACTGCGCGGGGACAAAGGCGCGCTCAGCACGGTGCTGGGAGCACAGCCTGAGCTGCCCCCAGCCCGAGCACACGCGGCACGTCCCCACGCGTGGGGCTGCCCCCGGCCCCCCCCGGCACCCCGGCCCCCGGTGGCTGCGGGCTCCCGGCTCTGCCCGGGGTCCGGACACCCACCTGCGGGGGCAGGCCGGCCACCTCGGCGTACGCCAGCGCCTGCGGCACCACCGTGAGGCCCACGGTCACGCCGGCGATCAGGTCGAGCTGCAGCCAGCCCGGCGAGTAGCGGGGCAGCCAGCCCAGGATCGGCAGCCGCCTCCGCACCGCCCGGAGCCAGCAGCGCCGCCGGGGCTCGGGGGGACCCCGCGCCCACATGGTTCAGGGCAGGCGCGGCGCCGGCCGGGCTCGGCGGGGGGCTGGCGGCATCCCGGGGGGGCCCGCCCGGTACCGCCCGGTACCGCCCGGTACCGCCGGATCAGCGCCCGCCGGCGCTCGCCGCCGTCCCGAGGCTCCCGGCCCCGGGGGCAGAGACCACCGGAGAGAGCAGCCCGCGAGCCGCTGCGGGGCCGGGGCTGTGCGGGGCCGTGCGGGTCCGTGCGGGACCCCCCGCGATCTCCGCTCCCTGCGCGCTGCCGGCAGCTCCCGGTGCATCCGGGAGGGCCCCTCCCGGGCCGGATCTGGGCCGCCCGGGCAGCCTCATGTGACGGGCAGAGGAGGAGCCGGGGCCGCCGAGCCCCGCCGCTGCCGGGGACGGGGCCGCCGCTACCGGGGCCGCTGCCGGGGCCGATACCGGGGCCGGGGCCGGTGCCATGCGGCCCTGGGCGCTGCCGCTGCTGCTGGGCGCGCTCCGGCTCGGCGCAGCCCCCGCCCGCAACGCGCTGCTGCTGCTGGGTGAGCGCGGACCCCCCCCGAACCCTCCCCGGTTCCCTCCCGACCCCGCAGCGCCCCGGCCGCCCGCAGCGGCCCCCCCCCCCCCTCACCCCGCGCCCCTTCCCCGCAGCGGACGACGGCGGCTTCGAGAGCGGCGCCTACAACAACTCGGCCATCCGCACGCCCGCCCTGGACGCGCTGGCCCGCCGCAGCCTCCTCTTCCAGAACGCCTTCACCGCCGCCAGCAGCTGCTCCCCCAGCCGGGCCAGCATCCTCACCGGGCTGCCCCAGGTGGGCGCCCCCAGCCGCCCCCCCCCCCCCCCCCCCCGGACCCGGACCCGCTCCCCACGCCGCAGCCACGGTCCGGGCACGGCTGGGTGCTCTGGGCTGCCGTCGCCCAGCCTCGTGGTCTCCCCCATCCGCAGCACCAGAACGGGATGTACGGGCTGCACCAGGACGTGCACCACTTCAACTCCTTCGACGGCGTGCGGAGCCTGCCCCAGCTGCTCAGCCAGGCAAACGTCCGCACGGGTACGGAGCCCCCGGGCCGGTGAAACGGGCAGGGAAACCTCCCCTCCGTGCCCCAGCGCCCGCCGGGCGAGAGAACGGCCCACGGGTTACACAGCGCCAGCTGGGCCCCTGCCCCTGCTCGGTGCTGCCGGCTGGGTTCTCCCGGCACACCGCGTGGCTGCGTCCCCGCAGGGATAATTGGGAAGAAGCACGTTGGGCCTGGGGCCGTCTACCCCTTTGACTTCGCCTACACGGAGGAGAACAGTTCGGTCCTGCAGGTGGGGAGGAACATCACCCGAATCAAAGAGCTCGTCCGGCGCTTCCTCCAGAGCCAGGACACGAGGTGAGACGGACACGAGGTGAGATGGACCGTGTGTCCCTGGGACGGGGCTGAGCCGCCACGGGGCCCTGAGCACCCTGCCAGGGGACACAGGGGGTGTCTCTGACCAGGGGGGTCTGGGGGGGCAAGGGCAGCCCCTCGCTACACCCCCTCCACCCTCTCCCCCGATCTCTAGGCCTTTCTTCCTTTATGTTGCCTTCCACGACCCCCACCGCTGCGGGCACTCCCAGCCCCAATACGGGGCCTTTTGTGAGAAATTTGGCAATGGAGAGAGTGGCATGGGCCGGATCCCTGACTGGAAGCCACAGCTCTACCACCCAGAGGAAGTGCAGGTGTGGGCCTGTGGGGCTACAGGGGACCACGGGGGGGTCCCGGGGGCTGCGCAAACCTCCGTCACTGCTGTCAGCATCAACGTGGTGGGCGAAGGCTGCCTGGTGTGCCTGTGACATCCCTCCCTAGGGCCACCATGTGCCACTTCCCCTTTTTCCATGTAGGTCCCTCCCTTTGTTCCAGACACGCCGGCTGCCCGGGCGGACCTGGCAGCCCAGTACACGACCATTGGGCGCATGGACCAAGGTAGGAGCTGCCAGGCTTGGGCCGGCACCCGTGCACGCAGAGGGCCCTCCCGCAGCCACCCAGCTCTGCTCTGCCGTCCGCAGGGATCGGGCTGGTCCTGGAGGAGCTGCGGCGCGCTGGCTTCCTCAACAGCACGCTGGTGATCTACACCTCCGACAATGGCATCCCTTTCCCCAGCGGCAGGACCAACCTCTACCGGTCGGGCACGGCCGAGCCCCTGCTGCTCTCCTCCCCGGAGCACACTGGGCGCTGGGGCCAGGTCAGCCCGGCCTTCGCCAGCCTCCTGGGTAAGAGCCCTCGGGGAGGGAGCAGAGCTGTGCCCGAGGGGCACGGCCAATTCCCCGCTCTGCCCAGGCTGGAACTCGGGATCCCCTCCCCGAGGGCAGCCCGCAGCTCTCAGCATCGCCATGCCAGGCCGTGGGAAGGGAGAGGACAGAGCACGGAGCCGCTGTGCCCCGCAAGGATGTCCCATCAGGGCTGTGCTGCATCCCCTGCACTGCACCAGCCCCAGCCCCGTGTGGCTGTCGTGTCCCTCCTGCCTCCCGAGCAGCCACAGCGGGAGCGAGCAGCGTGGCCACCGCAGCCCTGGTGGCAGCCCCAGAGACCTTTTGGCCCCCCCTCTTCAAGCTTCAGTTTGCTCCCATGGGCAGCAGCCCCCTCCTCTCACTCTTCTCTTCCCCTCCAGATGTCACGCCAACCATTCTGGACTGGTTCTCCATCCCCTACCCTTCCTACAGCTTATTTGGCTCAAAGCGGGTGCAGCTCACAGGAAAATCTCTCCTGCCAGCACTGGAGAAGGAGCAGCCCTGGGCCACCACCTTCAGCAGCCAGAGCCACCACGAGGTGACCATGTACTATCCCATGAGGGCCATCCAGCACCACCAATTCCGCCTCATCCACAACCTCAACTACAAGATGCCCTTTCCCATCGACCAGGACTTCTACGTCTCGCCCACTTTCCAAGACCTGCTCAACCGCACGAGGGCCGGGCAGCCCACCCACTGGAACAAGACGCTGCACCAGTACTACTACAGGGACCGCTGGGAGCTCTTTGACTGCAGCCAGGACCCCACCGAGAGCCACAACCTGGCCCCCGATCCCCGGTACGCTGCCGTCTTCCAGATGCTTCGCACGCAGCTGCTCAAGTGGCAGTGGGACACTGGGGACCCCTGGGTGTGCGCCCCCGATGCTGTCCTGGAGGAGAAGCTGAGCCCGCAGTGCCAGCCGCTGCACAACGAGCTGTGAGCGCCCAGTGCATCCCAGTGCTGACCTGGGGCCAGCCTCGCCCAGCACCCTGCACTGCCCCTGGGCTGGGCCGGTGCCAGATCCCTGCGTGGGATCCCGAGGCTGCGCTTTCTGCATCACCGTTTCTGTCCCCGAAGCATTAAGGGATCCTCACGGCTTTACTCTCAGCCAGAGAAGCTGTAAAGCCAAATTGCTCCTCAATAAAGCCTCTGGAGGAGCGGCCTCCGTTTCTACTCGGAGTTCAGCACATCCCTGTCAGCACCCTTCCCCTGCTGCAGCTCTCAGTGCTGCGGTCTCTGTGAACCCTTCTGGAGAGCTGTGTGCCCGCTGCTCTCTGGGGAAATGGGCCAGCAGGTCCCAGTGAGCACACCGAAGTGACATGGTTTAATTTGGCAAAACACACAGAGCCTACAGAGTCTCTGAGGTGCGCTCGCCCAGGGGCTGCCAGTGACCCTCACCCCAGTGACCCAGAACTGGGGGTGTGGAGGGGCCTGGGGACGTGGCCCCAGCTCTGGGGTGGCCACACCAGGCACCCAGCGTAGGGCTGCCCTGGCCTCCCACCTCTCTTCGTGCCCCAGCCTCGGCGACGAACAGGGGGCAGGGGCTGTGGCACCGGCTGCCCCCCATTCCAGTGGGTGAGCTCCAGGCCGTCCCCTGCCATGCTGGGAAATGGGGCAATGCCTGCAAAGGGCACAGGCACCCATGTCAGGGATGGAGCCAGGGTGTCCATGCCAAGGAGAGGGCTGAGCCAGAGGCCAGCACCGATTTTAGGACAGGTCTGAGGCTGGCAGAGAACGGCACAGATGCCGTGTGTCCTGAGGCTGCAGCAACACCGACTGCTTGGAGCAAACGGCCGCTCTTTATTCACAGTACTTCTCCCCAAGCCCTGCTCCCAGCCCTCGCGGAGGCAGCTCCAGGCTTCCCTGGGGCGCAGCCACGAGGGGCTCCCCGCACCCACACCCCCCGGGTGTTCCATCACCCAGCAGACACCAAACAGCAGAGCCCAGTGCACAGAAGGGACTCCTCTCTCCTGTGTCCATCCCAAAACCACAATGAGAAGAATCCCCATAGTCTTTCGGCAGGGTGCCAGTTTGGCACGTTGACAGGTTTGCTGTCTCACAAGGCACTTGGGTCTTTTTTTCCCCGTCTTGAAGGAGAGGAGGGTTTTTCCCCATCCCTTAAGGGTTCTTTGAGCTTGCCAGAGCGAGTCCAGTTTATACACCTCAAGTTAATGCATTTCAGCACGAAGGACAGCCGGGCTCACAGCACAGGAGCCGCGTTTTGTGCTGCTTTTCAGTAGAGACGGAGGGATCTGGCCGCAGGGCACAACGGTGCAGCAGCACCTGACCCCACCGGCTGCGCGTGGAGGCGGTCACCAGCTCAGGACCAAGTGATCACAAACTGCTCCCACATCGGCAGCGACACGGGGACGCTCAGCACCTGAGGAGGCAAAGGAAGGGTCAGCGGTTGGGAGGGCAGCCCCCACGCCTCCCACTGCCCGGGTGCTCCCCAGGGAAGGCTTCCAATGACAGACCCCCAGGGCAGAGCTGTGCCGCTGCTCCCTGCAGAGCTCCGGTCCCATCACCACACACCCCATCCTCTCTGCCCAACTTTTCCCCACACTCGTCCCCTTGCGTGGCTGAATCCTGCCAGGGCAGGTGACCCGGCCTTACTGGGCAGCCCTTTACTCCTCGGTGCAAACAAAGCAGACCCGGTGCCATCGCTGGGGCCAAACCCCGCCAGCCCCCAGCTGCGCCCCGCAGCCACCCTCTCCTGCAGGCTCAGAGCCGCTCGCGGGCAGGCCCAGCGCTCACCTGGGTGTCGCTGCGGTAGGAGAAGTCCTCCACGCGGGCACCATTGGCCAGGACCTGCCGCGGAGGGCTGGTGACACCCAGGATGGTCACGGCCTCCAGCAGGATCCCATCGAGGTGGCTGCTCGCCCGCAGGATCTGGCTGAGCACGGCGCCCTGTGGGGACAGCGGGGACGGTCACCCTGGGCCACCAGGCCCCAGGGCTTCTCCAAGCGCCCGCACCTCACCCCAGCCAACACTGCCTGCCGCTGCCCCGTGCCCTAAACACGCCAAGAGCAGCCCACAGGGACACTGGTGCCTGCGAGGGCGGGGCTCGTTCTGGTGATTTCATCATGATGGGGGCTTGCTGCGGCAGGGCAGGGGGCTGCCAACCACCGCGTGTGCCCCAGGGGACAGCACCTGCAGGTAGCTGCAGAGCCGTGCCCAAACACCCCCCCTCCCACGCTCACGTGTGCAGCCAGGAAGAGGGTCTCGGTGTAGTCCCCCTTCTCGAAGCTCTGCCAGCTCTCCCCATCGTCCCAGAACAGCTCTCCCCGGGCGAAGCCGTCCGGCGTCAGGGCCACCACCAAGGCCATCCCCTTCTTGCGGGACTCGGCAGTGCTGAACGCAGGCTCCTGGGGGCACGGGGGGTGCAGGATCAGACACAGCAACCCCACTGGTGTGTCCCCAGGCCTGCCTGAACACCTGCAGCTTGGCCAGGCGCGCACGGGGTCAGGCTGCCAGCGGGGTGGCAACGCTGAGGGACTCACCTGGAGGGGCAGGATGTGCCCTGCTCGGACGTGCACGTTAATGGTGTCCAGGGGAGCTGGCAAGAGGATCCACTGGCCTTTGCTGTGGATGGTCGAGTCCTAAAGAAGAAAAATAAAGGACAGGTCTCAGGGGTCAGCGTGCCCACGGGGGATCCCAGCTGAGTGCCGCAGCCCTCACGCTACCACGAGTGAAGCCTCACAGGAGGCAGAAGTCCTCAAGAGCTGATCTGGGGAAAGCTCAATGGGCCCGCTACCCAGGAGGGATGGGATGGAGGAATGGGGTGGCCGTTCCCAGGAGCCCAGCGGCAGCACCTACCCCCGCGAGGCTGTACCACGTCCCAGCCGGGAAGTAGCCGCTGACTTTGGTCTGTCCTGCCTCCAGCACCGGCGTGATGAGCAGCCCCCCGCCCCACAGGAGCTGGCGGTCCACAGTCCAGGTGTTGGGGTCTTTGGGGAACCTGGGGAGGGATGGCGGGCGGCAGTGCAGCCCCAGAGCATTGCTGGCCGCAGCCCTCCTGCCCACCCCTGCCGCAGCACTCACTCGAGGAAGAGCGGCCGCGCCACCGTCTCCCCGGTGGCGTGAGCCCGGTGGAAGAGGGTGTAGAGGTAGGGCAGGAGGGAGTAGCGGAGGCGGAGGGCTTTCCTCATGGCGTCCTGGGCGGCCGGGCTGAAGGCATACGGCTCCTGCGGCTGCAGGGGAGAAGCCAAAGCGGGATGCTCAGGCAGCACAGGGACGGTCGGTGAGCGCCTGCCGGGGAGACACGACGGACGCCCCGCGTGCTGGAGCCTGGCCCCATGAGCACGGCCCAGCCTCGGCCTCAGAGCCGCCCCCAGCCCACCCAGTGCAGTGCCCACCAGGGCAAGGGCTCCTGGCCCCACGCTCACCCGGTTGCCGTGGTCATTGTGGTTCCTCATGAAGGGGTAGAAGGCGCCCAGCTGGGTCCAGCGCACGCACAGCTCCTCGGATGTGTTGCCCCAAAACCCGCAGATGTCGGCACCCACCAGCGGCACCCCGAAGAGGTTGAAGAGCAGCACCTCTGCGGAGGGGACACAGAGGGAACGGGGGCTCGGTGGCGCTGGGCCAGCCCCCAGAGAAGCCCCGAAGGGAGCAGGGGCTGGATGTGGCCCCGCAGCCTACCTGGCACAGAGTAGGACAGCTGCTCCCAGTTGCTCTCGACGTCCCCCGTCCAGTGCCCAGCGTAGCGGCCGTGCCCAGCGAAGGTGGAGCGTGAGATGACGAAGGGACGCTTGCCCCGGATCCTCACCAGAGCGCTGCAGGGAGGAGGCGGCTCAGCCCGGCTGTGGAAGGGGCTCAGCCCTGCGCTGGTGGCTCCCAGCAGCAGCACAAAGCACGCTGCGCTACAAACCAACCCCTCGCCCGTTCGCTGCAGCCCTTCCCCATGCCCAAGCCGTTTGTCGTGGTGCAGGGAGGTGCCTCTCCCCCACCTGGGTGGCTCCAGCATCCCCAGCTCCCCCCTCAGGGGAGCTGATGGGCTACAGCTCCCTGGGGCTCCTGGGGCAGTCTCCTGTCGGGGGGAAGCTTTCCCGCAGGAGCTGCAGCAGGAGCCCAGGCTTACTCATGGGAAGCGATGGCCTCGGTCAGCCCGTACAGGCTGTGCAGGTTGTAGTGCGAGGAGAGGTATTGCTGGCTGGAGGCACAAATGGTTCCTGCCTGGAGGCGTCCCCCGAACACACCTGCAGGGGAGAGGAGGTGGCGAGGGCGAGCTCGGGGCAGCCGGGCAGAGCCTCACCCGCTGCAGCAACCTCCGTGCCCCCAGCCTCGGGCCGGCCCCGCTCTGCTCACCTGGCACGTATGGGGGCTTCTCCAGGCTGTTGTTGGGGCAGCCGTCCTGGGAGCCCTCCACGAAGTTGGATGGCTCGTTCATGTCCTGGGGGGAGGGGGAGCCCTCGCTTCTGGGGGGACCCGGCAGAGGGGCGGGGAAGGAGCTGGGAGCTGCATCCCGGAGCTCTGCCGGTGGGGGAACGGCCACTCACAATCCACATGCCATCGAAGGGCACCTGGTCGTGGAAGTCCTTCACCATGTCGTGCCACCACTCGTGCGTCTCTGGGTTGGTGAAGTCTGGGAAAGCCGTCGGGCCCGGCCACACCTGCAGGAGGGAGGCAGCGCAGGGCAGAGCCACGCCACCCCCGTCCCTGTCCCCTCCACCCCGCTTTTCAGCAGGGCTGCCCCTGCATGTTCCTCTCCCTCTTGCAGCCGCTGCCCCACAGCCCCCTAAGCCCCCAGCCACAGGGACAGGGGCCGATGCCACAACGTACCTTCCCGATGAGGGGCTGCCCCGTGGCATTTCGGATGAACACCCCTCGCTTCAGTCCATCATCGTAGGGCTTGTAGGTGCCAGGAGGCCCTGAGCTGCTGATCCCGGGATCCTGCCGGGGTACAAAGCTGGGGTTTCACCAGCAAGGACAGGGAACAGCATCCTGCGCGCCCAGCCCTGCTCCTGCTGGTTGCCTGCCAGAAATCCTGCAAAACCCTGGGGCAGCAAAGGGCGAAGACACAGCCCGAGGAAGCAGCACGGCCTGCACGTGAAGGCCAGGGCCCAGCTGGAGCTGTCACCCGCCCTGGGGCAAACTGGAGGCACTGCTCACCACGATCATCACGTAGCGCAGGCCTCGCTGGTGGAAATCCCGCACCATGTCCGGGTAGTCCTTAAACGTTTCCTTGTTGAAGGTGAAATCCCTCTTAGCATCCATGTAATCCAGGTCGTTCCACTGCACGTCCTGCAGAGCCGGCGGCAGTGCTCAGGAAGGAGACGGCCTCCCCATACACCGCTGTGCCCCGCTAACTGGGACAGGTGTCCCTCGGGCCCACCACGCTCACCGGGCCCCGGCCGCCACCTACCAGGGGGAATCGGGCGGCCGACATGTTGGCCACGGCCTGCCGGGTGGTGGTGGTGGAGGAGTAGCCCCAGCGGCAGAGGTGGAAGCCCAGGCCCCAGTACGGGGGCATGAATGGGAACCCTGTAAGTCAGGAGGGTGGGCGGCTTCACTCTGCCCCGCTCGCAGCCACGGCGCTGCAAGGGGCCGGGGGTCTTCTGGGGGGGGATCACAATTTGCTTCTCCCCAGCCACAACAGCTGGCACGCGTGGCAGCACATCTGAGCGGCCGAGGGAAAGGCACCTGCCAAGCCCTTCGTGCTGCAGCGTTGCCAGCGGCAGCACCCACTCGCTGCCAGCAGCGCCCGGCATCCCAGGAGCGCCCATGCCCCAGGGCCACATCCTGCTGCGGGTCCCTACCCACGACATCCAGGTACTGCCGCACCACGCTCTTGGGGTCGGGGCCCAGGAAGACGTAGAAGTCCAGAATCCCGCCCGTCGTGCGCCACGTCAGGGCCGGGCTCGGCTGCAGGACCACATCTGGGGGAGGCACGAGCACCGGAGGAGCGAGATGAGGATTGGCCCTCAGTCCAGCCCCGTGCCCCAGCGCCTCCGCAGCACTCACCCATGGCGTTGCTGTTCAGCAGGAAGACGCCGTGGGCCGAGCCGCCGTCCTCTATCACCAGGTAGAAAGGGTGGGAGCCGTACAGGTTGACCTGGGGCTGGAGCAGAGCACAGTGCGTTGCCGGTGGGGCTCAGCCGAGACCCCAGCACGGTGCCCGCCTGCCCCTCGCATCTGCTCGGCTCAGGGTGAGCAGGGTTAGGGTTAGGGTTAGGGTAAGGGTTAGGGTGAGGTTTAGAGGGTTAGGGTTAGGGGTTAGGGTTAGAAATTAGGGTTAGAGGTTTAGGGTTAGGGTTAGTGTTCGGGTTTTGCTTAGGGGTTAGTGTTAGGATTAGGGAGTAGGGTTAGGGTTAGGGTTAGGGTTTGGGTTCGGGTTCGGGTTAGGGTTAGGGTTGGGGTTAGGGTTAGGGTTAGGGGTTAGAGGTTAAGGGTTTAGAGTTAGGGTTAGTGTTAGGGTTAGGGTTCAGGTTAGGATTAGAGTTTTAGTGTTAGTGGTTAGGGTTAGGGGTTTAGGGTTAGGGTTTGGGTTAGGGTTAGGGTTTAGGCTTAGGGTTAGGGTTTGTGTTAGGGTAGGTGTTAGGGGTTTAGGGTTAGGGTTCAGATTCAGGTTAGGGTTAGGGTTAGAGGGTTAGGGTTAGGGGTTATGGTAAGGGATTAAGGTTAGGGTTTTAGCGTTAGGGTTAGGGTTTGGCTTAGGGGGTAGGGTTAGGGTTAGGGTTAGGGTTTGAGTTAGGGTTTAGGGTTAGGGTTAGGGTTAGGGTTATGGTTAGAGGGTTAGGGTTAGGGTTAGGTTTAGGGTTCGGGTGAGGTTTAGAGGGTTAGGGTTAGGGCTTAAGGTTAGGGATTAGGGTTAGGGGTTTAGGGTTAGGGTTAGTGTTCGGGTTTACCTTAGGGTTTAGGGTTAGGATTAGGGTTAGAGGTTTGGGTTAGTGTCAGGGTTAGGGTTAGGGTTAGGGTTAAGGTTAGGATTAGAGGGTTAGGGTTAGGGGTTCGTGTTTGGGTTAGTATAAGGGTTCGGGTTAGGGTTAGAGGGTTAAGGCTTAGGGGTCAGGGTTAGGAGTTAGGGTTAGGGTTTGGGTTAGGGTTACGGTAAGTGTATGGGTTAGGGTTAGGGTAAGTGTATGGGTTAGGGTTAGGTTTAGCGTTACAATTAGGGTTAGGGTTAGGGTTCGGGTGAGTTTTAGAGGGTTAGGGTTAGGGGTTAGGGTTAGAAATTAGGGTTAGACATTTAGGGTTAGGGTTAGTGTTCAGGTTTGGCTTAGGGGTTAGTGTTAGGATTAGGGAGTAGGGTTTGGGTTAGGGTTAGGGTTTGGGTTAAGGTTAGAGGGTTAGGGTTAGGGGTTAGGATTACGGATTAGGGTTAGGGTTTAGGGTTAGGATTAGGGTTAGAGGGTTAGTGTTATGGTTTGGGTTGGGGTCAGAGTTAGGTTTTACGATTAGGGGTTAGGGTTAGGGTTTGGTTTATGTAAGGGTTAGGGTTAGGGTTAGGATTAGGGCTCCGGTTAGGGTTACGGGTTAGGGTTAGGGGATAGGGTTAGGGTTAGGGTAAGGTTTAGGGCTAGGGTTAGGGTTAGTGTTAGGGTTTAGGGTTAGGGTTAGGGTTCCGGTTAGGTTTCTGGTTCGGGTTAGGGCTAGAGGGTTAGGGTTAGAGGGTTAGGGTTAGGGTTTGGCTTATGGGTTAGGGTTAGGGTTAGCGTTTAGGGTTAGGGTTAGGGTTAGAGGGCTAGGGTTAGGGGTTAGTGTTACGGTTAGGGATTAGGGTTAGGCATTAGGGTTAGAGGTTTAGGGTTAGGGTTTGGCTTAGGGGTTAGTATTAGGATTAGGGGGTTGGGTTAGGGTTCGGGTTAGGTTTAGGGGTTAGTGGTAGCGTTAGGGTAAGGGTTAGGGTTGCAGATCGCTGCCCAGGTAGCACAGCTCTGTCCCGGGCTGCTGGGATGGGCCCCTTCCCATGGGGGCTCAGCCCCCAGTACCGTGGAGCCCTACAGCACAAAGCCGTGGGTGAGATGCCTCCCTCCCCCTAGCCCCGTCCGTACCACTGGCGCCATGTCCCGGTTCCAGAGGGTGACCTTGGTCCAGGCCGTGTCGAGAACGAGCGGTGCCAGGTGTTCCCCCAGCCCAGAGATGAAACGAGAGGGCAAGGAGGTGGAGATCTGCAGGAACTGGTCTGCGAAGAACAGGGGCGCGACGGTGGTGTTCAGCCTGCCGGGGAGAAACGGGGCCTCTGCAAACAGCCCTGGTGTGAGGGCCGGAGGAGACAGAGACCCTCCAGCTCTGGGAGGGCCACGAGCGCTCATAACCGGACGTTGCAGTCACAGCACGAAACAGAACCAGGCTTCGGCTCAGCCCTGGGATTCCTGCTTCCCCTCCGTGCCTACTGCTGAGCCACGGTAACGGCAAAGGTCGGGGCAGATACCCCACTGCTGCTGTGGGACCCGTGGGACGCAGCAGGGCAGCACGGGGAGCCTTCAGCCCCGCTCGGTGCAGGACATCACTTACAGGACCTGGCCGCCGGGCCACCGGGAGACGACGAGGCCGAAGGGATCCTCGTGGACCTGCACCCCGTAGAGCGTGGAGGCCGCCCGGGCGCTCACCCGCGGCGTGGCCAGGGGCACCTCGTAGCGCTGCCGGGCCGGGTCCCGGAGCTGCGGGCAGGGACAGGGGCTCAGCCGGGGCCGGGGGCGGCGGGCGCAGCCGGGAGGGGACCGGGCGCACCGTGAAGCGCAGGCGGCTCTCGGTCTCCAGCGCCACGTCCAGCCGCAGGATGCCCACGTCCCCCGGCAAGAAGCTGGGGGCGACGCGGCGGAGCCGGGCCGTGTAGCCGCGGGCGGTGGCCGTCAGGTTCTCCGCCCGGTAGCTGCGGTAGCCGCGGGGGAAGAAGCACCAGGGCGGGCCCCCGCCGGCCCCGGAGGCGGCGGGGGCGTAGCAGCAGCCCCGCGCCTCGCAGCCCGCCCGCGCCAGCAGCCGCTCGGGGCCGCAGTCGAAGCGGTGGCTCGGGGGCACCTCGCAGCCGGCGGCCGCGGAGCTGCCGGCGGCGGGGACCAGCAGCGCCAGCAGCGCGGCGGCGGCCACGGCCCCAGCCCCGATCCGCGGCCCCGGCCCGGCTCCCCCCGGCCCCGGCATGGCTCCCCCCGGCCCCGGCCCGGCTCCCCGCGGCCCCGGCTCCGAGCAGGCGCGGCGGGGAGGGAGCAGCGGCCCGGCCCCCCGCGCACCGCCCCGGCCGGGTCGGGTCGGGCCCCTTCCGGCCTCCGCTGCCTCCCCCGGAGCCTCCGGCGGGCAGCGCGGTTCCGAGCGGCGGGGCCCGGGCTGCGCTCGGCTGCCGGGGGGCGACGGAGGGGAGGAGGCCGCTGCTCCCCTCCTGCCCGTCTCGGGAAACTGAGGAGTCCACAGCGAGTACAAGGAAGTGAAACAGAGAAAGGTGTTGCAATAGTCTCTGCAGCACGGATACTACACACAGTACTACTCCTTTAGTGAATATTTAATGCAGATTTATACCCTATGCATGTTTATTCAATTTATTTACAAATGCCACTGCTAGAAGAGGGAGAGCAGTTGGTTATATTTATTCACAGGTGGTTTCCTATGTCTCTAACATGCTTCCTGGGAGCCGAGCCTGGATTCCAAACACTGGCGGAGCCACTGGAGAGCCCTGTGGTACTGAGGCTGTTCTTGCTGGACCTGATGGACAATGCCACTAATAGTACGAAGCCGCTCCTGCAGCTTCTGCTGCTCATTTCTCCAGGCTTGTTCAGTGCTGCACAGGGGTGTGTACTTCCCCTCCTTCACTGCCTGCAGCTGCTTCTGGCGCGTCTGATAGGCCACAAGCTCCAAAAGATTCTGAGAAAAGCAGTAACGGAAATTACTCTGATAGCAGATTGCACACAGAAAAGAACTAAGGAAACAACACCGTTCACGTCACAGAGGTACTGTAACCATATTTTGAAAAAGAAGGGCTTCTTAAGAAAGAGTTCGATGAAGTTCCATTATAACAGCATCCTCATTTAGAGTGTCATAGACACAGTTATGTCACAGAATTCCATAAATTAGAGAAAAAAAACATGCATACAAGGCAACCCTTGCCAGGACAAAAGGGTTAAAATTTAAATTTTAAAATTAAAATTTAAAATTTCATAGGAGGTTACTGAAGACCTTGAGCTGGCTCTCAAATCTGTGATCTCCTCACAATAGCCAGCTGGTCCTCACAGAGGACAGTTGCTACTTGGTGTTTTCTAGGAAGATCCTGCAGGCTGATGTTTCCAGGTGAATGCTGCCTCACTAAGAATGAAACTGCAGCATCAATTCAGTTCCACTTGAGCCATCAAAATGGGCTCAGTTAACTCGAACTGCTGCTACAATCACATGCCAAGTGTTCCCAGTTCAAGATAGTAGTGAGACAAGGGAGCTGGCAAGAGGAGAAAGGAGCAGGTTCTAATTCACTCACACACTGCAAGGAATTGGACGAACTCACCCATCGTTTCTTGTTCCGAAGACATTCTGTGTCTGAATCAAGGCTGTCAGACTCAGTCTGCAGCGTGCACATTTCTTGTTGCTTTTCCAAGAAGGTGGCACTAAGGGATGCTTGGGTGCTTTCCAGCTCCAGGACAATTTTGTTACAGTCTTGAGCATTCTAGTAAGGGGAAGAGAAGGAAATGTGAGATTCTGTCTGTTTTGTTCAGCTGCATTCCCAGTATCCTAGTTTTGGCTGGGACAGTGTTATTTTTCTTCATTGTAGCTGGTATGGTGCTATGTTTTGGATTTAGGATGAAAATAACGTTGATAACATAACAATGTTTAGCTGTTGCTGAGCAGCACTTACACTGAGTGAAGGACGTTCCTGCTTCTCATGCTGCCCTGCCAGCACGTGGGCTATCTTCCCAGAACTATTGTTTGCTTTTTAATGGTTTCCAAAGCCTGCCCACTGTGCAGTGCCATACCTACACAGTGCAGGGTCTGCATATTGACAGCCCATGCATCTGTGCTAAGTGCACACTGGTGCTACTTACAAGGCAAATGATGGCCACAGCAACTCTCACAGCCCTGCTTTACTTGCTCACCTTCTGGGTTTCAGTGATCTTCTTTTTCAGCTCCTGTTTCTTGCGGTGGAAATCACTCTTGGTGATATGTTTCTTATCTGTTTTGTTCTGACCTTCTCCACGAATTGCTATGGCCTCTCTACGAGAAACAGATGCCTCCATATCACGAATCATCTTCTCCTGCTGCTTCATCAGCTGGCCATAGCGGACCTGCCGTTTGTCAAAATAAAATATAGTTTGAAAACAACAAATGGTTACAAATGGCCCCTAATTGAAGTCTTCTGTGTGGCACATCCCATCAACATAAATCAGATGTGTGTGATGCGTGACCCTTTGGCTGCCAAATTTGTTCTAAATCCAAACGTAGTTTGCCCTATGTGGATCTGGAAGGCAGAGGACAGGATTAGTCATCAACTCTGTATCAACTTGTCCAAAGTAATCTTCAAAATGTTTCACTGGAACTCATTAACAATAGCAAAAGCAGAAGAGCAGAAATATCCTGAGAACCAAAGTGAAGAGCTGCTTTGCCAGAAGATAGAAGACTTCTATAGCCAGTGATTAAGATGATGCAGTATTTAGTAATCCATATTTATTTCCTTACAAATTGGGGTCACAAAATAAGGTGGTAGACATATTACATTTAAAAAAATCCTCAGGTATACCTTAATATGCTGCAGCATATTACATAGCTTGCATAAGAAATGCATAAAGTGCATACATGCTGAACATATTTAATTCAATCTAGCTGCAGGGTGATACAATTTCTAGTACTGTTATGGCCTTGAAGATGCTACTTCTCCATCCTGTTTCTCATCTCCTGCCTTACGTTTCAGCAACTCCAAAGGTAAATACATTGCGTGCAGTTCCCCCTCCTCAGTCCTCTTTCGCAGTGACTTACTTGCATTCTGTGAATCTCTGCTCTCATGGCTCGGATTTCACCTTGTCCTGTCTCAGAATCCACTGCTGAACGCATCTCTTTTGTCAGCTGGATCTTCTTCTCCCATAGCATGATTTGATGCCTTCAATGACAGAAGAGGAAAGGAGTGCCTTCATAAATGGAGAGAACATTCTCTGTGTGTGTCAATGGCACCACTCTCCTGAGGCTGATTCTGAACACAGAACTGAATGGTTTGACAGAAACTAAAAGTTTGCATACAGGACATGTGAAGAGGCAGCAACAGAACTGCATGAAGTCATACGGGAAGCTCCACAATTTAGGAAATGGCATGACGACTAAAAACAAGCAAGCCTAGACTGATGGGACTCAATTAATTGCCCAGTACAGCACGCTTGCTTTGGGTTACTGGCAGGGGAGATAGCATATGCAGTCTTCCCATACAGATCTCGGTGACATTCAGCACAAATAGGTATGCTGGAATCATTAAAACCAGTATTATCTTGTCTCTTGCTGGTTCCAGAGATAGCTAAACCACTTTTCAGTTTCTGCATTCCAAAAATTCATTAAACTCCTTTAATCTTCTCCGAGAAGGACAGAAGTGCATTTGCTGGTGCTGGCTAAGTTTGGTGAGTGGAGAAAAAAGGTAACATGGGTGTATACATACGCAGAAGTTCTAAGACTGTGGCATAAAGCAAGAATCACTCTGGTACCTACTCCGCTTCCACCAGGCTGTTTAAGAGTCTTTCCTTCTCCTCAGTCAATCGACTGTGCTTCTCCTGCATCTCAATTGATTCTTTTTCTGCTGCCTAGATTTGGGAAGCATAAAACAATGCAAAGTTGTCAGACTGAGAAAGATTTACAGCATCACTGTTTGCCTCTGATCTACACATCCTTTTCGGTTGTCATTCTCTTATACCCCACAAATGGCATACCTGACCTGTCTCTGCTGTGTAATAAAAGTCATTAAGCAATAAAGAAATGCACAATTTTTGTGTGTGAATAACTATATAATTTCCATTTGGCCATACTGTTTTATACCACAAAGCTATTTTCTTCTGGGCTACCTGCTGTACAGATCTCTCAAAAGCCCAGTCACAGAATAGCCTGGGAGTCTGTGACCTAGAAATGAGAAGTTGAGCCTCTGTACCTTGAGAGAGCGTATGAACTCATTCTCTGTGATGATGTTGCCATATTGCAGCTCCGTGAAGCTGCTGTTATTCTTGTTGATCAACGCGTTCAGCTTTATCAAGTCATTTGACATGCTCTTCATGTGACGTTCAATATCTTTCTGCTCTTTTATTTCCTGCTGAATTTCATCTACAGGTGATCAGAAAAAAAAGAAAGATTTTAAATTCCCAAGAGCACTGGCTTGAATACAACCACGTTATACCGAACTGCTGTTAAACCAGATAACATTGCACACGTAGCCACCTGTGTCCCACAAACCCAGCCAAAACATTTTTCACAAAGCCCAAAAATCACATAAAGGTTTTGAAAGAGACTACCACTATGAAAGAGAGTTGGTTTTGGCTAAGGGAACTGCTATCATCGGTGGGAATATTTGCCTACCCACTATTTGCAAACTTATTTAAAGGCACGTAACAGATGACAAGGTCACTTAGGGTCAACTGTGTCAGTTAACACAGCAGGATCGATCATGATTGGACATAATGACCAACAAAACAGCAGAAGGTGCCTGGCTCTTAGTCCCAGAGTGCAGTACTGGGGCCCTATGCATTCTTGCTTACACGTGTATCAAACACTTTGGCCATTCTTTGGTAAAGAATTAACATAACCCGTCTGTAAGCCTTTGCTCCCCTTTTTTCTCCTCCATTCATGGACGAATGTTTTAAAAAAAGAGTTAGGGAATGACTTACTTTCAGTGCGCACTTTCTTCTGCTGCATTATTGTGATCTGTTTCTTTAACATATCCAAGGAGGTTATTTGATCCTCCTGTTCATGGGTTAGCTTGACCAGCTCTTTCTGCAGATTGAGCCAGTACTTCTGTAGTGTCAATACCTCAGAATTATGTTCTTCTATCTGCTTGGTCAGCCTGTTGACCTCAATTTCCAGTGGTCCTAATTCTTGCCCCTGGATGAGGGCAAGATTTGGGATCAATCAGATGGAAGCTGCTGGAGCACTTGTTTATAGCATCGCTGCAGAAGGCCATTTCAACTGCTGAAATGCCTACCAAATGCTTCAACAATATTGTCATTCTGTCACTAAGTTACTCTCTGCATCTGTTTCCCATGGTTGAATAGGACTAATAGGACTGCCTGACCTCATGGGAATAAATGCAACAGAAGCCCACAAGGTCCTCAGATTCTGTGACGAAAGGGCCACCTAAATGCTAACAACAGGTACAACTGGACTTCCAAAAGTTTGCCGAGTGTATGCCACAGTACTCATTTTCCACATCGGCATCCATAAATGTCTTCCAGTTCATAGCGCGAGGGACAAAGTGCTGGGTATCATGTGAACAGGGCCAACTACCAAATAAATTGAGTCACTCAGCCTGTTCTATTCTCCCCTTGTCAGTCTTTCTAGATCTTATAATGTTATCCTATTTACTCCCAGAGTACTGATGTCATTTGATATTTTCATCAGGTACAGACAACTCCCTGCAGACTTCTGCATTAGGCACACCCTCGTTTCGCAGCAGTTCCCTGTGCCAGCTCCTCTTTGCATGCATTAAGAACTGCTTGACAAATATAAACAGTTACATTAACTAGAGCAGCTTTTCAATCACCATACTGATGCCTGAAAGTTTTAACTGACACTTATGCAATTACAATTATCAAGGACATCTGTGGCCACCACAAAGATTAAAATCAAATTTGGGACAGAAATGCAGAAGTACATACCCCCTGCTGAGAAAGAAGCACCTCCAACTTCTTGTTGTACTGCCTGATGACCCCTTGCTTGTTCTCAATCAGAAGACTGCACTTTGCAATCTCACTTTCACTACGACTGATCAGATCATGGATATTTTTTATTTCCTTGTCCAGCTCACAAAGTGTTTTTTGGAGAATTGTCAGCCTGCAGTTAGTGTGTGTTGTGTTCATAATAACCTGGGTCATGTCATTCTCAACCTTGGAAAAATGCAGTTCCTAATAATAGACAGAGAGAAGGCATACCAGTGAGTTACTGCTGGTGACACTGTTTTGTAATGCCCACTTACCAAAGAACAGGAATCAAGGACTTTAGATTCTACCCCCTGGTCTGTGTTACAAGCTGTAAGAAATCTACACACCATCGCAGTGCCTTTGTTTCCCCATCTACTGGCAGGGGATAGCAATAGTTACTCCTGTCATAAGGTTGTTGGAAAGCATTAAGAAGCCTAAACATCCCAAAACCCTGTAATAGACTACTCTTTTCTCACAATGGAAACCAACCCTTGCAGTCTTCCAGTCACTTAAGAAACGCACCTCATTTAAAAACACCTGTGCAGAGGTGTGAGCATGAAGTATTAGTGCCAGCCCACACAACTCAGTGTGATAAATACTGTGCGGAATCTTCTAGTTTTCTTATCTGTTCACACTCCCAAAGAGAGCAAAACTTGAGCAACTTATTAAGCCATAAAGAACCACGAGTCTGTTTTGACTGTTCCTTAGACTGGAAGCCTTATTTAGAAGCTGAGAGTATACATGTATCACGTGCCTTTAATAGGCAAAAGAGAAGTACCACATTTGCACTATCTTCTTCAAAGATGTAAGAACTTGTAACACGTTATAGTAAATATTCCAAGGATTCATCATTCTGCCCTGTTTTCTTTCTTTCTTTAAGTAAAGAAAGAATGGTATGTTACGTGTCAGGCTTTTCTGACAAACTCTTTTGCATACACCAATATCCTGCAATGAGATCACTGGACGAGCTAAAATGGGATCAAAACCCAGCAGAGCTTCAGTTGCAGAGCTAAAGATGAGAAGCAAAAAGACACTGACAGAACACACTTGACAAACACTACTTTAGGCCATGACTGCAACCTGTTTCCTTCCCCTGCCCTCCCAAATGGACAAGATACCATACCAGATCCATTTTTCTCTGATGAAGTTTTGCAACCAGCTGTGAGGTTTGCTTTTCTGCTTTGCTGGACATCATCCGGTCCTGAAGCTTTGCCATGATCTCACTCTCCATCTGCTCTTTGGTTTCAGTTCCTTTCTCTATATCCTTACTGATGGATAACAACTCGTTCAGACAAGCAGCTTGATCCTAAAAGGTAGGGAAGGCTCAGGAGAGAATCACTACAACTGTTTGGGGAAGGGCATTAAATACTTATGTACAGTTCAAAAGGTTTCTTCTTCCAAGTGACTCTTCTCACCATCTTGATCCTACTGATGGTCTGCTCTGTCTCATGGAGAACGCGAGAATAGGTGCTAGTTTCTATCTTCAAGGCCTCCTGCTTTGAAACACACCGTGCAATCAGTTTCTTTGTTGTGTTGGTATCATTCTGTGAACGGCTCAGGATGGTGACAAGCATCTCATTCTTCTCCTCCTCCTTCCTGATTGACTTTCTACAGATATGGATGTCTGTTTCTAGGGACCTGAGGTCATGTCTGTGCTTGCTGAAGAGGCAAAGAGGATGGAAAATCATCACATGGATTGATTCACGTGCTGAACAGTCATCTAACATTGCTCTTTTCAAACATGCTATTGCAGCAACAAATGAACAGAGAAGGAAGATCTTTATAAAGGCTATTCTACTGTGATAGTGCAGAGTTCTCAAAAGATGGATGGAGATACTAAGATTTAAAAGGAAATATGTAGGAAAATTTTCTTCTTTCATTTCCTCCCCGCCACTCTTTCCCATTCTTTTCCTGGTGAATGACAACATTTAAAATATATTGTTTGGTCTCAGAGAATAAGTCAAGTTCTAAGACTCCAAGCTAAATAAAACCTTCATTTGGCAACAATAGGATGGCTTTCCTGAAAACTTCTAAAGGCACCACAAAATCCTAACCAAAAGTGATAGATAAATCCTTCTTGATGTCTATGTCTTTGGACTGTGAGATAGTGCAAAAGTGAAGTAAACTTTTTGAAGGAATAAAATACAAACAGAAGAAGTTTTAAGCAGCTTTAAAAAAGAAAAACTACTTCAAGTGACAGTTGTGTTGTGGGGTAAAAAATAGTAACGAAGAAGTGTACTTCTTAGCCATTAAACGTATTATGTGCTTCAGAGCCACAGACTTGTTCTAACATACTCTGCACATACAGTAACAAACTTGTCAGAAGACATACTGTCCCTTTCAGAATCTCTCCTACCCAAATTATTTGAGGTCTTTCCTGGGATGGTTCTCAAATACCTCAGCAACTCTTGTGTGGCAATATAGACCTCATCTCTTTGCTTCATTCCAGCCAAGCTATTAGTCCAGTGGTTCATCAATCGCTTCTTCTCCACATTAATAGCCTGTACCTCCATACAAGCCTAGGGAAGAGAGAATTTGTAAACAGGCTAACCCTGTACCGAGCTGCGAAACCAAATTCACATTACAATGCAATGCTTTTTTCTGTACACAATATGCTGGGCAGGAACAGCTTCAATTTATATGTCTGGTTTATTGTCACACCAGAGCACAGAAAAGTTATAGTTCTCCAAGAAAAAAAAAATGCTGAGAAAGTGGAGGAGGAAGTGATTTACAGACAATTCTTAAGGACAAAGGGAAAAAAAAGTCTTCGCGCCAGCAAACAGGAACAAGCTATCAAACTCTGGCCCATACTGTACGTATCACGTGAGCACAAGCCAACAGGGGCAGTCTCTCCAGAGGGAAATATTAACCAGAAGCAAAAAAAAAAGCACTTCCTACCTCATTTACTGCTTGTCGAGTTACTTTTGTGTCCTCTGCCTGGGCCACAAACTGAGCTTCAAACAAAGCAATCTGTTCTTGTAGTTCATAGGCTTTTCTTGTCAAGCGGTCCACTAGGAGATCCTAAAGAGTTAGGATCAAACAGTTCCGGAGTAATACGATCTTGGTCTTAATCAACTATGTTCAACAAGAATAACATAACATAGGCTAGAAACAGGATTAAATTAGCAACTGGATTAGAACCTTTAGTGAACCTTTTCCATTCAAGTATGAATGACCGTCATAAATGCAGCAGAAGCAATTTACAGAAGATTGAGTCCTCCTTTGCTGATTTTTTTTTAATTATTATTCCATTTACATTAGTAAATTGATACTTTAGATCTGAATTAGCATTCATTCCTGTCAGTATATATTATATTGCAACACCTCTGCAATAGCTGGGAATCTTAATAATTTATGCTTTAAAATGCTTTGTTAAAAAACACCTAAATCCATTCTACTTCAAATGTTTATTTTTTAATGCAGAATCGTAAGCAACGTCTGCATCCTGCTGCAAATGGAAGGCAGCAGAGGGAGCTCCAGCACACCAACAGATTCATTTCATCTTCAAAGTTGGCTCTTCATCGTGAAACTCGTTGTGACTCAGAATAATTCTTGAAACTTGAACATAAGATAATTCTTCACTAAATATCTTTCTCCCTTCACCTCCCTTTGATTGCATGAGGAGCGATTTACTATTCAAAGGCCTAACAAAAAAAAAAAAAAAACACTTTGGCAGTACATGCCACTACCTTGGTAGTGTTTTTTTCCCTCATTTTTAGAGGGGACTGCCTTGTTTTTTTTTTTTTCCTCCAATTATTTGGGAAAAAAATCCCCACACACCTTCCCTAAGTCTGTCATTACAGCCTTTCTTCTAACAAGGCAGCACCTCCTCCAAGACTCACCACTGCCACCTGTGTTTATTTATTTAAAGGCAGACAATTTTAATTGATACCTGTTTTTTCTTTTCCACCTCAGCCTGGACCTTCTGTGCCTCGGCCTTCTTTGTTGACTGTTTCGTCAGTAAGATATTACGATACATATCCTCATCCATATTCTGCATGTAGAAGAGGTGCAAGGCCAAGTTTTCCACTTGGGTCTGCATTGCAGAAACTGGGGTGGCAGGAGAAAGAATATTTACCAAAAAGTATATCTGTAGGACACACTTCAAGCAGAGATAAAAGGGAAAGAAACAAAGCAAAATCCAGATGCCCACCAGGTAAATTAGCCCTCCCTCAAGTGAGAATTGACATCAGCTATGGATTACAGCTCCACAGGCGAATTTAAAAGTCTTGGTAAGTGGTTCCTCAGTTCTCAGCAAACAGAATCCCAGGAAATCAAAGGAAGGGCTTCAGGAGGCTGTGAACCCATTCCTCTGCCCCAAAACAGAACCGTCTCTTTCTCAGACTGTTGAATGCTTCTTTGATTTTTTATTTTTAAAATAAACTGCAAAAAAATCTAGGCTATTTTAATTCTTCACGATCCTCACCATTGAAATAGTTTACTGTGACCTATCCAAATGCCTGCAACAAACAAAAACTGAATTAAGTAAATTTATTTGACTGGAATAGGCTGCCACATGGACGGTGCTCTCATGCTCGTAGATGCTCCTAAATGCCTACAATCTTTGCATTTTAAGCACACTCTTACAGAGACACAGACAACAAATGATGGGCATTTTCCTTCTGCTAAATCACAGAACAGCCTACCCGCCAGGAGGAGTTTTAGTTTCAGCCCTGACGTCCTTCTCAGCAGTAGGACATAGCAATATAAATTGTATGGCAACCAGACAGCTCTATAAAATTTCTCAGTGGGTGCATCAATCCCTGTGAAATTTACCATACTCTAAAATCTAGTGCTTGGCTTGCATTCAAATCCATTTCTTCATATAGGGCGAGAATTAGGGCAATATTACAAGGACCACCTCAGTCACCTTTCTTGCGTTCATCATCTGTATTCTGACACACTTTCTTGTAAGTCAGCCTGAGGCCCTTCAGCTCCTCTTCTAGCTGCAAACGTGCCGTGGCTGTCTGCGAATGACGCTCATGGCTCTTCTCCAGTTCCATCTGCAGATGGGCCAGCTGCTGCTGCACTCCGTAAAGAATCACCCCAAGCTCTTCTCTCTGTACTTTGCTCTTCTTCGTTGCTGTCCTCTGCAAACACAAGAGGAAGTTGGTTATCTCACTTCAACTTGGACAGGGACGGGATGCAGTGAGAAGGCAAAGAAAGAGTGCTATATACCAGTTCCCGAAGCTCTAGATTCACTTTTTCCATCTGCTTAATAAGGTAATTCTTTAGGGCAGCCTGGAATCTTCTCATCAGAGGCTGTAAAAAATTATGATGTTGATAATTTTAACACACTCATGTAAATAAGTTATGAAGGAATATTAGTACTACTCCCACTATTGCTTAAACATGATATTCTCTCCTATGGTGGCTTGGATTCCCATTCTAGCTACACTCACTGCAGAAGGAGTTATACTGCGAGTGTTTCTTGAAATCAGAAGATGACTGCTGAGAATATTTAAAAAGTCAGAAACATCAGGAGAGCTACACCTGAGAACCCCTCTACTCACTCTTGTTGCAAGTATTTCTCTTTCAGGAGTAAATAATGTCAGATATGCCCACTACGTTGCTCACTTTTGAGACTACAACTTTGAATTTAATATTGAGGAGTTAGCAGTTTTGCAAAAGCTGTTTATAAGAAGGTAGTTTTAGCACACAGCTAAGCCGCTGCCTACAGTTTGCCTCATGTTTTAAATAGCTATGAATACAAATAACAAGTCTGCAGTAACGAATGGCAAGCTCTGGAGACTTCTCACATGTTCTGGATCCAAGACAACCAGTTGTGTTTCTTCTGCTGTTTCCTCACTTCTTCCACTTATTTCATTTTCCTCAGTTCCAGGCTGCTGGCCTTCCTGTTCCTGCCTTTGGCCACCATGCTCATTAGCAAGCTGACCTAATTGCTCAAAGACAGATTCTGAACAGAAAGGGGAAGAAAAAAAAAAAAAACCTTATATTTTATAGTACTGTTCCTAAGGCTACATGATGAGAAATGATGAGAAAGAGAGAAAGCTAGGTACTGTGTTTGTTAGATAGCATCAAGTATTGTAACATTACTAAGGAACTGAATTGTACCTGGCTCTGTGCAGCTGCTCAACTCCACTGAAAACGCAGGTGCCTGCAAAGGAGCTCCTGAAGACGTATGGGAAGGGCTGTCTGTCTCAGCTGCGGGCTGCTCCATCTCTCCCAGTTCGGGAGGGCTACCATCAAACTCCACTTTGGCTGAGAAAGCCTCAGGAGATTTTTCCTAGGACATGAAATACACCATCAGAATCAGCTTTTCACTCTATCTGCACCTAAAAATCTGCTCATTTTTGTCATTATGAGATATGAACGATACAAAGAATCAACAAGAAGGCCTTGTTGTAAAGTCAGCCCACGGATACACTGGCAAACCTGTGTCGTTCCTGACAAAAGAAACTGTACAAAGATATAACACAGCAAAGGAACCTCTCCAGTTTTGTCAGAGCTTTTGTATACTTCGTGTTGGACCAGGTCACTTCCCTCTCTTGTAGTTCTGATCTTGCAGTTGCTTCAGTAAAACTGCTTCTGCAACAGGAGAGCTTGATCGTACAAATAGTGCCCATGCGTTCTGTGAATAAGATTGCGTCCTCTTCATTGTCATTCCCATTCTCTGCCTGCGTTGTCTAGCACACAACACAGGCAAAAAGGAGAATAACGGAGTGATAACAGGTGGCGTGCTTCATTTAATGTTAACAGTACGGTACTCTAAGGACTGATTTCTGTCACAGCGCACACAAGTTTCATTTTTAAGTTTAACCTCATTTGCAAAAAAGTTCACCAAGCCAGCGTTAAGATAGCAAAGATCCTAACAAAAATCCTCCACGCCACTTTAAAGCTTCAGGCATTTACAAGTCAGACCGAAAGAAAAAAAGTTCCCTCAGGGATTCATTAAAGAACGCGGGGCCAAACTATTCACTTCTTTCTTTCTTTTTAAAGAGACCCTGTTTTATCCCTTATCATCAGCTGTCAAATCCAAACTTCGTGCAGCACCCAGAAGATGTTCGCAGTTTGTTATCACTAACAGACCTAAAAAAATAAAAAATAAATAAGCGCACGTGGGCGCACCTGCAGCACGTGGATAACTTCCTTTCTAATCTGCCTACGGCAAAAAGCGCTAAGAGCCGCGCGAGAAGCCCAGACAAGGTCACGAAATTGACTTTCCAGCGGCCTGTTCTGGGTGCGGAACAGGCCCGCGGTAACCGACGGCTGACTTCTTCCCACCGACAACGCCTCCGGGCGGACAGCGGCCCTCAGGGAACGCGCACGGGCCTTGCCCAGCACTTCACCTTCCCGGGATCGGCCCGGCGGGGCCGGGAGCCGGGCGGGGGTCACCGGGCGGGGGTCACCGGGCGCCCCCCGCCGCCCTCAGGCCGAGCCCCGCGGCGGGACCAGGCCGGGCCCCCACTCACCGCCGCCGGCTCCGCCATCTTCCCGTTGCCAGGCGACGCGTCAACACCCGGTCACGTGACCGCTGCGGGCCGCACCACTGCACCCCCGGGCAGGGGGAATGTGGGGGGGTGTCTCGGGCCGCACCACTGCGGAGCGGGGAGGGGGGGGGCGCGGGCCGCACCACCTCAGCCCGGCCCCGCCGCAGGTAACGGCACCGGGAGGGGGGGGGCGGGGAGGGGTTCGCCGTTCCCCGGAGCCCTTCAGCGGGCGGGGCCGGCACCGGGCGGGCCCCCAGCGGGGCGGGGCGGGCACACCCCGCCGGGCCGGGCCGGGGCGGCAGGAGGCGGTCGGCGGCCCCCACGCAGGACCCGGTGGGTGCGGGACGGGACCTGGCGGGGCGGGGCGGGAGGGGTCCCGGTGATCCCCGGGGGACGGTGCCGGTGTCCCCGCCCCGACACGCGGACACGCGCCGGGTCCGTGCCCTCCGCTGCCTTCCCTCCCCGGCGCAGCTTCCCCGGGCTCGGCTCTGCCGGGACCAACCGGGGCTGGGGGCGGCGGGGCCGGGGCGCGGCCGGGCCCGGTGCTGGCGCCGCCGGGGGGGGGCGGGGGGTAGGGGTAGGGGGCGGGGGGCACGCCGCCGCCCGGTGCTCCTCTCCGCTCCGTACCCCCGCTCTTTGTCTCCCCTCCCGCCCCGCTCCCCCCCAGCCTCACGGACACACACACACCACCCCCCCCCCCGAGCCCCGGAGCAACCCCCGGAGCGCCCCCCGGGCCCCGCCGAGCCCGCTCGGCCCGGGCAGGCCCCGCTCGGGTCCCCCCCTCAGTGCCCAGGCGGGGCCTGGGGGCTCCCCGGGCGGGGGCCGTGTGCCGGTGGGCTGTGAACAGCCCCTTCCCCTGCCGCCTCTGCCCCCCGTCCTGCTCGCAGAGCGGCACCGTGCCTCGCCGAGGTGTCGTGTTATTAATCGGCGATAACGAGTAGGAAGCAGTAAAAAGGAGAGGTCTAAGAGAAACCAGCGGAAACGTGAAGGGCAGCCGCTGCCCGGGCAGCGCGGAGCACAGATGCCGGGCTTGCTGGTGCTTTTGGGGGAGCCGCCTTTGAGCTCCTGGACGCGCGGCAGCTGATTCTCAGCCTGGCCATAACTTGGCTGCAGCCGGAGAAGTTTCTGACGGCTGCTTTTCCGAGCCTTTGTTGGATGTGCAGAGTATCTGGGTTTGTGATGTACGGGGGGGAAAAAAAAAAAAAAAAATCTTTGCAATTAGTTTGTCGGCCTGTCCGTCAAACAGGGCTCCTGGGATTCTTTAGCCGCTATCTGGGCGTTCGGTGCTGCGAGAGTTATCAGGCCATGGCTACAGGGCATTGTAAATAAAAAGCCATTACAATGCTAGCTGCTGCGCTTAAGTAATATGAAATGATGGTTAATCTCGGGACACGGGGACATATGGCGCAAATAATTTCCTAGCACTAAAGCGTATGTTGCAGTTTGACTTTTAGTGCTGGAGGAGTGGAAAGCTTTTTGTTTGCTTTTTTATGCCGAAGCAGGTGTGGCTGGGAGCAGCCAGCAGGCTCCAATGATCGTATTTCATTTCCCTTTTTATCTCTGAGTCACAACTTGCGGTATTTAGTCTGCTGTCCCTTTTTTTTACCTTCTCAGCTGAGATGCATCTGAGCAAAATCCGCTCCACTGAAGTGACTGGAACCCGAGTACCGCCAGCGTCAGGATTTCAACCTTCACTGGTGACTGCTGTTACTTTTCCCTTTGCTCTGCACTCTGCGTGCCACGCTGCTGCACCTGCAGGTCAGAAATGAAAGACTTTTTGGTGACCTACATAATTCTCCCCGTGAAATGGGATGGCTTCAGAATGGCTCCCTGTGGTAAACTTTTTTTTCCTTGATTTGGCTAGGTCATCTTAAATAGCTCTAGCTAATAGCTAGCAGTTTTGAAAGCAGTTTTTTCCTCATGTAGAGGTATTCCAATACAAAGGGAAGGTCGCTGCAACCGCTCTCATGTATACGTAGAGGAGTGCTGATCAAGTGAGTGCCCAGCTGAGGGGTGTGCAGAAAGCTCTGAAGAGGGCTGGTGAGCCGCTGAGCCCTGACTCCCAGCTCCTCTGCTGCGGGTTGCCAGAAATGCAAGCTTAGCATTTGCTCTTCCCGACGCGAGGAGGAAGCAGCAACTTCTGCGGGTTTTGAGACCTCTGCTGTGCAGTGAATCCGTATTCCTTTAATGTGTGAAATTAAATGCAAGTTACTAAGGGAAAAAAAAAGGGGGAGGGGGAAACGCCTGCAGCGCTTTTCTTTTTTATGGTGTTTCAAGCTCAAATTTGGTGCTGATTTTGACAGCTCTTGTTTCTTCTTTGTGTCCAGACATGCTGTGGGTCTCATGTTTCACTTCAAGAGCCCTGTAGTTTGGCTTATTTTGCTTGTAGATTTATTAAACTCTTGCAAAGAAAATTTGCCCTTGGAGCCAGGAGGTCTGGTCTGCTGCCAGACACAGTGTCCGGCATCATGACTTGCAGGCTGCAGCCCTCCCCGGAGCACAGCCTGTCGTACGCCCCCCTAGGCAAAGCTTTTTGTGAGAGGAGCCTTGTGGCTTCGCTCCAGTGTCCGTGCGCACTGCGCAGACCGTGAGTAATGCGCTGGAGCCTGTGTCAGCCCGGGCAGGAGCCCCGCGTTGCCCTCCTTTCCCAGAGACAGGAATCCTGTGCAACCGGAGGCAGCAACATTTGGTCCGGCAGCGTCTGCCAAGGTGAGGGTGCGATCTGCCAAGCCAAACAGGATTTTGTTGTTTATGAGCAGGGGAAGGGCATTTTCAAGCGAGGCGAGAAGCCAGCGTTACTTGAGATGCTGCTGGCTGGAACTGGTCAGGCTCTTGCGAAGAGGGCACCGGGGTGACTTCAGGAGTTGGCTGCCCAGCGCGTTTCTGAGGTCTCGTGTAGCTGAGAAGTGCTGGCACCGACTGGGAGAGCAGCCAGGGGCTGTGAGAACAGACTCGCTAGCTGTAGCAAAGATTTTAGCGACAACAGTTGATGTGTGGGAGAAGAAAATGTATATGTGCTTAATAAATATTGGCACTGAGCAAGAGCTTATCAGTTAATTCAGTGCTTCAGCGTCTGGAGAACTAGGTTGGCTCTGCCACATTGAAAAGAATCCCTTCAGATCAGGGATAAATAGAAAATTAATATGAGAAGTATGTTTTTAACAGTGTGAATTTCATGCTGACCTAGCTGTAGGACAGAGTCCCTGCCTGCCTCCCAAGCCGTACAAGAGGCAGCGGCAGCATCTGTTTCTCACAACCCAGGCCCCGTGGGCCCTGCATGCAGGCGCTGTCCCACACGGGAGAGGCCTCAGAATGGAGCAAACCCTGCAGGTTGGGTGGGTTTGGTACTTGCTGGTTTGTGGTGCGTGAACTCGTGTTGTTTGGAAAGGACAGGCAGATTCACAGGCTGCGTTTCAGAGAGTTGTGGGGTTGCACAAGGAGACTAGATGACCCTCAGAGGTGCAGTCCATCAGCTGGTCCTAGCTAGGACCGACTGCCTGAGTAGTTCCTCGTGGCTACCTGTTTCTGAACCCTGTGTTTGAAACCCGCAGCGATGTAAATGGTTTCTTCGGGTTGCTCTATCCAGGTACACCATTATCTCCCTGCTGTGAGAAAAGACTGCGGCAAGGAATATTTAGTTTAGTCAAGTTGCCTTACTACCTCTCCTATCCTCCACAGACAGCTCTTCCTTCCTTTGGCAGTGACAATTCAGGTGTATGAAGATTTTTAATGCATTTCCCTTTTATCTTTCCGTGCCCCAGATTGCTCCCGTCACTCTTCTGAAACTGTCCAGTGACTTGCATCTGATCTCCTTTAATGCTGTGACCAAAGCTAGACAGAATTCCCTAGCCTGTGGCAACGGTGGAAGGATTAATTTGAGTCATGCTGATGGAATTCGTATATCCCAGGGAGTTTGGCTTTTTGTTTGCAGCATCGTAGTGGACTTCTGCTTGATCTCTGATGGATAGCTCTTCTGCAGGGAAGACAAATGAAACACGTTAAATTTCCATATTGGCAAGATGCCGTATTCTGGACCTCCTGGCCTTTTTTCCTCTTTCCAACTTGCTTACGTGTGTGTGTACCTGCAGCGCCTTCCACCTGCACACCAGGGCAGTGCTGAAGCAACAACAGGTGTTCTGCAGGATCAGAGTGATATTTACCTTCAAATTCCTCCTGCTTTCCAGGGAGCAGCTTTTGATCTCTACCTGTTGCTTTGTTCTTTCTATACTAGGTAAAAGCTAATTAAATGTTGCCTCTCTTGGCAGAGAAGCTCTTTACTTCTTCCTACATTCCTGCGAGGCCCTGGAGAGCTGCAGTAGGACACCATACGAGCTCTTGTTTCGTGCCTGCATCTCCATCTGCTGTCCTTAGCAGGAAAAACTCACTCGTGTTTTCTGAGTAAGCATTCCCTGGTCAACAGCTGCAGCACCTTGATACCACCTTCCTCCCTTGCTTATGCAGGTTTTGCCTTTTCAGAGTTCGGATGAAATTGCTGGCGTAGCTAAAGGTCTGGATATTTGGGCTGGTTTCGGCTTTGACGGCAGGGGGGCATAGCTGGGCAGACTGCGCTGCCTACGAAACGCGGTAAGAGCTCAACGTGATAACCCCCTCAGGTGCGTGGGAAGTGCAGGGCCCCCGATGCCGTGCAGGTTGCTCCACATCACTGCTTCGGACTCCCTCAGCAGTGTTGAAATGGTGTGTTGTAACGTGGTGGTAGGAAGGAGGAATTGCAGCAGAGTTTACTGGTTGTATTCTTGCGGGGTGCAATAAGAGGAAAGGTGACTCGTTCTGTAGCCAACAACTTTCTCCAAGATATAACCCACAGCATGAAACATGACTGTTTTTTGATGATCTGGACAAGAATGAGCATATGGCTCCCTCTGTGTTTGTTTCTCAGGGCTGAGACATGAAAATACACGTTGTATTTGGTGCTGGAAGGAGACAATGGTGTGTAGGACTTGCAGACTAAATCTCTTCTCCTGAACACGTGATGAACGCAGTACACAGCAGGGTTGAGGCTTCTCCATCAAGTTCCAGCAAATACTGAAAAGCAAAACCTGCTTATGCTGTGATTCAAGCTGACAAATCTAGCAAGTGCCAGATAAACCAGTACCTTGTCCTTTCATGAAGGCTCTGTCAACTACTCAGCGGTCTCGTTTGCTATCTTCTGTATGCAAAACCCAATCCGAACTGGGACAGCTGTTTTCCTCCCCTGCAGCTTTCACTCTGCGTTTTGGGAAGTGCTGCTTTCCGTTTGCTCTCTTGGCCTCCTCCCTTCCTCGTTTATCCGGAGATACTGTTAAAACCGGGTTTAAAGAAATCACAGCTATTCAGCGTTAAACTGAGCTTGCCTTACACCCCTAAATATTTCCTGCACACCGTGCCCCCTGACAGAACAAGTCCGAGCCTGTCTGCTTTTCTTTCTCTTTCTGGCTGCCCCTGTTGTGTGCTCTGCGGACCGTGGCGTGCGACTCGTCAGGAGGAACGCGCAGCGCTGATCTCTGCGCGTCGCAGCTGTGTGCAGCGTGCCTGCTAGGTCAGGCCGGCCCGTTCAGTAGCGAGTGAGGCCCTGCAAATCCAAACGAACAAGAGGAGACGTTTCTGCTCCTCGTGTACTTTTGGCAGAACAGAAACCGCAGTGCTGCTGGCGCTGTGCTCCCCGGCTAGGGGTGGTAGCGGGAGGTAGAGCCTGCTCTGCTTCGCCTGGTGTTGGGCTACCTGCGGTGCTGCTTTGTGCGAGACCCACCTGCCCTTCCTCCACATCAGGTCGTCTTCCTGATTCACCTGCTAAATAGTTTGTGGCTTGAGTGACCCCTCGGGATTCACTGCAGAGCTCCTCGTCTGCCCCGATGAAGAGCATCTCTCGTTTGTGTACTAAGCTTACTGGGTGGTTAGCTGGGGGTTGTACGCTACAGATAGCAAAAGTTACTATTTATAGACGAAATATTTGCCTTGAGTTGGCATGCTCGGTTATTGGAGTCTGTCCACTCTGTTGAACGTCGCTTTTTCAGAGATAAGTGGCAAGAGAGCCCTTTTTAACCATCAGCACTCCAGAAAAAAAAAAAAATCCTTCAAAACCCCCAGCAGGATTATGCTAAAAATTGGTAAGCACTGGATGAACGTGTTTTGATTAATGTTCACTTGGAGATCACTGGTTACTGTGCCGTGGATGAAGCAGCAGCCCCATGTTTAGTGTTCTTGTGGCTGTGCAGTAGTTATTCAGTGCTGAAGGAATCCTCTAGGGTGTACTCTGATTCTCTTTGACATCCCCAGGACAGTGATACATGGGGCAGCTCTGCACCTCGGAGCTATTCCCTTAATGGGCAATTTTCAGTGACAAGCATTATTTTTCTGTTTCTTCCCCGCAGTAACTATTAAAATGTGTTTTTTTGTTGTTGTTTTTTTTTTTCTCCTTCACAGCCAAGAAGAACATCCCAGGGTTCTGTACTTTAGCATCTTTAGAATATAGAGGTGATGTTAGACTTGGATACTCTGGATCTCTCTTTCTTGAGTTGTAGAAATGACGCAGCAGTCGATGGGAGACTTCTTCCTTCTCAGACAGTGGTAGGCATGTGCTGTGCCATCCTTGTATTTGTTCTAACGCTATTCTTTCCTCCTTCTTGACAGATCTTCTGAATTTGGCTCCTGATTAAAGCTGACAGATAATGGAAACATTTCCTTGGCAATGTCTCTGGGGCGACTCCTCCGACGTGCCTCTTCTAAAGCTTCTGACCTCCTGACCCTGAATCCTGGTGGCAGCAGCAGTTCATCTTCTATACTTGACGGGGAGATTATCTACTCCAAGAACAATGTCTGCGTCCACCCACCTGAGCTGCTGCAAGGCATCGGGGAGCACCACCCAGGTGATGGCGAGTTGCAGGAGCTGCCCGCTCACCCTTTTTTTCTCTCTCCTGGGGAGTTTCTACGTCTTGGGCTCTAAAGAATGAAGAGGTGCTAGTGGGGTATGGGGCAAAGCAGTCTTATGGGGGACTGAGGAAAGCCATCCACAGGCTGATGTGTCAGCCCTCTTTTTAATAGGGGGACTGATGATATTCCTCCTTTCTCTTCTGGGCTAGTGTGGATTTACCTGTTTCAATACATCCTTTTGTGTTGCCAGAGGAGGAACAGTTGTCATTTGAGGGCAGTAACTTCTGTTGCTCTTTCAAATATGTGTATGGGTCAGGGAAGCCAAGTATCATCTTGTAACCGTCATTGCTGGAGCGGCCTCAACACCCATTGGTAAAGGGAAAATAAAACCTGATTGTGGCTGCATGCACTGGAGTAAATGAAGATGAATACTGCCCCTGTCCCTTTCTTCTCCTCTGTTACTGTGCTCTTTCAAGTTCTCATCAAAGAGAGCCGTGGCTACTGGCTTAACTTCACAAAACTAATTATTCTGTGAACGTTGACCCACGCTTCCCTTTTCGTGCGCGTGACTCTTTCCTATTGGCTTTCCATGAGAACTGGAGCCCTTAGGCTATACGAAGGTAAATATTCTTGAAAAAGAAATGTTTAGCTGGCACTTGACATTGTTTAACTAACAAACAGTAAAAGCTTTTCATGTGGCAACATATTGCAGAATTTACTCTTGATTAGTAATCCGTCCAGGAAGTTGAAAGAATTGTATGTAATTTCTACATTCACTTAGGCCAGAGGGAATTTAGACTATTCAAAAGCCATATGCAGGCTTGAAGTTATTTGTAAATACTGAATGATGTTGAGGACTCCACAATCCATTTAGCAAAATCCTCTCCTGGTAAATAAAAGGGGTTGTTTTGCCCCAATGTAATGGTGGTGAAGTGGTGGAGAGCAAATCTCTGGCTTATGCAGTTCCCTAGGAATAAATGTGCATTCTGACAGATCGCTGCTTTGCTCTCTTGAAGGCTATTTGTGCTTGTACATGGAGAAGGATGAGCTACTCGGCACCACGCTTATCCTTGCCTGGGTCCCAAACTCCCGCATTCAGAGGCAGGATGAAGAAGCCCTGCGCTACATCACTCCCGAGAGCTCCCCTGTCCGGAAAGCTCCCCGCAAGCGTGGTCGCCACACTCAGGGTTTCGGCATTGTCCAGCAGGCTTCTCCCACCGAGCAGAAAGGGGCAGTGATCCTGAAAGAAGACATCCTGACTGCATCGCAGCTTGTAAAAGATGGGGCTTACATCAGTTCCCCTTCTTCGGAAGGGGAGAAGCTGTCCCAGTGCTGCCCGGCCGCAGACGGCGCCCGCCGCTCCCCGCAGCCTGCCCACAGTGACTCAGGAATCCTCTCGACAATCAGTTCTCAGGACGAGCAGAACAGGTCGGAGCTGTCGGTGGAGGGGACGGAGGAAGGTCTGGACTGCAGGCCGGAGCTGGGGGAGGATGAGGGCTCCTTGGAGCTGTCTGCTGATGATGTGAGCAGGGACAGTACTCTTGACTCTGATTCTGATGCCTTCTCTTCCCCGTTCTGCCTCTCTCCCATTAGTGAAGCCCTTGGGAAAAGCAGTAGTTCTGTATTTCTGGATAATGAAAGCAGGTGAGTTCATCCTTTTCTCCAGTTTCTGGGTGAATAGCTGGGGTGCTGGTGGCTGAGCTTGGGGATGCTGGAGGAAATGGAGAAGTTTGACACTGGCATTGAGCTGTATGCCGTGTCTGGCTTCAGACTTGCTTTAATTCCTCCTCTACTACGACACCTGTGTAATTTACAGGAAATTGCTTGTTGGCCGGTCCTGCTTCTGCTCGGTGAACCTTCGCCTTGTCCGTCGCGCAGGGCTGTGCATGTGTGGGTCTTTCAGATGAACTGTCTTGAGCCCTGGCAGCAGCATTACTAAATTAGAACGGTCCTTTGTTGGTCTAATTGGCTCTGCTGAGGAGATGTACTAGTTGCTTCTTGTGGAGAGCCACATCAAAGCGTCTGTTTGACTTCCTGCGAGCCTCGGGTATGTGTAAGGCACTGTGGTGACACCGAGTCTGCATGTGTTAGCTTGTTGTGCTGGTGCTCACAACAAGGTCCCACTTAAGACAGAAATATTAATTGTAACATGTTCAACCTGGATATTTTAGGCAACACTGGTATAGCAAAATATCAACGCTTCTCAATGGTATCTGCAGTAAACTCCACGTGGGGGAAAGAGGGCATCTTGGCAAAGCAGGAGTTCATCGTAATGCACCTATGTACTTACTACTGCTTATTACTTACTGTATTGATCCGCAGTGGTTCTGGCTTTCTGGTCTGTGGTCTCTGGAGCGTATCGCTCGTTTCCGTCTTGGAGAGGACACGTGTGTTTATGAAGCACTGTAGGGCTGATCTTAATGATGTAGCTGAAATTTGAAGCTACACCTGAAATTAGGAAAAACAAGTTCTCCTTTGTGTGTGTCAGCAACGTCGTCTGCATTGAGACTTGACACTGGGAGAGGTTTTGCCTCTATTCTACGGGCTAATCTCAAAGCCAGGGGGTGCCAGTCAGAGGTATTGTAACTGATTTACCTCTTTCTGGATATTTTAAAATACTTAAATGAAGTTGATCTCGGAAATCTTACCAGCTTTGCGTTTGGTACATGGCCTAGCAGCATGCTTAAAATGAGCTGCAAGCCCGCAGGGTTTTTGGGGCTGGGTGGGCAGCGGTTTGAGCAGCACTCTCCTGTCCCGTCCCGTCCCACCGCAGCTCTTCCTGGCTGCGGAACGGCATCGCAAGCAGCTGCGGCGTGCTCACAAGGGGCGTCTGGTTTCCAAATTGTGTTGAGCATCGTCGATTTGAAAGCATCCCTTTTAGCTTGCAAAGTATGGTGTCGGTCTTTTTAAAAAAAAAACAAACTGTGGATAGGATTGTTATAAGACTTTGGGAACACTAGACAAACGTTACGAAACATACCTTGAAAAATTTGAGAGAGGTCTTTGAACTCTTAAATATCTTTTCTGTTAACCACCTTTTTGTTCTTCCATTCTTTGTGTACTGATTGACTCAGGGAAATACATTTTGCAGTTTCGCCTCTGTTGGCTCCTAGGTGTGTTTTCTGATTCAAATTTGATTCTAGCTCTGGGCTACTCTTGGGTGGTTGACCCTTTAGTTGCATGTGCTTTTGGAGGACATTGTGTCGGCTTTGGTTTTAAAAACAGAAAGCCCTAAAATCCACTGCCACCAACACCTGAGTTTGTTTAAGAAAGCTTTTTTTTCCTTGAAGCAGCACTGACACTGAGCATGTTTGACCTGCTTCTGCCACTGTAAAAAAAAAAAAAAAAAAAGCGGACTTTTTTTTTTAAGTACTGCAATCTGAGCTTTTGTAAGTGATCATCAGTCAGGATAATGTTTTGAATTAACTCGGAGAAGCTGCTATTTCTTCCACTTTTTGGTGATAATATCTGTGTTCTTCATCATACACCCGTTGCCAAGAAGCGTATTGCAAGGCGATCGTGATACTGACCTATGGTATAAAGGGTAGTTGACTTTTTTTTGTAAATAAAATACAATTAAAATGCTTCTGTGAACGCTTCAGAGTTCCAGCAATAAGCTTCTTAAAGGAGGACTGGTCCTCCCTCTCCCAATGTGTGGGAGGGAGGCTGTGGCCTCCTCTGCGGCCGGGTCCATCCCACGTGCTGGGCAGGGGATCGTTATCCCCGCTGTAGGGGTTGGAAGGAGGGCCAGCGAGGGATGAGGGATGTGCTTGGAATCCTTTCCCAGTTGCTGAAGGCCAGGAGATTGAGCTCCTCGCAGGAGATCCCAGCCGCGAGGCCATGCGCAGCGCCCGGGCCCTTGACCCCGAGGGCGCGCGGCGTTCGGGGGCAAGGAGTGCTGCGGTTTCGCCGTTTGGCAACGCGGATGCCCCGAGCTGCTGGCAGCGGCAGGGAAGGAAGGAAATGCAGCTTGCTGCATCTCCTGCACCTCGCGCTGCGTGCGTGCAGTCCTTCCCTGCTGCCTTCCCAGCCCGGCTCGGGCGAGCCCTCTGCCGGCTCTGCCCGGCTGCTGCTGGCGGCCGCAGCGCTGCAGTGGCTGCCTTCAAAATGCACCGCTGATGGTCGCGGGAGGCTGCTCTTCCTCTTTATTTATTTATTTATTTATTTTTAAACCTCCCCTGGCACCAGTTTGGGAGCCTGTTACAGTGGATGTGGCACTCCTAATTTGCAGCGGATTAATGAAACAGACCTTTCATTGTTTGGGACTTCAGATTTGAAAGGCTTTTGTCCAGTGTGTCCGTTTTTTGTGCCAATTTGTTCTTCCCTATAGAGCCCTGTGCATGATATCTGCGGATCCGTGTGCTGCTTACAAACTGTTTGAGTCAGATTTTGTGTAGAATACTCTGCAAAAATCTTGTCAGAAAGCGTGCTCTGATTTCCTGCGTTCATCCCAGCTTTTTAGGGGGCAGGGGCCGCTGTTTCAGAAGTCACTACCAGCTTGGAAACAGCTTCCTTCTTTCTTAAGGGTGTTTTGTTGTTTTTTTTTTCTTCTGGCAGCTTCCCATCTGAGGCAGAATTGGAGTGCGAACAAAGTTTGTGCTGCTGGCAGCTTGTTTCAGCTCCTCTCCCTCCCTACCCCCCGGTCACCGCCCCCTCCCTCCAAAGAGGAACGACTGTTTCTGGTTATTTCCCTCAGCTTTGGGGAGTTGTTAGAACGAGAACTCTGCTTTTCTCTGTGATTGTTTCAAAAGCTGAGGCAACACATTGCACGGGTGTTTTGGTTCAGCCATCCTTTCCGTGCGGTTAGATACAGTCAGGAATGGAAAAAGGTGACGCTGAGGAAGAATCGGGATGTACATTTAGACTTGGATCAGCTGAGATCAAGATGGGCACGGCTCAGCTACGTGCCCACACCTCTGTGTGGCCAGGAGTCACGAGTCCGTCCATCCGCCTGAACCTGCCTCGCGGAGCACCCTCGGAGCACCCTCGGGGGTGGCCCAGCGGCAGGAGGGAGCTTCAGGAAGGTGCCGGCATGTGCAGGGCAGGGACAGCGAGGGAGGAGAGGGGCACAGGCTTGGAAGCGTTTGGGCTGCACAATGAGTCAGTCATTTTAAGTCAACAACTCGCTTTTTAGAACATAAGGAAATAAAAACATATCCATTGTTAATTTTTTTTTTTCTCTTTGCTTCCCAGTTTGAAAGGCTGCCAGGGCTCCCAAGCAGCGATCAATGCTTTCCCTCCACTTACACAGTTCCTAAGGGTAAGAGCTAAGGGAATGTCGCATCACCAGCCTGCACATTCTTGCTTCTCTGTATAGATGAGCCTGGCGTTCCTGGGCCGTGCACTCTTCTCTCGTGGAACGGTGGCTTTGCTCTCTTGGGTTTTGTGTCCTTGTCCGTTCCAGCACCGTGGTTCCTGTGGGCAGGTAGCTAACACGGGAAATGGCCGCATTGGTAGCAGCTTTGCACTGTCTGCATTTGTGTAGGAAAGGAGGGATACTGGAAGTAAAATTGTTTCTTTCTCTTTTATTTCTCCCTTATCACTGTTATTTGTTGCTATGCTGCCTGTCAGGAAACGTTTGCCGTGATCTGAAGGGCGCTAATTGGGGACAACGGGACTCCATACCCAGCTTAGGCTTGTTGCTGCCCTGCTAAATTACTCGGCGTCCATTTCCCCATCAGTAAAGTGAAACTAAAAGCCTTTTGTTACATCCCGGTGACCAAATAGCATCTGACACCTATACAGTGTCTTTCAACCAGTACTTCTGAAGTTATTTTAACTGGCCATGACATCAGATCTATAACAATCGGCTGCTGAAGCACTTAGTGCTCTGTAAGTGATGGTTTTAATTTTTTGTGATCGCTGGTTAACAGGAGCTTTCCATTACAGTGGGCGGTAGAGCTGCAAAAGGCTTCTCACTGCAGCAGCAAACCACACTTGTTACCTGACTAGCACCATACAGAAACGCTGAAGAGGACAGATGCTGGCACCGGTGTGCTTCTCTGACCAGAGGCTGGGGCATCAGTCTGTGGTCAGGGCCTGGGCCCAGGAGCCCGGCGCAGGAGCTGAACGAGCCCACGGCTGGAGCTGCGCCAGCAGAGCCACGGTGATGGAGCAGCCGCCAGCCCGTGCTCTGTGGCTCTTGCTGCAAGAAACGAGTAGAAGTAAAGAGCAACATGAGCAGCGTGGTCATGGGTACCAGTAGGCCCATCCCTGATTCAAGGAGCAAACGTCTTTCATAAGAAGGGGATTGTTTTAGCAGCTAGTAGCAAAAGTAATTAAACCTCTTCATAACGGAGCTGAACTGTGGCACAGTCCTCATGCTCCTAAGCCGACACGAATTCATGTGAACAGCTATTACAGAGAGTTTAGGCAAAGCACACGCCACAAGAAGAAAATCCTTTGGCGCACTTGATGCAATTTTTGCAGATGTGTTGCACATCCTGTCGTTCAGCCTCTTCCCAGGGAGCTAATCAATAAATTACCTTCTCAGGAGGGAGCGGAGGCGCAGAGCCACAGAGGGTGGCAGCAGCTGCAGGAACGGGTGGTGACAGAGCGGGCGGTGTTGCATCATGTTGTTTTGGCAGCTCACCTTTGTGCTTTTCAGACCTCTGCAGAATAAACAGGAGGCAGCATTACAGGGGAAATGAGCTGAAATTAGCGTGAGCTGCCAGGAGCTCTGGAGTCATCAAGAGGTTGGGAATTCATCGCTGTTGTAACAGAGGTGATTATGTTCTTAGGACCAGGGGAATTGGTCACTGGCTTCAAAACCTCCTGTAGCGCCGTGCAGCACCTTGTGTCATGCTGTCTTACTTCTGATGACTTCAGCCCCAGGGGTGAGCACAGGGAGTGCCACGCTGCCCCTCATTCAGGCCCTGGGTTAGGGTGACTGATTGGTGATGTAACGCTGAAGCACCTCATTCCCTTCGTACCCAGACCACTGCCCAGTAAGAATACCCCCAAATCCTTCTTCCCTTCATCTGTGGGGGCAGGCTCAAGCTCTGTGCAAGGGAGGACTTTGAGGTGGCCCGCACCGAGCCAGGCTGCGGAAGGAGAGCCTGCCTTGGCTGTTTGCTGTCAGCCCGCTGTGCAATCCATTCACGTCGTTACCGGCTGCAGAGCTGAGGAGGTTGGACAGATCCAAGAGATTGCGGAGGCATACGGCTCTATCTTGCTTTATATAAATATTTGAACAGCAAGAACGTTAATTATGGCAGGTTTGGTTTTTTTCCTCCGTTGGTTTGCTGCCAGCTTTCTGTGGAAGAAAATAGTGACAGCTAACTGGAGATCTAGAATTACAGCTAGAGGGATTGTGCAGCTATTTATTTCGGATTTTAATTGAGGAGCAGGCAGCGAGAGCCGCCCAGGCTGAAGACGGAGGTTTCCCCCCAACTCGGCGCTGTGGAGGGGCGGCGGCAGGCAGGGGAAAGGGGCGGCTTTGCCCGGAGCGGCCCCCGAAGGCTCCGGGGAGGCTGCGGGGCTCTGGCACGGGGCAGGCGGGGGCCGAGACCCCCGGGGCCGGGGGCCGGGGGGCGCCTCGGGGCTGCCTCCGCGGGCCGGGCTGGGCGCTGCGAGGCCGCCAGGGGGCGGGCGCCGATCGGCCGCGGGGCCGGGGCCGGGGCCGGGGCCGGGGCCTGAGGGCTCGGGGCCTGGCTCTGGGCCTAGGGGCTGGTGGAGCCACCGAGCGAGAGGCAGGGGCAGAGCGGAGAGCGGCGGCTGCTCGCTCGGGCAGGCACCGCGACCCAGCGCCTTTTCCCAGGATATCTCCGCATTTCTTCTGTTACTTATTTATGTTATCGCAACGCCCAGAAATCCTGACTGAGAGCGGAGATAAATTGCGCTGGCAGGTCTCCATAGCTTTGTGAGGGAAGAATTGCTTTAACTGGATCAAAATAAAGAGCGTGTCCCCTCTAAAAGTACAACAGCAGTATATGCAAATAAATCTGCATAGTCTCTGTCTTCTTGGCTCGGTCCTTGCAATTATAACAGCATTCAGCATTTACAATAACTCTGAAACATGCTTTTAGCCAGCTCTCCGTTTTCCTCTCCCTTTTCTGCTACTTGAAGAAAGCTTTCCCCTTGGGAAATCCTCATTGTATTGTGGAAACAGTGAAATTCTCTCTGGGTGGTGTTGGCTGTGCTAATACTGGGTCAGCGGCAGTGCAGAGTCCGGGGAGTTGGTTAACTTTGTCTGTCAGTAGAAAGTTCCCCCTGAAATTCCCAGTTCATTGCTTAGAGCCAAGTATACAAGAACAAAGGTAATCTTCAGGGCTTTCAAGGGACCGAGGTTTTGAAGGCTTGATTGTAATTAGCATAATTAGTGTAGAATTTTATTTTTGCGTGGATAGAACTGAAAGAGAAAAGCAGAATAATCCATTGATTTTAAATATAAAATAAACACTGGTAAGAAAGGTCCCCTTTTCTAGTCTGGAATAGGCAGAAAAGCAAACATTCTTTTGGGGGCTTTGCTGAGAAATCACTTTTTCCATCTAAGGAATTTTTTTAAGTGTTGCGTTTCGATTGATTTATTAATGAGCTAAAGCCTAGGCACGAGGTGCCCCTTCTCTGTATGGATTGTGAAAATCTGCCATTCAGCTTTCGGAATATTTTCCTTCCTTAACGTGAAGGTAACATTTGCATCATTGAGCAGCATATGCTCGGCTCTAAATGATTTGTTGTGTTTGGCTTCTCGGGAGCTGTGTGTATTTTATTCATAAGCATCGAACTGCTAATTCTGCCCCTGCTACCTAACTGCAACAAAAAGTCACAGAGAAAAACTTGCTTGGGTTTTACCTAAGCAGCCTACACCTGTCCAGAAGTCTGAGCTGTGAAAAAAAGATTGCTTGTCTTTTAGCTGAATGAATGCATATATCACATTCCAGACTTTGGCTGGATAAAAGAGATTAAAGCACACATTAATTCACTACAAACCTCTGATTTTTTTTTTCCTTTCCCATTTACATTCAAAATAATTAACTCAAGAATTCTCAGTTTATTTTGTTTTCCTTTCGGTTTAATTCACAGTGGTTCATGGCACCCCTTCGGAGGTGAGCTGGGCTGCTTTAATAATGCCCCCTATTGCTGCCTAAAATTGCTCGGCTTCCCTTCAGGCCCCGGGGACTTGGAGGACGGGGCTGGGAGGCAGCAGAGCGAGGAAGGGCGTGGGCAGGGCAGGGGGCACAAAGGCGGGCAGCCTGGAGACAGGGCACCGTAAGCACGGGTGGCAGGAGCCCTGTAAAACAGCAAATTGTTTTGATCTTTATTTCTCAAGGACAAACCAATTACGCCTATCAGAAGGCAAAGCTGCATTAATCGGGTTTCCTTGAGTCCCTCGTTGCTTTCTGTTAAAATGTTTTATTTGTCAGGCTGGCGTTCGCGGAGTTGATGTTAGTTCAGAGCCCCGTCCGTGGTCATGAACTTGCTGTTCCAGCCCAAGGTCAGAGGACGGATGCCGCGGCTGCTGCTCTGGCACGGTGCGCGCCGATTAGGTGGCCGAGTGTCTGCAGCTGGAGCCACCGACCTGCTTTGAGCTCCTTCCCCGAACCGGGGCAGCGATGGATCCCGGCACTTTTAAGATGAAACCAGCTTGTTCTTTGAATATCACTAATAACATTAACGATGAGTAACTAGCAATAATACTCTGACTTTTAGAAGTGCTGTTGAATCCTCTTGCTGGTGCTGGGCATGAAAGGATACGATTATTTTTCATAACCTTTTATTTTCCCTTTACGGCAAGCTAAGCAAAGCAAGTTTGTCAGAGGCAGAGTGCTCCTAATTTGGTCTCCAGTGACCTCCGGCGTGGTGATTGGCAGTCGGCTGTCAGGAAGGAACTTGTGCCTGTGAGATAGAAATGAGCAGAACAAATGCCGTAGGACAGCTCCGGTTCCCTCGAGGACACGGGCTAAAAAAGGTGAAAGAAGTGCAATTACAGGAGGTTTTCAGCACAGAAAGTTAATTAGCTACTAAATAGCATTTAGTGCAGTTCAACGTGGGGAAATTTATGTTTTGAAAGCAAACAGATCAATGGAAAGCCTGTGGAACAAGCTTTTGGAAAGTCCATGTTGACATTCATGTACTTTGTACTGTAACGTCCTATACAGTTTTTCACAGGTTTCCCTAACAAATAGAGCTGGATTTGTTTCCATGGGTTTGCAGATGTATAGATACACTTCCACACCAGGATGTTTTGACATTTAATTTCAGGGATTCTGGTTGGGCTTTCATCCGGACTCAGTACCTTAATGCCTTTTTCCCTGTTCACTGAGGCCAGCATAAGTTGATTCTGGTTGGGGTCTCTGAAGCAGAGGAACTTCAAATTCCAAATATTTTCAGTCAGATGGTGAATTTAACATAGTTCTTAACCTAGTTAACGACTCGCACTGATCAGAGGCAAGTAGCTGGTGTGACTGCGGGGTTTTGCTGTCAACTTCGGGCTTTGTGTGGCCATGCTGCCCTGTGCGTGTCCTTCCATCCCTTCTCTGCAGTGTCACAAGTAGAAATATTTCAACAAAATGTTTCATTCTAAATTACCAATCCGTTTTCTTTTGCACTTCTTTCATATATTGCTGAAATCAGCATGTTTCACAATTCATTATACATGTATATTGTCAAGGACACTCTCTTATTTATCAGAACAATAGATTTGGGTTCCAGCTACCCAACACAACCTCACTGGGTGCAGTTGCTACACTAAATTTTTAGGCATTTCAGGATAGCTTTGAACTTTTATTGATGGATTATTTATTTGAAGCTATCTGTCATGGGCGGTTTAGGCAGCTGATGCTGCCATGAGCTGTTTCACCTTGCTGGAAAGAAGAGGAACCTGGAAGGTCAGTGCCTGTGCGGAATAGTGGAGAAACAGAGAAACGCTAACCCCTGGGGAGGAAAAGGGGCATGTAATTCCCATTACACGGACACTCATACATTATGATGATACTTATTGTCTGTAAACGACGCTTCACAAGCCGGCATGCAGGAATAGACGGGGCTGTTAAGGGAAAGCTGTTATTACTGAAGGCATGCTTTAGTACCATGGTGGTGGAGAGACAACCGGTGAGGGTTTGGCTCTTGCAAGAGACTCTGGGAGTCAGCTGGTGGACACCGACAGCTTAGATAACAGCCACATCCCTGCCGCGATCTTCAGCCCCTTTCCCTCTTGTAATTACATTTGTCATATCTTGTCATAAAATGAGTTATTAGATCTTCGTTGCTGAAATAGCCTTCCCATGTGATGGGTGCAGGTCTCTGCCCTGGTTCTATAACAGAAATAATAATTGGTTTCGTGTCTCTTTATGCCATAGGCGCACAGAAATGCTTTGACCGAGCAGTAAGGCAGCCCCGCCGCTGCTCGCCGACCCGTGTGGGGCCGGGGCAGGATCCTGCCGCAGCAGGAGGACGGCACTGGCGGCACACGGGCGTTCTCCTTCTTAGGGGCAGCCAAAGCTCCCGGAATGTAGCTGAGGTTGATTGCTGCAGCTGGTTGTTGAGAAAATACATCACCGCCAGATCTTGCTCACCGGCAAGCATGAGATGTATTTAGCGACAAGAGAGTAATGGGGCTTAAGCAAGGAGAAAGGTGGAACTGGAACCATGACTATGGCCGTGGGGTTCCTGCCTCAGGTTTTGCTAATCCTCCTTGTAATTTTTTCCCCTGTCCCTTCTGTTCCTGTGGGGCCTTGCACTTGTTCTCCTGTGTTGCTGAGCAGTGCTGCACGCTAGCTGGTGGTCTGCTTTTCCTGGATGCCACAACCCAAAGTCTCTCTGAAATGCTCCTCCAGCTATTTGCTTTGCCGTGCTTCAGCTCCCTTCTTTTGCAGGGCACTGGTGTAAATCCCTCATCTAACAGATATAATAGCCTGGCTTTCATAAATAATAAATTGGAAAATTCTTCCCCTGTGTCTGCATATCTTGTGTGCCTGGATAGAGGACTCCCCAAAAGCCACAAAATTAGCATTGATCATACTACTTGTTGCTACTTCGAAACAGAATGATCTCAATATTAAAATTCTTTTAAGAATAAGGCTAACAGTTTTGAATATTTTCATTTCTTATTTTTTTCCAATCATTATATACAGGAAAAAGTGATTCTATACACAGTGAGTTTTTCCTTAATTCCCACAGTGACTAAATACACACAGCGTATGAGGTGGTGCTCTCTGCATCTACGCTAAATATGGACGGATGTGTTTGTAGATCTCTCCAAAGGGCATGGTGTGCACAGGTGTCTCTTTCAGATTTCGTAGTCTACATCAATGAAAACACTGGAGTTTCCCTGAGCTGCACGCCCGAAGGCACTGTGCTCGTGCTCGCTGGCTTTTTGCTGTCCAGAAGGGGTAAATCCAGGCACACGTGTTGCTTCAGATGGCTCCTGAGTGTGTCAGTGCCTGCACAAGCTTGTAACTAGTGACTAAATGCGAACTGTAAACATTTGTCTGGAAGAAACATTCCCAGAAAGTAGAACGTTGCCGGCACCTTTGTGCCTGGGCTCTGCAGCCTCTGAGCTATGGGCAGCTAACGGTGCGCGTGAAGCAGGTTTTGGTTGCGCAGCTGGCAATACCCTCCCGTCTTTAGGAGATGCACAGTTCCCCGGCTCCAAGCGAGCCTGCTCCGCTCTATCCCTAAATACCATTTCTATCCCTAAATACCACTTCTTGGCCGTTCCCTCCCTGCTGGCAGCTCGAGGTGATGCTCTCGAACCGCGGGCGCGCTGCCCGTTGCGACGAGGGAACCGCGCAACAGCGCTCCCCCAGCGAACCAGTCCTCCGACTCCTTGTCACACCGACCAGTGCATCTTTGCAAGAGTTTTAGAAAATTGGTTGCCTCTGCTTGGTCTTTAAGCTCGTTTGAGTCATCTCTTCCAGGAAAATCCTGTGTAACCAGCTGTGGCTGTTCCTGAGTGTTGCTTCACAAATACCAGCTGCTTACAGCCAGCAGGCCAGCACGGGTGTCTTGTACCGGGGCTCCTATTGCTTTTGCATTAACGTGAGATACAGAGTGGTTTAGGAGAGTGTTACGGTTTGCAGCTTTATCTGGAAATAACGCTTGATTTTTCACAAAGGCTGGTACAGTTTTCAAGGAAAAGTTCACAAGTTGCAGGTGATGGCGTATAGCTGTGTGAGACTGGACGTATCCCAGCGTCTTTCCTACAAAAACTGCCGTCACTCTTCTTTGAGCGAGTTCGTGTATGTCCCGTGATCCCTGCTCACATGGCGATACCGCCGTGTCACTTCTCAGACCCCAACCTCAGCATGGCTTGAATGCCATTTTGCTTTGATGCTTTCTGAAAAAACGGAGCAGCAGAACCTCACGAGCAGGGCAGCGAAGCCGCTTTTTTAGCTGAAAGTGAGACAGACTTCGTCTCATCTGCATAATGCTGCAGACCTCGAGAAGGGGGCTTGGGGATTTATTTCCCATGCGTGTGGGCGCTGAGGTTTCGAGCCATACATTTGAGCTAGGCTGCTCGCAGGGGCTCGGTTAAAAATTTAACCCACGACTAACTGGGATGTCCAGGGACCTGGCCATTGGAATGCAATGACCTGAACCATGGGGAGATGCTGCAAATGGGGCTCGTCCCCGTGGAAGAGGCACTGCAGCCAGGCTTGGAAGGCATACTGATGTGGTGTGCTGCAGATGCATGCTGAGTGTGTGATTTTCAGCGTTCAGTGCCTACATTGTTAGATAAGCGGATTAGAAAACATTGCATAAAGTGGCATTGCAGGGGGCTGTCTTTATACCTGCTACTCGCCTTGTTTTGCAAACCCTGATTTCACAGCGGAACCCATTCAGAGCTTGCGCTGAGATTGTTCACGTGTATTGGCCTTTTTAAGAATCAAGGGGTCACAGTTTCAGATTCACTTAATTCTCAAAGCAGCGATATTTTTCTTTTGGGATTGGGGCTGGTGGCGGGCATGTGGTTTTTTTTTAATCTAGACCCAGTTTATTCATAAAGATAGGTATCTGGGGCGCTGTGGGCTCCTGGCTTACTGGAGCATGGATGGATTCCCTTTCCCTGCTTTGTGGTGGGTTAAAGAGCTCACGTGTGATTTCCCACTCCGTAACTCCCCGAAGTTCCAAGCCTGCAAATGGAAACCATTTGTCTGAAGGTCACACTCGTGAGTCCAGGCTTGTCGGGCCCATTTGCGACGGGGAGGTTCAGGGGAAGCGTCTTTGGATCTCACTGGGTTCGGAGAGCATTTGCCAAATGAGATCCCCGCTCAGTACCACCCCATGGATGTACCTGCCCCTCCGTGCCCACGCCGAGCGGCTGAGCTGCGTGCTAAGGGCTTGCTTCAGCTGGGGGCAAGCAGCTGCTTACAGCTTGCCCTCTCAGGAGTGTTTTCAGGGGCGGTTTTCACTCTCCCCAGTTCTGCGCACAACAGACCAAAACTAGGATCGTTTGTTGGGACAGCAGGGAGTTGATTTAAATAAAAATAATTTAATCGCTCTCGTAGGCTGTCTGTTATTGATTCCTTAGACCTGCGCTGAATTCTAATTTCAGAGCTCTGTCAGAAGATTTGTAGCTTGTAGCACCTGTGGTTATTGCGTGTAACTGCAGTCTCTGGCTGCGCTTTTCTCCTCCACGCTCTCGTCTGCAGGGACACGTGTGACAACCGCACGACCTGCTCCACCAGCTCCGCTTCCAGCCTCGACACCAGCGCCCAGTCCCAGGAGAACAACGGGCAAACGCAGAGCGCCAGGTGGGATGAACAGCAGAAGGTCTTTGCCCTTGAGCAGATCTGTGGTGTCTTCAGAGTGGACCTGGGACAGATGAGATCCCTGCGCCTTTTCTTTAGGTAACGTCTTGTTTTTCTCTGCGGTGTTTGTGCGTGCTCTGGAGCAGTGCGCAGCGGGCTCGGTGGAGGCAGGTGGCTTCTGCAGTCCTCGCTGGAAGTCTTTCCCTAGTGGTCGTCTCCAGGAAAGCAAGTGTCAGCCTCCCCCAGGAGAGCCTCAGAGTTACTGTAATGGGGCCTAAAGGATTTTTTTTCCCGGGCAAGGTAAAGGTACTGACACTTCTCTCAGCTGTCTCACCAAAACACATTTAAAATATCCTGCAGGTGTGGAAAACGTCTCTTTGCCTGTGGTACCTTCTTGCTTGCCTGCCCCTCACTAGGGCTCTTCTGGGGTCTAACTGCTTTTAGTCTCTTCAGTGAGCTTCCAAATTATTACAACAGTTAAAACATTTTTCAATGTTTCAACATTTCAAAACATTTTTACTCTCTCTTGTTGTTCTCACTCTCTGCTTCCTTAGTGCTGTGCACAACCAAGTCCACACATCTCTAGGAGCTGACTTTGGGAACTGGCTTAATGTTGCTGGGACAGATTTCTTGTTTTTTTTTTTTGTTCTCTGTGGAAGACAAAATGTAATTCCTTGATGTGGTGGAAGGGTAGAAGTTGCCAGGCACAAGTGAAGCTCCTGGAGGAAATGAACTTGCAACAGTCCTCTGGTCACTATGGCCACGTCCAGAGCTGTAAAATGATTTCTGCCCCATTTGAAGGGACAACTTCTTTGTAATTGCTTTCCTGTCTCTGTCATCTGATGTCTCCCCTTCCTGCTGGGCCTCTCCTTGTCCTGGGAAATGAACGCGGGTTGTTCTCCCTGCTTGTTTTGTCCCACAGCGATGAGGCCTGCACCTGTGGACAACTGGTTGTTGCAAGCCGGGAGAGTCAGTACAAGATCTTCCATTTTCACCATGGTGGCCTGGATAAGCTGTCTGAGGTGTTCCAGCAGTGGAAGTACTGCACAGAGACCCATCTCAAGGACCAGGTACCTGGCAAGGTTCACGAGGCAAAGAGGTTGTTTACCGTAGGTGTTTCACACTCGGGTTTTCAGCCAGCAGAAGGTGTTGGAGAAACGAAGCTGCGAGTTCACGTCACCAAGTCAGGCAGAAAGCTACAACGTGTTGGAGGTTGTTAGGACGCAGCTGCAAGTCAGATGTGAGATCTCTCTTGTACTTGCTTATCCTCCTCCATTCCTGTTCTGCTTGTGGAATATGGGAGAAGATAAGCCAGAAAACTCGCTTAGGTAGTTATTTTGCTAGGTATGGTAACCAGGCAGGTCAGCGTTGTGCTTTAGGCATGTAAGGTGGTTGGGAATCTGCAGTGGTAGGTCTGAAATTCTGTCAGAGTCTTTCATCCATTTTGTGAAGCATAGCACACTGCATTTGAAAATGTTTTGACAAGGCATCTTGCCATATTTTGTTCAATCTACATACAAATGTGATAAGAGCTCTTTAATTATCTGTTTAAGATACTGTATGTGCTTATTAGAAACAGTGATTTTTAAATTTCCATCCTTCCCACAGAGCCCCCTGCTGCTTTTCTTATTATGGTCGCATGGGCTCACTTTTTGCATTGAACAACCTTTGATTTTTAAATTAAATGTCAGCTGCAGTCTTGCACTGGGATCATGAGTGCCCTTAGAGAGCCTGGCAGTGCAGTTCCCTGCTTGCCTAACAGCAATCCCTTTGTATATGGCCAATCATATGTAATTTATTGCAGGCATTCCTGGCAGGGTGAAGTTTTGCTGTAAGCAGCATTAATTCAGTTTCAGGTCAGGGATAAGACTGGGGGAGGAATGGAAACTGTTTTTTTAAAAGATGAAGCTGTTTTGTGGAACTCGGATTTTTAATTATTCTAATCACTCTTGCTATTGTAATGATTGGAATTTAAAAAAAAAAAAAAAACACTCTCCAAGAACTGCGCTTCAGTGCCTAATCCTACAAGAACCACGCAAAAGGGTTTTCCTGCTCTGAAAATGTCTGGGTTTCATACTCTGCTGCTATCTCTGGCTCTTGCCTCCATTTTTTGTTTTGTTTTGTTTTGTTTTCCCCCATTCAGCAGCTTACTGATGAGAAAACGTGCATGCAATTCTCCATCCGCCGTCCTAAGCTGCCCTCCTCGGAGACCCACCCGGAGGAGAACACGTACAGGCGTCTGGACGTGTCTGCCTGGCTCAATCACCTGAACGAATCTGGGCAGGTGGAGGAGGAGTACAAGCTGCAGAAGGTGAGAGGGGTGGCTGCTGCTCTTTTGATCTGCTGTCTCCTGCCACGGAGTGTGAGTCCCCAGGTGGAAGCTGCGATCGTTTGCAAGTGCTGGGTGTTTGAGAGTGTAAGGACTTGCTCGCAGTGCTTGGCTGGAGGTCTTGCTGGGACCACAGATGGGTGTGCTGCAGGGCAGTGGAGCACCTCTCTGATGGAGGAGGGCGTGCTGTCAGCTTCTGCAGCCCGCTGGAATGAGCAAACCAAAGTGTCGGGTGGTTGGCATGTCTGCAACAGTGGTGTGGACAAATCAAAGAAAGAAAAATTGAGATTCCTGTATGAAATAATGCAGGGCTTGCAGGGGAGCACTGGGTCCAGGTCCTGAGAGAGGAGTTTGCAGTGAAATGCAGTGTCTCCAAGATTGGGGATTAAGCCGTGACATGAGAACGACACGTTAATCATAGAGCCTCTCCAGGGGGGGTTATTGACATTGAAATGAGCCCGATTTGTGTCTCGTCTGGGAATAGAAGGCCAGCACTTTCCCTCTAAACATGTGCAAATTGCAGGAGCTTGAATCAAGGCGTCACTTGTCAGGAAAGAACTGCAAAGCCACCAAAGCATAGTAGCAGGCAGTTTCTTGTTGCTGTTTTTGGGAATGTTAAAACTGAACCAGTCATAACTTTTGCTCCTTCTTCCAGGCCATTTTCTTTGGTGGGATTGATATTTCCATCCGCGGGGAGGTGTGGCCCTTCTTGCTGCACTACTACAGCTATGAGTCCACCTCTGAAGAGAGGGAGGCGCTGAGAGTACAGAAGAGGAAAGAATACTTTGAGATCCAGGAGAAAAGGTAATAGATAGCTTCAGCCTCTGCTGCTCATCTCTCCTTAGGTCTGAAGTAGAATGGCACCGCAAGTGGCTTACGGAGTCTCTGCCTGGACAGAAGTGCTGGGTGCAGGAGGTGTTAGCATGCACAGCTGACCTTGTGCGGATCTGGAGCTAATACCATATAGTTCAAGTATTATCTTACCTGGGTGCTTGAAACAGGCTCACCGGTACCACGTAGGGAAGCTTATCTCATGGGCAAGACTTCAAGCTTGACGTGCTTGGTTTAGCACACTGGAGGTGAAAATGGGAACACATATTTCTTTATAGATATATCTGGATGTAAAAATAGGGAAGAAGAAATTATATCTAATTCAAGGAAGTCATTTCTGCAATAACTGTACATTGTAAACTACTTGTGTAAATTTAAGCTGGAGAGACACAGTAGTAGTATTAATGAGGAGTCAGTCAAAACAGAGTGGTGAGTTCTGGTGTGCCACCCACAAGGAGCAGTGGAGAGCGTTTTCAACTGCTCCTGAAGTGGAGTTTATCACAGAAAGCATGTCGTGTCATCCCATTCATAACTCAAGAAGCTCCTTCTAGTAATCCCTTTGGACAGAAAATGTGCTCTTCTAGGCAGGCCTCTTGTCTCTTTTTCAGCTGATGAGAAAACTCTGCACAGAAATAGTTTTTTTCTTAAAATTGAAGCTGAAATAAGTCTGTTTGTTCCCTGTGGCAAACATATTCCTATTGTGTCAACATACTCCTGTTGCTGTTCAATTTTCAGGCTTTCAATGACTCCAGATGAACAGAAGGATTTCTGGCGTAAAGTACAGTTCACGGTAGATAAAGACGTTGTGAGGACTGACCGCAGCAACCAGTTCTTTCGAGGGGAGGACAACCCAAATGTGGAAACAATGAGGTGAAGTGTCTGATCCTAGTGTCCCAAAAAGTGTGCCCTACTGAATGTATAGAAGACTCACTAATCCCCCCAGCCCAGGCTGCCTCAGTTGCTGCTTTGGGAATGCTGAAGAGCATCATACATACAGTGGCTGGTACCAAACGATGCAAAAACACTTTTTACCTGGTACTTTCACTGCTTCTTTAGACATTTACTTGTTGGTATGATAACCCTGCTCCTATCACCTTCCTTCCATTCATACATAGGCATATAAGAGGTGTGAGCCTTCTGTGCCTGTGGGGGGTAATGAGTGCTGTAGCGGGGTCATGGGCAGTTGCTTTGGTCTGTGGTTCTCCTGATGGGGTGGAGGACCAGCACACCGGAGTCTGCTTCATGGCTGTGTGACTTGTAAATGTGTGTCTATGAAACAGCTGGATTTTATCGAACAGGATGGCTCAGAGCCTCCTGATTTCAAGTGTAGGCATCATCTCTCCTTCTCCATGGCTCCTTCATTTTTGTCATCTTAGTCTTTTTAAATTCTCGTTTTCTTTTTATACTCTGGTGTCTGCGTACACAAAGCCTTCTCCTGGAGTTTTTTTCACCACAGGGATGTTTGCAGCAGGGGTTATCCATATGTGTTACAGCACCTTACAATAGTGTTGTGTGCCTTTGTAGCTGAGATAAACTGTGGTGCTTGTTCCTACTGCACTGCTCCTAGTAGGCTTGCCTCCAGCTGGAAAACAAGAGCCTAAGGAGTTCTGTTCAAATCCACTGTCTCCAACTGCTGTATGCTATTCAAAGTCCTTGTCATTCAGCAAGGAGCCCCTCCGAATTAATCCAAAATTCTGTACTCCTAGTGTTTGTGTATCTTTGCTATGCTTCTGGATACAGTTCTTTTAGGGAAAGCAGTTCTGCAGGATGCAAAATGCTGTACAGGTGCTCAAAAAGCCTCCAGGTGTAATTGCAAGATAATCTTTTAGACAACAGAAGTGATCTGTTACCCTTTTGCACTTGGCCTGACTCAGCCTGTATGATGGGAGTTGGGGTGGAAGGGATGGGCATGCGCTCAGCTGTGATGAGCCTTCTCTGCATCTCACCTCTCCGTCTGCATGTCTTCTCCAGGAGGATCTTGCTGAACTATGCAGTATTTAACCCAACAATTGGATATTCCCAAGGAATGTCTGACCTGGTAGCCCCAATCCTGGCAGAGGTCCTAGATGAGTCGGATACATTCTGGTGCTTTGTGGGATTGATGCAGAACACGATCTTCATCAGCTCACCCCGGGATGAGGATATGGAGAAACAACTGGTAAGGCTGAGTGCTGAGCTCAGTTTAGTCCTTTCTTTAACTTCTCCTTTCCCCAGTCAAATTAGAAGAACACCCACCATAAAGCAGTTGTCTGGGCTGTTGGGTTCCAGCGTGCAGAATCACACTCCAAGGCTACAAAATAACTGATGGATAAAATTAATCCCAGGTGACTGAGGCACTCCAGAAGCAGTTATAGCCAATAAATTGTCAGAGTAAACTTGCCTTGGCTATGTTGAAGGATGCTGATTCAAGGAATCTTTTATGATCAAATGTATTTAGGATGGTGCTTTCTTTTTCTCTGCACTGCTCTCAGGCAGACAGAAGACTCACTGCTTTGTTTCTTTCCTGCTTTAGGGGCATTTGGTGTGAATGAGGCAGAGCAGTCGAACTACAGCCCTCTTCATGGGCTTTTATGAAGCCCATTTTGAAGCCCGTTTTTAATAGATTATTTTAATGATGTCCAAATGAAAAGCCTTATGTATCTGACAGAATTACTTAAAATAAGGTCACCTTGCTCAAAAATGGGAACTTTTCCGTTTAACATTAATGTCAGTAGTTTACTGGTTAAAATCCTAGAAAATGCATTTTAAACCTGAACAATCCTGTCCAGGTCACGATGGCACCAATTTAAAGTGGTAAACTTGTGGTGGAAACCTCATGGGACGCTGCTGGTGAGGTGCAGTTAGTTAACGTACAGATTTATCTCTGTAATGTGCCTGTAACAGTCAGCCTTTCTAAAATCATTTCCACATTGCTCAGCTTCTGCTGAAATGAAATATTGTAGATAGCTATGTCCTTTCTTTTCTCTACTTTTTAAGACTCTAGCTTCATGCTGCTTTCCTCTGCCTGACTCTCTCCCCTTCTTTCTTTTCACAATGTAGCTGTCATGGGATTTTCTTTTCACCCTCCCTCCTTCCTTGTGAAATAGCTGCAGTGGCCTGGGAGCTCCAGCCACTAATGACAGACCCAAGCGTGCTCCTGGCTGTGCTGTAATAAGCTGGCTGCGAACAGGCCCGTGTGCAAGCTGGAGCTTTTTGTGAGAAGGGAGAGCCGGGGCCAGCACTGCTGGAGCCCAGGTCTGGCACGCGGTGGGGGGCTCGCGGGGTGGCGAGGGCGGTGGCGAGGGCGCCGCGAGGCAGTGGCTGAGCTGAGAGCATCTTTTCCAGATGTACCTGCGAGAGCTGCTGCGGCTCATGCACCCACGCTTCTACCAGCACCTTTCTTCCTTGGGAGAGGACGGCCTGCAGATGCTTTTCTGTCACCGCTGGATCCTCCTCTGTTTTAAACGGGAGTTTCCCGACGCTGAGGCTTTGCGCATGTGGGAGGCGTGCTGGGCTCACTACCAGGTTAGACAGTGGGAGACGGGTACGGCTCACACCGGGCAGCAGCGTGCCCTTTGCTGAATCTTCACCATCTCAGCGAGCGTTGCAGGATTTTCTTAAAGGCTCTTAGTACCAAAGTATCCAAAAGAAGTTTGATTGCAAGCATTCCCTCTTCTACAATACTTTCCTACCTGAGACTATGACATGTTTTAGTCTTAGCCGTGCTCTAGTTTGATTTGCTGTGGCTCACCTTGAAAGAAACTAAAAGTGATGCAAACTGCAATGGGGCTGCCTCATTATGGAATTGGGGGGCTACTTTTACTGCTCACAGACCGATCAGCTCAGATGGTCCCCACTTCATTTAAAATACAATCTGTTTGCCATAGTACTGAACTCCTTAAGTATTCTGAACATTTGCAGCAATGACACCTGAAAAGTCTTTTCCAGCAGCTTTAATTCCCTGTGGGCGATTTCCAGCAACCTGTGAGATGTCTTGGGGAGATTTGGAGTAGATACATTCGTGTTTGTAGATGTTACAGAGGGCCTGTAACTATCAGAGGGGTATATCTGTCGAGCAGAAGGATGGATGCCTGCTTCTTTTAATTGGGAATGTCTGGGCTTTAAAAGGAGGCTTTTCAGAATGTGCTGAGCATCCACTTCTGAGGTTCAGGCTTCTCTTTAACAGCTGGACAACGTCTGCTTTGAAAGCTGTGGTCCAAACCAGTGTGGCTCCCACACTTAATGGCAAGAGACTTTGACTCAGCTGTGATTCAGAATTCACCAATAACTCACTTTCTGAGTACCACTAGGCAGAACTGCAAGGAGAAAAAAATCCCTGCTAAGGACATGCTTGTGAAGGGTGGGGAGATCTCTGCCAGGTCTCTGCCTCCACCTGCTGTAATCCAGCCCCTGTTTTCTCATTGCAGACAGACTACTTCCACCTCTTCATCTGCGTGGCCATTGTGGTGATTTACGGGGACGATGTCATTGAACAGCAGCTGGCCACTGACCAGATGCTGCTGCACTTCAGCAACCTGGCTATGCACATGAATGGAGAACTTGTACTCAGGAAGGTAAGCGCCTGCATGCTGATGGGGGCCAAGTCTCAGGTCCAGGAGATGAATCAGAGCATCGAGAAAATGAGGGACTGATGCTTAATCTTCTGTATGCCCCTTCTTGTTTGGAGCCTGGAAGAACAGGATGCTGCTATTTGCTTGGAAGCAGTTTTGCAGGAAAGAAAAAACAAAAAAAAAGAGGTAGTTGTAGAGTGCCTAGGAGGTCACAGCATGGTTGGGGTGACCCTTGCACAAGCTCAGGGAATCAGCAGACAGAGCTGGTCGTCTTTGTGCCAGGGTCCCCAGTCCATCTGGGGCCGGGGGTGACCGCAGAACATGCAGGGTGCTGCAGCAGGCACGGCGCCACCTCTCCCGCCGCTGCTCTCAGCAGCAGCTTGTGCAGGGAGGCCGAGGGCTGAGCGGGCAGTGGGGTTGGGCAGCAGAACAACCTTACAGGCACCGAGACGCACTGCAAGCAGCAGCACTGAGCCTGGACTGCTGCAGCTGAGCAGCAAATACTCGTGTTGTGCTGCTGAGAGGCAGGAGGCCGGTGCTAAGAGCAGCTGTTTCTAAATTCACCTGCTGGCAGCGTCTCCGGTGCCTTGTTTAACCTCCAGCTCTGAGTTCAGGAGGAAGTTTTGACTCCTGTAGCGTAGCTGAGCTGGAGCATAGGACAGGAGCACGCTGGCAACCCCTGTGCTTTGGACTCGCCCTCTGGTGACGAGGAAATGACTTTGTCTCTCTCCTCTCTAGGCGAGGAGCCTGCTCTATCAGTTCCACCTGTTACCCCGCATCCCCTGCAGCCTGCACGACCTGTGCAAGCTGTGCGGGACAGGAATGTGGGACAGCGGCTTCATCCCCGCTGTGGAGTGCTCTGGCCATCACCCAGAGTCTGAGAGCTGCCCGTACGGGGGGCTGGCGGAAGAGTCTTCTCCTAAACCAGGAAGCGAAGGCAAGAGAGGCTCGAGAACACGGGACGTCTTCGCCTTCCGAAAATAGCTGGAGAGGAACAGGGCGCGACAGCGGAAGAGGGAAGGGCAGGAAGGATGTTCATAGGAAAAAAAAAATGTTGAAGAGAAAAATGGAGGGATAGCTTGTTGAGACTCCTGGGAGGACTGAAAGGTGAAGAATTGAAGAGGAATGGGTTCGGTCTACAGGAGAAGCAAATGTCAGTGCACAATGGTGGAACCTGAGCAAAACGCACCAAACCAGGAACAGTGCTTGCACGAGTTTGGATTTGATTTTCTTAGAAACATGAAGTGTTTCTAGATCTTAACAAGGACTTTTTATTCTGCCTCTGGGATTCGACTGGTTAGCAACCAGAATTTGTTACTTTCTGATGAGAAACGAGAACATTAAAGAGGGCCAAGTACAACCAGCAGCATTTGTGGGTCAGGTGGAAGGAGCAGAGCTGAGGCAAAGCCTCTCTGCAGTGTCCCTTCATCAGAGCACACGTGCACTCTTGCTTCAACCAAAACAATGCAGCTTAGTGGCTTCTCTATAAAGCCATGACGATCATTTTAATTATAATCTGCCAAAAATAAACCTGCAAACTGTTGGGATTGCAGGGAAGGTATCTGCTTTGTTGGCGAGGAAGAACTGATCACCTAAAGGTCTTGCCTCTCGTTCTTTCTTTTTTTATGTGGTATGCCTGTTGGCATGTTGTTGTTTGTTGGTTGTTTTTTTTTTCCCATTTGTACAGAAAGTGTACAGCCACAGGTCTTAAAGCACTGCTTTTCTGTAGTCAGGGTATTTCGTAGCCACCTTTCAAAGTTTACTTCTTCATGACATTACAGCAAAGCTGCTTCTTTACGCTGACAGCCACAGACTTCAGACACTTGTTTATGGAATTCTGTTCTTTCCAGTGTATTTCCCAATCTGTTCCCTTTGGCTCTTCTCAATTACTGCATTTTTTCTGTCCTTATTTATCTTTGCTGTAGGCTGTAGCAAATGTGCTCCGACTGGACTCTGGGCTCCTCAGCTGGTGCCGGTGGTACATACTCTTCCCCATATTGAAATGAAAACGAAACTTGGCTTGTTGTAGCCACTTTCGCTGAGCTGTCTTTGATAAACGTTTTCCTTGAAGTATTTTTGAAAGGACAGCGCGTTTCCACTGCTGTCTTCTATAAAACTTGCCACCAAGAAGTGGAGCTGGGGCCTTGAGCACAGCTGTGTTGCCAAACACGGAACGACCTTACCAAATTCAGTGGCATCCAAAGGTGTGTCCTGAGCCGAAGCTTGTGCCAAACAGCCTGGACAATTGCTTCCTTTAGGAATGAAAGCAGAGGCGAGGTGGCCGTGGGCTGTGCTGCCTTCGCTGCTTCCTTCTGCACAGCGTATGAAGTCTCGCAGTCTTCTCCGTGTTGTCTTGCTCCCTCAGTGCAGCCCCACGGCTGCTCTCACACAGCGGTGCTGCTCCGGCAGGGTGGGCAGCGCGTGCTCACCTTTCGGCTCTGCCTCTCGGGCACGTTTGTTTGTTTGCAGCGCGCGTGGAAAACCCCGTGCCCGCACTGTGCTGCGGCAGGCACCTGCATTGGACAAGCAGATTTCTCTAAAAGTCGTGCTGCAGGGTCTTATCCCCAGGCTGCTCCGGGGTGCGTGTGCCGTGCCCCTGCGGAAGGTGAGGCTGCCGGTGGGGACCCTTCAGGTGAGACCAGGACATCCCCAGTGCTTTCGGAAGGGCACCAAGACCTGACCCTAGGCAGGCACCACGCCACAGAGCAGCTGTGAAGCAGGGAGTTCTCGGAGACTTATGACATTTCAGTGAATAATAAAAGTCTGTGTGAGCCATTTGTGTGCACCTTGCTGGGCAGGCTGGGTGCTGCACCGTGTGGTCAGGTACGGGGCTTGGCTGGGCACCGTCCCGCAGCCTGGGTGCTGGGTCTGGGTGCTGGGTCTGAGCTGCTCCCGCCGGGCTGCACTGCCTCCAGCCTGGGGATGCCCGGAGCTCTCCAGGTATTCGTGTAAATGTAGCTTCTAAGCAGCAGCAGCCAAATTACCTTCCGAAAGCCCGCGTGGTAGCAAATGGTGGGAGCACCTTCCTGCCACGCTCTCCTTGGGGACAGGAGCCAGGCACCGCTCCCTGTCACCTGCATCCTCATGCAGGGCAGGGGTGACCACGAGGCTTTTGCAGCCCCCACGAGGCACCCGTCGGTGCTGGGGGTGCCCCGGGGTCTGGCTGGGAGCCCTGTGGGCGCTGTGCTCGGCACGGGGCGGGCGCTCGCTGCTGCAGCCGGCTGGGAGGCACCAGCAAACACCGACCAGAAGATCCGGAGCTGGTTTTGCTGCAGCAGCCGTGCCCAGCCAGTGGAAGACAATGAGAAGAGATGAAGTAGATAATTTCTAGCATTATTTTTCCACTGTTAAAATGTCATTCAGCAATGTGGAAATCACTCAGGATTTGTTTAGTTAAAGGCTGCTGCAGTTCTCCCACGCGTGGAAAAGCTGGCTGTCTCTGTCGGAAGCAGCGCTCGGCTGCGTGGGAGCACCGCCACGGGATCGGCGTGCCGCCCCCCTGACGGCTCTCCTGAGCCTGGTGCCACCCATGGGTCCCACCAGTTGCCAGGTGTCTGTGTGCTGCAGGCCACTGTGCTCCCTGCTGCGAGCTTCCCTCCCGCAGTGCCCTGCGCTCCCCTCCCCAGGTCGGAGAAACCCCGCAGAGCTGATGGCCGGCTGCTCCCCCCTCGCTGGGACTGCTCCTGCCCTGGGTAACCTGGTTCCAGGCCCAGCCTGGCCGGTTGTCGTGATGCTGTTACTCATTCATGCTCCATGTCCACAGACTTCTGAGCTTGTTTAAATATTATGTCGGAGGGCGGTGGGGGGCTGTAAGAGCAGCTCAGCCCCATCCCGGGCAGGATGGATGGGACCCTGGGCACCTGGTGGGTCAGCCCAGTGGTCCCCAGCGCGGAGCTGGGCACGGCATCTCTCATGGGCAGCCCGTATTGCACAGGGGCATCCTCCAGCAGCAGCCAGGGCTTGGGTGCACCGCTTGTCCCTAGCACTGCCCCAGCCTCTCACAAGAAATTTCTCGAATTTCACACAACCTGGGCAGGCTCCGACAGCGGTGAGCCAGGAGAAGAACAAGAGAGAGCCGAAACGAGTGGTGGGAGGCGATGGCTCGGTGAAGGCTGGGGTGAGCGGGTTTGCCAGCACTTCGGGGTCCCCTCTGACCGTGTCACCCGGCGGCGGCGCAGAGGGAAGGAGCCGTGTCCCGTCTCGGGTGAGGCCGGAGCTGGGGCTGCAGCACCCGTCCGTGCCGGCTGTGGTGGCGGTGCCGCGCCGTGTGGAAGAGAAAAGAGAAAAGGAAAGAAAAAAAATAAAAAAGAAAAAAGATGAATCTGGCCCTTGCAAAGTAGTGAAGTGAATCTTAGAAACAATGACCCTCGTGTGGCTTCTCTCCTGAATTGCTGCCCTGTTCATTGCATTAGCTGCAGCCAGCAGCCAAAAATAGACCCTTGCAAAGGTAAATAGTCAGCATAAGCCTCTTTAGGCAGCCTTGAGCCGATACGTCCCCCTGCCTCCTGGTGCCGGGAAGCACGGGAGCAGGGAAAAAGGGAAAACAGAGCCCTGGCTGGCAGGGACGGGGCCGTGGAGCCCATGGAGCCCGTGCTGCGGCTGGGGCCGGGGCGAGGGCAGCGCCGGGCAGGGGGCGGTGAGAGGCTTCGCTTGTCCGTGGCATTGAGCTTTAACCAGGCCACAGGCCGAGGCCCCGGGCCGGCACCGGGGCAGCGGTGTTCAGCCAAACTGCTCCCGGAGCGTCCTGCAGGGAGAAACACTTCCATCTGTGAACTGGGGCAAGGAGGCGCTGGGGTGAGCTCGTTCTTGTTTGTAGGGTGAGCGATGTGTTTGGACACGGCTGTTTTGTTCAAGGGACGCTGTCCGTCAAATGAAAAATTACAGCTCAGGAGAACAAAGAGCCTCACCTGAGTTATTACGAGCACCAAAGAATTTAGAACCCAGCTTAGCTTTCCCCCATGGGCTGGCTGATTAATCTTCATGTCTCTCTGCTTGGGCCATAAAAATAGACCAGCCCGGCTGGCTTCCGCTCATGGTCACATCCTGCTCCGGGCGCTGGCCCAGCCCTGTCCTGTTTGTGCTCAGCGCCGCAGGGAGAGGTCCACGCACCGCCCGTTGCTCGCATTTAGCAACAAAACACGCGGTGAGGTCTCACGGCGCCTTGGAAGAAGAGGTGCCGCTGCCCGAGGTGCGCACCGAGGCTGCCGAAGCCGGGAGGATTTGGTCAGGCTCCGCTGGGAGGCTCGGGGCCAGCAGCGAGGCCGTTCCTGGGCTGCCCACCACGGCCTGGTCGCCACCGCCAGCCACTTTCCGGCTACTTTCTCTCCCTTGATTTATTGCGATGAAGCACGTCCGTAATAAACCGTGCTCCGGCAGCTGTTACACCTGACGAGGTGCAATGGGATTTTCCTTGCACTTCACCAAGGAATTGCCTCTTCCCAGTGGCAGCTGAGGACCAGCCTGACCCAGGACAGGGCCCCCAGCCCCACCACCCCACTGCGGCCGGCACAGTAGGGTTCTTCTATCGTAGGGTTCTTCTTTTTGGGGCTGGGCTTCTGGGCTGGGGGCAGCATCTGTGGACCAGCACCGGTGTAACATCCCTCTGTGCTGCGTGGCAAACGCTGCCCTCCTGCTCCAAACAGGGACACTTAAAATAAATACTGTGCTTGAAACTGATGAAGGAAATACGGTTGTTAGAAATAGGCAGCGCTAGAGAGGCGCTGCAGAGAGGAGCCGTCCATGGGCTGCCCTTCCTAGCCCCTCAGGAGCACGCTAGGCGTGGAGAGCACGGCTTGGCCAGCGGAGTGCCGGGCTGTGTGACTCCCACCGCAGGGCCAGGAAGGGCAGTGCCCAGGGCAGGGGCTGCCCCAGCCGCTCCTCAGGCTCCTGGGAAGCCCCTGGTGCAGCATGGAGGGATGGAGAGATGCAGGGATGGAGGGATGGAGCAATGGAAGGATGGAGGGATGGAGGGATGGAGCGATGCAGTGATGCTGCGATGGAGCGGGCAGCGTGGCCACGTGCAGCTCCTCCAGGCTCCGCTCCCCCAGACCAGGGCATCCCTGCCCACCCCTGTGGCTCTGCTGTTTTGTTTTCAAACCTGTCATTGTCTGCAGGCTGTTCTCATTTAAACTGATGTTTCACAGCTCACCTTTAAAACAAAGCCCGAGTCTTCCCATGGGAAGGGAATATCAAAGAGGTTTTGTTTTTCTTTTCCTCTGTTTCCCCTTGCAAGCCTGGTGCTGTTCTGTTCACAAGCTTGCATGCCTGCAAATAAATAAATAAACAGAGACATACCATGGTGCAGTGGTACAAAAAGCAGGAAAACAAAACAAAGCTAAAGCAAAATGCCTCCTCCTTGTAAACTCCCCAGGGCCATCCTTGGGGCCACGGCGTGCCAGCAGTGAACACCCAGGGTTAGGATCTGTTTTCCAGCGGGAACCTGCTCCACCCCATTGCTGCTCCAGCTGCGTGCCACCAAATGCCCACATCTATGTTTTGCTGGACTCATGGAGCTGCACCCCAGCGATGTCATCGCAACTCTAATAAAGATGCTTTTTAAGCACAATTCACCAAGCTGCTGTCCTTGTGTGAGGTCTTCAGCACCCAGAATTGCCTTTGAGGAAGCCGGAGTCTGCGGCCAGGCTGGGTGCGCTGAGCTGTCCGCGTCCCTGGGGCCTGTGACTAACCCGGCCACATCAGGGGTACCCCAAAAACACATCAATGAGCCCAGGGACAAAGCCAGCTGAGGTAACCCCGTGAAAAGGACCTGGTTTGAACCAGCATTTCTGGTGATTTTGATTGACCGGCATTTTTTCCTGAATGGCACAGGTTCCCCAAGCACCCCCAGCCCTCCGCCAGAGTCAGGTCCCCTGGATTCAGCCAGCTGCAAATTCAGTCCCTGCAGAGCTCCTGCTTCGCGCGGCCGAGCAGCAGGAGGATCCAGAGGAGGAGCAGCCTAAATCTGCTCCTGGGATTTCTGTTTCTGTTTGGTTTGGGTTTGTCTTTTAGGAACCACAAACAAGTTCATCCGCTTCTGCCTCTGCCTGCCGCTTGCCCAACATCGGCGGTGGCACCGGAGCCCAGGGCGGTGGCTCAGCTGCAGCGCGGCCGGACTGCCGGCATCCTGCAAACCTCAGGTTTCTCAGGTGCTGTCACGTTGCAGAGCTCAGCATCCTACGGGCGTGCAGGGCCGAGGACCTCTGCCTTGAGCTCTGGCTGAGCTCAGCAAGGAGCTGCGGGTTCTGCGGCGCGTCCAGGTTGTGTTCGCACACAAGCGCACCTCCCCTGGCTTCGCTCTTGTGATACCGCCCGGCTCCTCCCAGCTCCAGGAGGGAGGCAGCACCGCTTTGCCAAAACATTTGGGGATGGGGCTGATGGCTCCTGCAGGACGTGGTGCCAGCACCGTGCCCGCAGCCTGTGCGTACCCCTCCGGGGGCTCTGCTGGGCCCCACCAGCCCTGCTTTGGGCAGCGACCCCGACCAGCCACGGCACAGCCCTCCAACCCATCCCAGCCAGCCCACGCCAGCCAGGGCTGTGTTGAGCCGTGCCTCCTCCTCCTCCTGCACCCCGAGGTGCTCCACAGGTGCCAAAGCCACCTTCAAGGCCTCCAGAGCCCAGAGCTTCCCTCCGGCTGCCTGCAGCCTCGGGGCGCTTGGGGGCCATGTGGGAGTCTCAGGCATGCAGCACCCTGCTCAGGCAGCAGCTGGCTTTGTGGGGTGACTTCAAACCCTTCCACGTGGTCCCAGCCCCGAGCAGAGCCCGTGCTGCGGGTGAAGGCAGAGCCCTTGGGCATCACCGGCAGCGGGGAGCATGAGCACCGCAGTGGGTGGGCAGCCCCCGGGCGGCTCCAGCAGCCGGGTCCCATCCCAGGAACCCAATTCCCACATATTGCACGGGGAGGGGGGGGGGCGGGTGATGAAGAACTTCCAGCGGTGACTGGAAACCTTGGAAACGGCCCAAACACCAGCTGGCCTTTAGGCCTTCTGCCAAGGGTAATAAATCTGCCCCAGAGGCTGCGCGGCTGCAGTCAGTGCTGGGCGGGCGCTGGCGGAGCAGTCGTGCCGACGGCTCTCTCCTGGGGCTGGGGGCCAGCGGGGAGCGTGAGCCCCGGCCTCGGCGGCCCCGGCGCAGCCCCATGGGGTGCACGGGGATGTGGCACAGCTGGGGCTCGGCTGCAGAGAGGAGCCAAGCAGGGGCCGAGCCCCGCTGCTGGGAACGCCGCGCCAGCAGCTGTTGGCAGCAGAGCCGCATGCAGCCACGGCGCTGCGCTTCGTGCAGGAGAGCTGGATGCACCAAGCAGGGTGAGGGGCAGCCTCCCCAGGCTGGAAAATCTCTTCGTCCCTTCCTGCAGGCGTGTAGGAAGAGGGTCGGGCCCAGCTGCCGCAGCCGCCTGCACCGAGAGGTCACAGGCACGGTGACGCAAGCTGCCGGCAGCGCGCCGTCTCCGAGAAGCCCGTGCACTCAGCCCTGCCTGCTTCCAGCACAGCGGCAGGAGGAAAGGGTTAAGAAGCTGCCAGCCTGGGGATGAGGCGAGGGAATTCAGCTGCTGACGCAGGTAGGAGATCTGCAGGCGAAGCATCCCCGGTACAGACACAGCAGCGTCACCACCTCGCCGCGAGCCCCCCCCCCAGCGCAGCACGCGCAGTGCACGGGGCAGCAGGCGACCGGCAGCTCCGCAGCGCAGCAGAGAAGGGGCCCCTCCTTGGGCTGCTCCTCTGCACCGAAGACCCCGAATTCCGGGTGCTGCCCAAGGTCCTGCGGAGGCAGGAGCATGCTGGGGGGCCAGAGCGCTCCCACCCCTCTCCTTGCTGCCTGGCACAGCCCTTCTCCTGCAAACCGCCACCGTGAGCGTGCGCTGGGCACCACCACGCACCCGGGCACCACAGGGGTGTGGAAATGCCCTGCACAGAGCCCTGCCCACAGACCCCAAGAGGGCGAGTGCTGCGGGGCAGTCGATGAGGACCCGCATGTGCTGACCTTTCTGTTCTTGAAAAATCACTCGTCAGCAGCTCAGGCAATAAAAAGACTCAGAAGCAGCAAGGCTGGAATTGGTGACATGGGAAGAAATGGCCGGTGGAGATGTTCTGCTCTCAGGGTGTCCAGGATGGGATGGGATGGGATGGGATGGGACGGGATGCGATGAGATGCGATGCGATGGGATGCGATGCGTTGGGATATGATGGGATGCAATGGCATGGGGGTGGCCTCCCACGGGGCAGCCAGCTTGTCCATGGGACTTCATAATTTGACTTTTCTCCTAAGCACAGTGACAACACAGCACTGCCCAGGCCCATGCAAATGGCTGGAGCAAGCCCCGAGCCTGCCAGATCTGGGACAGTCCCAATGAGCCCCCTGGGACCAGGGGGATCCTGAAATGGGAGTCTTTTCCCTTGCAGAGGCATCAGCTGCTTGCACATGAGCTCTGCAGAGCCACTGCTGTCAGAGAATGGGGCAGTGGCGGCCGTGGTGCTGGGACTCAGCACTCACCTGGTGCATCAGGCTCTGAGAGCGGGCACGAGCCAGGGGCTGCTTCCACCGAGCCACTGCCATGGCCACCTTGCTGCCCCCCAGGAGCCAGCCATGAAGTCAGGCCCTATGGAAATATAATAGGATAATCGATGGCCCATTGTTGCTGGGCTTAATTTAGCCATTCAGGCGGGGAGCGAACAATGTGAGTGTGCGTAAGCAGAAGCCGAGGCAAGAGATGAATCAGCCCCGAGTCCTCAGCGGCGCAGGGGCTGAGCGGGGGCAGGCAGAGAGGCTCACCTGCAGCCCCCGAGCCCCGCGGCCGCAGCATGTGGGGTGCCAGCAGTGCAGGTAATGGGGATTTACTTTGCTTTGTACAATGCCAGCTCTAAAATGGCTGCGCTCAGTGTAAAATGCCTGCATTGCCAAAACACCCTTGCAGGCGGACCCAGGAGCAGAGAAGCCGCTGGAACAGCCCATGGCCACGAGCAGGGCACCGTCTCGGGTCAGCTCTCCAGCCTGCACCCAACCCAACTCGGAAGGTCCCAAAAGTGGCATCTGGGGAGAGCCCCAGCACCCATCCAGCTCGCCCGCTGCAAGCCCAGCCCGGCACATGGCCCGCATCTTTCCAGCTTTCATGCTTTGCCCTGCTGCTCAGCAGTGCCCACCCCGATACCTGGGGAATCGCCCTTCCTTCCTTCTCACTGTTTATCTTCTGCACATTCCTCCGGGCTGGCTCACACCCCACCCTGGCCAACCGGCAGGTATGCGGCACATTCAGGCTTTCCTTGTAAATTAGTCACTCTGCTGTGATCTGCTGGTTATCTGCTTCTCTCTGTTCTCTCTGTGTTGTGGTCAGCATTTCAACCCCTGGCAAGGAAATCCTTGGGGTCAATCAGAGCAAGACCCCAAGGGGATCTTTGCATCGCTCCACAGTGTCATCAGCTCCACGTTTTTCTCCATTTTGCCCTCTGGAGCTGGCAGGTTGGACTACACCCACCCCACATCTGCTGGAGCCCAGCTCGCTGACACCTCCAGCTCTGGTCTCCAGCTTGTGCCGCAGGAGGTCCTGCCCCAGCTCGGTTCAGCCAAAACACTTGCACCAAGTTCACCACTGCTGTTTCTGCCACCCCTGCGTGCATCCAGCTCCTCCGTCCCCCACCTCAGCTCCTGCCCCAGCATCTCCCCCTTGAGTCCCCCGGAGCCCGAGCATCCCCTGGGATGGATTAGCAGCACGGCTTCAGCCCAGAATTCATTCTCGTGCCTCCAATTCCCCCGTATCAGCATCTGCAATGCCTCCTGGGCTGGTCTCAGCTGCGGACACCCCGTGTGCTGCGCAGCATCGCTGCCCGTGGGTGAGGACGATGCCGAAGGAGGGCAGCCCCGGCTCCCCAGCCCCGCAGGGTGCACTTGAGACCGTGCCACCGAGCCCCGGCCCGGGGCTCCAACAGCCAGGGCACTGCGGGGGCCCCAGCCTGGCCCACCAGGACCACGCTCCCCCAGCACCCATGGGTGCAGGGAGCAGCCCGGCCCTTTCCAGGGGCGGCAGAGTTTGGGCAGGGCCGGCCGGGGCCCCGAGCATCCCCCGCAGGGGGGCCCCAGCCCCGAGGGGAGCGCCCCGAGCCCGGCCCCCGGCCCGACGCCAGCGCCCTCCCCACGCCGCCTTTTATGGCCCTGCTGCAGCCGCGGCCCAAACATGGGCTGCGGGAACGGCGGGGCCGGGAGCCGCCCCGGTGCCCCCCCCCCAGCCTGGGGGCCGGGGCTGAGCCGCCGAGGGTCCGCACCTGGGGGCCCCCGAGCGCCCTGCAGCTCTGCACGCCCGCCCCTCTGCCCCACGCAGCCCCCATCCCTGCCCCACGCAGCCCCCATCCAGCCCCCATCCTTGCCCCATCCAGTCCCCATCCCTGCCCCATCCAGCCCCCATCCTTGCCCCATCCAGCCCCCATCCCTGTCCCAATCAGCCTCCATCCCTTCCCTATCCAGCCCCCATCCCTTTCCCGCACAGCTCCCTTCCCTTCCCCATGCAGTCCCCATCCCTGCCCCATCCAGCCCCTATCCCTTCCCTATCCAGCCTCTATCCCTTCCCCATGTAGCCCTCATCCCTTCCCCACATAGCCCCCATCCCTGTCTCGTGCAGCCCCCATCCCTGCCCCATGCAGCCCCCATCTCTTCCCCATCCAGTCCCCATCCTTTCCCCATGCAGCCCTCATCCCTGCCCCATGCAGCCCCCATCCTTTCCCCATGCAGCTCTGCCTTTTGCCCCACCCTGTACCCATGTCCCGGTGCACAGTGTCACTTCGCACACTTCCCTGTTCCCCCCCCCAGGCTGCAGGGCCCCATCCCTGGCAGCCTTACAGTGTCCCGGCACGGCTTGCACCACACCGGGGCAGAGGCACGGCCGCGGTGCTGCTCGCAGCATTGCACATGAACGAGCTGGGGCTGGGACAGGGCGCTGGGTAACCACAGCCCAATTCCCCACTTGGCCCTGGGGAGGCAGAGGGGAGGGGACAGCTGGCACCGCCACCAGCCGTGGGGACCCTGCTCCCACCTGGCACCCGGGCAGGGCTTGGGGGACCTGTGGCTGGGCTCGGGGGACGCCCGTCCGGAGGAAAGGGTGTGCCCCCGCAAGCACCACGGGCGTGTGTCAGAAACGAAACGGCCTCCACCGTCCCCAGAGTGTCACCCCGGGGAGCAGGGCTGCTGCCTGTCACCGCAGGGGCTCCCGCGTGAGGCTGTCCCACGTCCCGGCCACCAGGACTTGGCACCCCATGCCCCATGGGTGCAGGCAGCGGGGTTCAGAGGGGACATGGGGGCAGATAGGGGAGCGGGAGCAGGGCGGCTGGCCAGGGCTGCGGGCTGCTGCCGCGAGGGGCAGATCTGGGGCCGAGCTCTGGGCCAGGTCTGCGTGTGGGCTCTCAAGTGTGAGCAAGGCGAGGAGGCTGTATTTCCTGGCTGAGGGCAGTAAATCCTCGGGGACTAGGACAGGGGCTGTGTTTTTAATGACAGACCTCCATGAATCAGTGTTACAGTCGTCCGCGTGCCCCGCAGTCCCCGGCTGCCTGGCGGATCCTGCGTGTCGGCATCCTTTCCTGGAGCCCCCCAGGCCGAGGGGCTGTAGCAGCAGACCTTCCTAGGGCTGACGCTCCCGTGTGTCCTCTGGGCTCTTACACGTGGCCCCGAGGCTTTTTTCTGGTCGAAGGGGCAGAGCTGCTTTGCTTTGGCTCCTTCTGCAGAAGCACTCGCCCAAACAGGGCGGCTGCACCGGGACAGCGGCCAGCGCCCGGCTGGCTCTGGGGCTGCGGCCAGGGCAGGACCAGATGCAAAGCGCAAAGGGAGCGTGGCACAGGTAGGAAACGGGGTGTGTGGGAAGGGCACGTGAGCACGGCTGCAGTTTGGGGATCTGTCACCTCAGCAGAGGGCTGTGGTGAGTTTTCCCATCCTTTTCCTTCTGCAGCCAGGTCAGCTCAGCCCCGTGGAACGGTGTAGGGTTTGTCAGTGCCCTGCGAGACGGCTTCCTGGCATCATGATTCCGGTTACGTTTTAGAATGGGGCTTCCAAAGTCTGGAAAGCTCAACAGGAACAGCAAAACTTCGGACAAACATTTAAATGCCCTTCTGCTTTGGGCTCAGAGCAGCACTACTGACCAAGAGCTTGGGGAGGCTCCTGCAGCCCCCGGAGCATCCTGCACCGGGGCTGATCCCAGCCAGCCCGCGAGCAGGAGAAGGGCCGGCGGTCCCGAGCGTGGCTGCACGCTGACCCGGGAGGGAGCTGCTCCACGCAGGGCGAGCTCCTTAATCCAACAGGGAAACCCAACCAGACCCAACAGCTGGAAAAGGAACTTGTCCCAGCTGTGACTACAAACAAAGCATGTTTTCAACAACAACTCTCGACCTCTTTCGCTGGCCTGGGTGGAGCTCCCCACTGCATGAAGTTCCCGTGTGAAGACCCGTTGTTAACCTAAATGCTGCTCAGCTCAGGCTTGGGGCCGGTGCCGGAGCCGTTGGGTCACAGGTGACACAAAAATGAGTGCAATGTCCCCTTTGGGTCCCCAGGGCTCCCCGGGCACCATGGGGGCATTCTGGTGCTGTCCCATGGCAGTCAGTGTGTACACAGCACTGAGAGCTGGCCCCAGCAGCGTCCCCATACCCCATTCACCCACCCCGGTGGGAAATGCCTTTGGGGTGAAGTTCAGCCATGCTGCGCATCCCGGGAGCGCTGGCGAGGGGCCGGGCCATGCCTGGGCAGCTGCAGGAGCGCGGGCAGAGCCCAGGAAGCGAAGCATCTCTCACGCTGCCCGAGAGACAGCTGGAGTTCCCAGAACCTGCTCAGCATCCCCAGGGGAAAACAGACAGCGAGCAGCAGCCTAAAAATAGCTGCTCAGGGCATACGCACTCACCCGAGAGAAGGAGAAGTGAGAAGGGAGCAGGTCTGAAGCTTTCCCTGGAGCAGCCCCCAGCCCGGCCGTGGCACCACGCAGCCGAGCACAAGGACCTGTCCCTCCTTTCGAGGAAAAGCAGCTCTGCCCCTTCCCGCACTCGCCACTCCCTTGGGCTACACGAAGGCCTCCCTTTGCTCCTCCTTGCCGCCCTTTTGCCAAGGGGTGACCCTCAGCAGCGCAGGGTGGCTGGGGCTGGGCACCTCTCAGCACCGGTGCTGCTGCTGCCCAGGTGCCCCCAGCGGCTCCTGCTGGGCTCCTGTCCTCTGTCCCGGGGCTGCTCGTGCTTCGGTGAAACAGTGCTTCCAATCTGCAAGACAGCACTTCTGCCATCCCGGCGTCTCACACGGCGACACCACGCACAGAGGGACCCAGCTTCCCGTGGAGCTGCCGTCCCCCTGGCGAGGAGACATTCTCCCCATTAAAATATCCCGAGGACTAAGCAGAAGGGAAGGGCTCAGCGGCAAGGTTCCCCTGCCCAGCGAGGTCCCCGCTGTGGGGGTTTCTCAGGCTTCTCTGCAAGGCAGCGCCCTGTTCTCACCGAGCTGCTTTGCCATCTCGTGTGTGAACTGCAGTCTTTGTTCCCGCAGCACCTTACCCGACCGCTGGGCACCAGGGGACCAGGCAGAGCCATCGCCCGGAGCCCAGGCCAGTGTCACCCCAGGCATGGGGACGGGACTGTTCCGCCAGGGGGGGCGTAGTGCAGGATCCCCAGGAGTCCAGTTTGGGTCTGTCAGCAAACACTTGGCTTTACACAACCAAACGCAGGCATTGCCAGCAGGGCCGAGGCCGGAGGAGCCAGTCGAACCAGTTGGAGCCCAGTGTGCTACTGGTGCTGCTCACCCGGCTCCATGCACGGCACGGCTGCCGCAGCAGGGTGGGAGCCGCGCACGGGCGGCTTGCCCTATTTAAGGCGCACGGTGGACTCGGGGATTATTAACCTTTTCATGCAAGGACTTTTTACACTGTGAAAATCCCATCCAGGCCCAGGGCTGAGCTTTCTGCAGCGGCAGCGCCCTGCGCTGGGTGTGGGTGCTGAAGCACCAGGCAAGCCCTGCACGTCGGAAGGAGCGGGTGGGTGAAGCGCGCTCCCCACTGCACAAAGCACGGCCAGCTGCGGGCCTGGTGGGGTGCAGAAACCCCCGACCCCTGGGTTCTGCTCTGAAAGCACAAGCGGTCTCCCACCCCCATGCAAACCTGTGCGCTTTCCAAAGGGTTTAATGCAGCTCGACTCCGCTGGAATAAGCAGCTTTATGGAAGAGAGCTCTCTACTGACAGTGTAGTGCACGGAGGGCGGACAGCATGCCCAGTAAATCTTTCCAAAACCTTTGAAAACATAAATACTTGGTGTAATCCGCTGAAGGGATAAAGTGTCAGGGCAGTGGCTGGGCTGGTGAAATCATGTTGCAATCAGCCAAGGGCAGGCTCCGGCTAAACTTGCAGGGGCGATGCTGCGTGGAGCAGAGCGGGGCGGGCGGAAGGAAGCCGGCCGGAGGGAAGGCTGCCGGGGAGCTGCGCTGCTGCTGCGGCTCAGGTGCAGGGAGGATGGAAACTGCCTGACCACAGAGCTGCACGCTCGCTTCCTCCCGCTGCCTGCACGGAGCAGCAGAGTGCACAGCCCAGCTCCGCTGCTCGGGCGTGCGGCGGGGCCTGCTCGCACTCGGCCACGGCCAGATGGCGCGAACCAGCCACGCCATTCTGAAACCGAGGCCTCTCTGCCAAGGGCTGCGTTCGGTGGCTGCTGGATCCTGGTGATGGTTTTGGCAAAGGGAAGAAGCCCAGGGGCTGCAGCCCCTTGCGCCCACGCAGCGGCACTCGGTCGCACTGTGGCTGCTCACTGTGCTGTGGCCACGCACCCACCTCCGCAGGAGCAAGGACGCTGCTGTTGGCTAAGGACCAACCCGAGCCCCCACGCTACATGGCCACAGCACTGCGTGCCGGCTGCTCCATGGTGCCACGGCCCCTGGCCCCGGGGCCACCGAAGGGGTCCCCCTCACAGCGCCCAGTGCCGCAGCGTCCCCAGGGCCCCAGCACCCTGGTGGCCGTGCGGCTGCCATTGCACAGGGGTGGGATGGGAGCGAGCGGGGCAGGGCTCAGCCCAGGGCTCAGCTCCACAGCGCTGGACAAGGGCTGGGGATGCTGCTGTGACCTCAAAGGCTTTGCCTGCACCCCAGCCAGCGCTCCGCAGCCCCCGCTGTGTGCAAGCCCCGCACTGCAAGAGGGGACGCTGCTGACGGGGCCCTGGCCTGCACCTGCAGCTCCTGAAGGCTCCCAGCCCAAACCAATAACTATTCTGCAGGCAATCACCTGTCTCACCTCCACACCACGCTCCCCTGCATCCAACCCAGCCCGCTGCCATTGGGTGGCTTGTAGCAGCGCCGGGGTGCAGGCACAATGGCAAAGCAATCAATTCGTCAATGTCTGCCCGTGAGCAGCTCAGGATGAGCAGCTCGGCCTCCTCCTCAGCCTGGGAGGCTGCACGGAGGCTGATCCCGTGCAGGAGGATTTGCTTTGTTGGGAGCTCAAGCGGCCGGGCTGCCCCTCCCTGGGGAGCACCGGGGGGAAGCAGCACCGAGAGCAGCGGGCGCAGGGCCGGGGCTGCCGATCCTGCCAGCACGGGCAGCCCGAGCCTGCTCTGCAGCCACGTGAGTGGAGGCGTCAGGTTCTGCTGCAGACGGCAATTCCAGCGGCACCCATTATTGCTGAGGTTTAGGTGGTGGTTTGTTTCCCAAGGATGGGTTCAGGACTGGTTTTCCCTGTGTTTAATGCTCTCAGAAGGATGACGCTTTTAAAAGAAACTCCAGGTAGAGGTAGTCCAATCTTCTCTGAGTTCAGTTACCAGAATGTCAAAATGACGCTTGTGTTTTTCAAAACCCAGATCCTTCCCAGGAAGCTGGCTCCCTGGCTCCCACGTGGAGCTGGAGCGATCTGAGAAGCTCCGGCAAGGCTCACCGGGGAGCTGTGGTTAGCTGTCCACCGGCACAGCTGAATCGTCCGCCCTTATCCTGCCATCAGACCACACGGGGCAACCACTGTGCCCGGCGATGGCTTCGCAAGGTCAAGACTTTGTTTGTGCTAGATGGAAATCTTAGCCTGCCTTTCTAGAAAAGGACAGGACCCCGGAGGTATGTGCTTTGACTCACTATTAGAAGTTGTTTGGTGGTTTTGTTCATTAAGAAGCGTGATGGGAGGCCAGGCTTCTCCTTGCGGTGATGGTGGAAGGCTCTGCCTGGAGGGGTTTGTCCTTGCCCTCCACTACGAAACGAGCTGCAGCCTCTCAGCACGGCTCCTGGCTTGTGCGCGGGACTCCGGTGCTCCCCGCCTGCCTTTCGGTGCAGGGGAATCCTTGCTCAGTGTGTTTTCCTTGGGGCTTTATGTCCAAAATTAAATCTGCCTCCAGCAGCTCCTCGTTTGGTTTTACAGAGTGGCTCAGAAAGTTGAGCTCCCTGAGGCTTGCAGCGTGTTGGCGCTGTTTATTTTTTGATGGAAGTTTTCTGTGATTCCAGTGGATGGAGATGATTGGAAAAGCTCACACAAAACATCCCAGCCCTTCCATAACTCGCTGGGCAGCTGAGCAGCTCCTCGCTGCTGCCACCAGCGGATTGCAGCCTCGGCGGGAGACACATGCGCAGACACATTTCTGACGGAGAAAATCTCATAATTATACTCAGCTGCCAAGAACAGCATCAGCTTAAGTGATAAGAGGCAGAAGAGAGCTCAGCCCTCTCCAGGGCTGCTCGAGGAGCCGAGAAGAACCACGGAGAAGGTGCAGGATGAGGCCGCTCACACTGCACCAGGCTCCCTGTGGCACGCAGGGGATTTCCATCTCCCCCTGCCCCAGACCTACAGCCCCTCCTCTGCAAGGGGATGCCCTCGCGGGTGGGAGCACTGCTCTGGTGCTGGCATGCCCCGGGCCCGGTGTCCCAGGCGTTGCAGACCGGGCTGGGGGATGCGGGGCGGGCGGGATCCATTCAGCCAGGTCGGTGCTGAGCCCCACGCAGGGGCAGGAGGGGCACAACCGGGGACAGCGGGGCCGCAGCGCCTCTTTCCTCTGCATTCCTCCTGACTTCCCTGATTCTAAGAGGATTAAGGGCAGATGGTCTCAGAGGCTCCCTTGCCAGCACCCATCCGTGAGGCTGTGGGGAAGGGCGCTTATTGCCATCCAGGTCCCCAGGGAGGGATCCTACCCGGACCCCGCTGCTCGGCGCTGCCCTCCCCAGCCATGCTGCCCTGCAGAGCGGGGCTGTTGCTGCCTCCCCCGTGGGGTGTGGATGGGTGGGGGAGGCCCCGCCGTGCCCCCAACTGCGTGGCCACCACAACTGCTTCTGCCAGCGGTGCCACGTGTGCGCTGCGTCCGGCCCCTCCACCCGCCCCATGAAAGCAGGCTCCATTGTGCTTTGTGAAGCGGCTGTGAACGTGCATTGTGCACTTGGACACGTCTCGTTCTCAGGGGTCCTGCACGCTGCCTCCCTCCTGGTCCGCGCTGGAAGCAGCTAAAAAAAAATGATCTCACCTGACACAGCCCCGCGTGCGCCAGAAGGAACCGCAGTGCCGTGCTTGTGAAGCCAGTTGGATTTCCACGTGGTGCCCTGGTTCACCGAGGTTTTGCCCCCGGATTTTCCCACTGCTACTGCCTCTGTGTGGGCACTGGGGGCTCCTGCGACAGCCCCCACCACTGCACCTGGTTTTAAGGCCACCACGCCTGGTCCATGCTGATGGCCTGAGCCTTGCATGGGGAAGGTTTTGGTGTGGCCAGAAGCGGGGGGGAAGCTGTGGTAGTGCAGGGGAGCAGTGTGGGTCTGTGCAGCCCAGCGGGGGCCAAAGTCAGGACCAAAGAGCCCCAGCCAGGTGCTGGCAGGGCTGGGCGGGCAGGCAGGGAGCCCTGAGCGAGGAGTTGTCTCCTCGCACTGCTTTCCGGGGTAGTGCATCCGCTGGGTGCTCTGTGCATTGATTTTCTTCCTGCAGCAGCGTCTGAAAATACTCCTGCATGTCCCATGGTCCCGTACATTTTGCTAAAAGCCTTGAAGAGCTAAGAGTTTGTTGCAAAGGGGTCTTTGCTGCCTCAGAAAGCCTGTTATACTGGGAGCAGAGCATGCAGCACTTCAGCTACAGGAGCAGAGGTGGTGGGGATGCTCCCGGGGTTTTCAGTGTGCACGTTGGAACAAATTCCAGCCCCAGTTCCAGCTGAGTTGACTCTTCCCTCACTGTTTTGAAACAACCCCAGCCAGCAATAGCTGAGCTGCTCAGCACTAGCACAGGGTTTGAACTGCGAGGCAAAGGGGCAGCTTGTATTTAGAAGGAGACAATAATTGCAAGTCAGATTTGCTTGTTCAATACTCTATTGACAGATTTGCCTTGGCAACCTGGAACAGGGTTTCATTGTGTGCATCTTACCTCATGGCATCCTATTGATTGTTGGGTGGGTGGGCTTTTTTTTTTTTTTTTTCCCTAGCCTACCTACTCATCCTTTTCTTGTCTTTCTCCAGCGCGGTGTTGACCTCAGCAAGGGCTATATTATAAGCCGGTTTTCAGAGTGGCCACAACTTCACATGTAAGCCAGGCCTGACAAAAGCAGAAGGGCACATCCACACGCCCAGCTGGCCAAGGCTGCGGGCAGCCAGGTAGGAAAGAATGGGGCCAGTGCCCTCCCCCCCCCCAAGGACACCGTTATGCAAGAGAGTTGCAAAGTCCGTGCCTGGCCGCCTGCGAGAGCGGCCTTGAAGGAAATGCTAGAACTATTCATGAATTAACTTTCTGTTATTATTTAGTGCTCAGCCCAGCGTGCTCCCAGCCGGTTTGGGCTGCAGGAGGTGCCGCTGGCCCTTCCGGGGCAGGCGGGAGGAAAAGCTGAGAGCCCAAACTGCAGCCTTGGAGTCTTCTTGATGGAATTAGGGGATTACAGCTGAAAAAGAATTGCTGGTTTGAATTGCTAATAATGATATAGACTAATGAGCAACATCAGAAATGATGGCGTGTGTAATCAGTGCAGCTCGATAGCAAACATACAGCAGGCCTGCAGGAGCTACTGGCGTAAGAGGAGAGGGGAAACGGAGCATCTTGCATTTTAGAGAGGCAGAACTCAGCCCCAAGTGAGGCACTGCCACAGAGCTGGCTCTGTCTCCAGGGTAAGAAGTTTATAAATAATGATGGAAAGAATAAACCGAGACAGACATCAGCTCTGGGTAGTAGGAGGGAACATGGCCAGCAAATATTTGAGGGGAAATTGCCTTGGTATGCTTCCTAGCACCTGCAGGAAGCCCATCTGTCTCAGGCTGTTAGAGGTTTTGTCTTACAGCTGCACCCAGGCAGTTCCCCACCCAGGACCCAGGCCTTGCAGCAACGTGCGCTGCACGCGCGTGTGCACGGCTGTGCCCGGCTGCCAGCTCCCGTCGCCTGTCCAGAACTGGGGTCCTGCCGCCTGAAGGAACTGCATCAGAAGGAAGAAGGAGCTGAGGAAGGAACAGCGTATGCATTGACGATGCTCCGCCGATAAAGAGAAATCTGAATTCTTGCACAGGTGTGTGGCAGAGGGAAGAAATATCCACCAAATGTTCATCTGCACCTCATACCTGCCTTATAAACAGTCAAATAATAAACAAATGCATGGTATTAACAACTGTTCTCTCTGGCTTCCACAGGCAGCAGTTGGCTCTCATCTCTTCTGGTTGGAAACCCTTTTTCTTGTCTCATCCCTGTGATGTGCCCCGGCCAGCCAGGAAGAAGCAGCAGTTAGAAACGTTTCCTGCTTTCTTTATTTAGGATATTTTATGTGGTTCAAATAAGGTGTCCTCTTTCGAATTGACAAAGGGAAAGATGTATCAGTTCATGAACCACTGCTATCTGAGCAAGGTAAGAGATAGAAAATCACCACCATTACAATCATTACTGTGAATCATATGCAATCAGCCCGGTAACAGAAAGCAGATGAACATCCTGCAGAAATCTACAGGACGGGGACTGGTGCTGAGCTGCAGGAGCCACGAGCCAGGCAATGATTAAAATGCTTTTAATAATGGTTTTCCGTGTTGCTTTCACCTTGATGCTCTGATTTTTCTTTCTCTTTTCTCCTCTTTTCTTTTTTCTTTTATTTTCTTTCTTTCTTTTTTTCTTTTTTCTTTTCTTTTCTTTTCTTTTCTTTTCTTTTTTCTTTTCTTTTCTTTTCTTTTCTTTTCTTTTCTTTTCTTTTCTTTTCTTTTCTTTTCTTTTCTTTTTTTTCTTTTTTCTCTTCTCTTTTCTCTTTTCTCTTTTCTTTTCAATATATTTCATCAACGGCTTCTCATACACCTCATACTCCTCTCAAGGCAGGTTCTACAAGGATGCAAAGGGTATCTGGTCACACCTTTAAAAAAATACACACATCTGTGCGTGCAGCCAGCCAGCTCCTGCCCTCCTTATCTCCCTTCGGGCTGCGTGCCGGGAGATGCCGAGCTTTCCCCGCCGCGCCCGGCCCGGGGCCGCCCGGTGCGCGCCTCGAGCACATTTTGCCGTTTACCCAGATTGGAGCGGAATTGCACCAAATCGCGCTCGTCCCTGGGCATTTAGTTTTATTGCAAGCATTAGTGGTTTGTGCTCGGCTTGTCTCCTCTGGCAACAGGAGAAGCTTGAAATGTCAAAGGGGAGGGTTAACAAACTCCGCTGGCATAAATTTCAATGAATATATGTTTCTTAGGAAAACCGCTAAGTTAAAAAAAAATTTAAATCTTCCTGTCTGTGCTTTCTTTCAGCTGCTGTTCACAATGGATAATAATTCTTACATTAAGCCCCTTCGGCCCTCCAGGGAAATCAAAATTGTAATATCAGTTTGCTTTTTATTGGCTCGGCTCTGCGATCTCGGCGGCTGCGTCTTTGTTATGGTCTCCGGCGCGGTGACATTCAGCGGAGCCTCCGCGGTGCCCTCGCACCTCCGGGCCGGGAAGGGCCCCCGAAGGGCGCCGGCTGCCGCCGCCGGGGCCGCCCCGCCGGGGGACGGCGGCTCGGGGAGCCCGCGGGCCCGGGGAGGGTGGGCCCGGGCTGCGGACGGGGGGCACGGGGACCCTCCTCGGGGCGCTCCCGGCCCGGGGGAAGGCTCCGGCCGCGGCTGCCGGCCGCTTGGCAGCGGAGGCGCTCCGGGCCCCGGCGCCGCTCGGGCTCGGCCCCTCCGCTCCCGCACCCCGGGGAAAGTTGCCGGGGGCTCCGCGCTCCGCCGCCGCGGGCACCGTGGGCAGAGCCGGCAGAGCGCGGGGGGCCGCCGCCCGCCGCCGCCCACCCCGGCCCCGGTAGTCGGCCGCGCCGCCGGGCTGCCTAGAACCGGGGGCCGAGCCCCGCCGGGCCGGGGCTGGGGGCTGCCCGGCGGCTCCTCACGGCGGCCCCCACCCCGGCAGCGCCGCCCGGGAGGGGCCCCACGCGTGTCCTACCCCGCGCGGTGCCGCGGCGCGGGGAAGGCCCGGAGCCGCCGCGCTCCACCTGCCCGGGGAAGGCCGCCCGCGGCGCACGGAGCGCTCCAGGCAGGGGCCGCGGCACGGACACGCGGGGGCCGGGGCTGCCCTGCGCGGCGGGACACACGCGGGGCCACGCGTGCCGCTCCACGCCCCCCCCCCCCGCCACGCTGCGCTCTTCTCGACCCGCTCACGCCAGCGGTGGCAGCGCGCAGGCCCCCCCGGGACGCGCCCCCACGCCGCAGCGACCCTCGGAGCAGCAGCAGCCGGCGGGGGGGGCCGGCCCCGCGGCCGCTCCCTCGCCCCCGGCTCCCGCTGCGGGCCGGGCCCCCCGGGACGAGGCGGCGAGCCCCGAGCCCGGGCCGGGGGGGGACGGAGCGGGGGTGCTGCCGCCCCCGGGCCCAGGGCAGCCCGCGGCGTGGAGGGGCGCGAAGCCTTCCCGGGGGCTCGTTCCCCACGCGGGGACCCCCGCGCACCGGCCGGGTGGGTTGGGTGCCCGCATCCCGCGCCCCTCCGCTGCCCCCCCCCCGGCCCCGACCCGCCCCCCCCCCGCCACCCCGGGCAGCACGGGGCGCGCACCTGCCCCGCGGGCTCTGCCGCCCCCCGCCGGCCGCGGGGCCCGTGGGGGCCGTGCTGAGTCACGCGTGGGGCGGGGGGGGCCGGGCCGCTCGCAGCCCCCCCCCCCCCGCCCCGCGGCCGCCCGGCCCCCGCCCGCCCCCTCCCCGCCTCGCTCCCCGGCAGGGCTGCGCCAATCCCCCGGCCCCGCCGTTGACGGGCAGCCGGGCCCGGGAGGCGCCGCCTCCCTGACGTCTCGCTCCGGGATTTGCACGGGTTGCGGTGCCGCGGCGGCCGCCGCTCAGTGTCTGTCGGGCCGGCGGCGGGAGCTGCCGGAGCCGGAGCGCGGCTCGGCTGCAGCTGGCAGCGCGGACGCCCGGCCCGGCCCGGCCCGGCCCCTCCCGGGCGCAGCATGGAGCTGCCGGCGGTGGGGGAGCACGTCTTCGCCGTGGAGAGCATCGAGAAGAAGCGGATCCGAAAGGTGAGGAGGGAGGGAGGGAAGGAAGGAGGGAGGGAGGGGGCGGCGGGAGGTGGCCGGGGGGCAGCGGGGGGCAGCGGGGCCAGCTGACGCCGTGTCTTTGCCTCCCGCGCTCCGCAGGGCAGAGTGGAGTACCTGGTGAAATGGAGGGGCTGGTCGCCCAAGTGAGTACCGAGCGGCGGCGGGGCAGGGGCGGCAGGCAGGGGGCTGCCGGCCCGGCCCGCCCGTGGGGCTCCCCCGGCCCCGCCGCGCTCCGCGCCCCGGCGAGGCCCCGGCGAGGGCGGCGGGAGGCGGCGGCGGGGCCCGGCGGCGGCGGCGGCGGGCGCGGAGCGAGGCAGGCAGGCGGCGGCTGATGTGCACCAGAAAATGGCTCCTTCCCCCTTTCCCTCCTCGGGAGCCAGGCTCCATATTGCAGAAGCGAGCGGGGGGGGCAAGGGGGGGGGGGCGGGGGGGGAAGGGGGAATAATCGCCAAAACGAAAGGCGCAGCCCCGCAGCCCCGGGGCGGGCGGGCGGGCGGTGGCGGAGCTGCCCCGGGAGCCGCCGCCGAGGCGGAGGCACCGGCCGCCGGAGCGAGGGCGGCCGCTGAGGGCTGCGGAGTATTTGGGGTTTGCATGACAGTGCCCGGGGGGGGCGGCGGGGGAGGGGGCGCGCTGCTCGCCCGGACTCCGCCGCCGGGTCCCTCCTCCGCGCCGGGGCCGCTTTAATGGGTCCAGGAAAGGGGATTTGGAAAATTTCATCATGACATGCTTAGAATTCCTCCGGAATAATAACTGCGCTAAATAAACAGTTCCGTCCCCGTGCCCCCCCCCACCCCTCCCTCCCTCGCCCATCCCCCTCCCCGGGGACCCGGGCCCTGGGCGCGAGCCCCGAAACGGGCCCGGGGCGCCGGCAGGGACCGGCCCCGGCCGCTGCGCCCCTGCCCGGGACCCCGGCCCCCGCCCGGCGGGCCCCGCGGCTGACGGCTGCCCTTCTCCCCTCCCGCAAGATACAACACGTGGGAGCCCGAGGAGAACATCCTGGACCCCCGGCTGCTGATCGCCTTCCAGAACAGGTGAGCCGCGGGGGGGGGGGGGCTCGGCGCCGGCCGGGGGGGGCTGCGGGCACCCGCGCCCCGTGCCCGCCCGTGCAATTGCAGATGCGTCACGGAGCCGACCGGGGGCCGCGGCAGGGGCGGGCAGCGGCGGGCGCGGGACGGGCCCGGGGGCGCGGCCCCGGCGGGGCGGGCGGCGCGGGGCCGCCGGGAGCCGCCTCCGGTTCAAGGTCCCCCGCGCCGCGCCCCCCCCACGCCGCGCCTTGCGCTCCTGCCTGCCCGGGGATTTGATGCCTGCGAGTGAAGGAGGCGGCGCTGCTGCTGCTGCTGCTGCGCTTGAACTGGCTTTTTTTTTTTTCTTTTTTTTTTTTTTCTTTCCGTGCATTTATTTCCTGTAGTATTTTGGCGCAAACTGTAAACTTCAGCCCCTCGCTGCGGCGGGGGGAGGCGGCAGCGGGGAAGTCGCCTCGCGAGGCGCGTCCTGCCCCAGCAGCCCGGCCGTGCCCCCGTCCCACCGCATCCTGCAGGACCCCGTGCAGTGCCCCTGCACCTGCAGATCCCGGTCCCCCCCCTCCCCTTCACACCCACCCGCTGCGCCCATATGGGGTCCTTGGCACCGCAGGGGCTGCAGGCGTGGGGCACAGGTGGGCACGTCCTGGGGGTCTGAGGGGGCTGCGGGCCTCACCCTGACTCTGTGTTCCCGCAGGGAGCGGCAGGAGCAGCTGATGGGATACCGCAAGCGGGGGCCCAAGCCAAAGCCGCTCGTCATGCAGGTAAGTGCAGGGGGGAGCCCAGCCCCGCGCTCCCGGGCAGCCTGTTTGCAGTGCCACGCGTCCCCAGGGAGCCGCTTTCAGCGGGTTTCATCATGCAGAGGAGCCGTTGTGTGCAGCCCGGCGCTCGGCAGCGCCGTGGGGACGCGTGTCCCCAGCGCTGAGCTCATCAGGAGCTCCCAGCCCCAGGGGTGGACGATGCAGCCCCCACCCCCCCCCGGGGCTGCAGGGCGGACCCACGGCACCGGCGGCTGGGCGGCATTAGCAGGCCGCTCGCAAGCTGTGCAGCAGCAGCCCTGTTTGGTCCCCGTTCCCAGACAGCTGATTGAAGGGTGCTTTTCTTCTTTTCATTGCTTCATTAGTCTGGAGCAATGCACGGCCTGTAAGTGGGAGCGGGCTGGGGCTCTGCGGCGCACTGAGCGTGCCGCGCTGCAGCCCGGCGAGCGGAGCCGCGGGAGGGGCGGGCGCTGCACGGCAGCCCCCGGTGGAGCACCGGGGCCCTGCTCCAGGGCCCTGGCTGACCTCAGCCCTTGGCTTTGCGTTGCAGCTTCCCTCCTTCGCCCGCCGCTCGAACATCCTGACGGGGCTGCAGGACCCTGCCGTGGACACCAGGCCAAAGCTGGACCTCGGCTCCTCTGGCAAGAGCCAGCAGCACCAGTATGAACTCAACAGCAAGAAGCACCACCAGTACCAGCCCAATGGCAAGGAGAGCAGCATGAAGCACCAGTCCCACAGCAAAGGCAAGTATTACTACCAGCTGAACAGCAAGAAGCACCACCACTACCAGCCGGACCCCAAGATGTACGAGCCCCATTACCAGCCCAGCAGCAAGGAGCCGCAGAGCCAGGCCTGCTTGGACAGTAACAAGAGCCCCTTGGTCGCCCACCCGGACAAGTGGGCGCACGGCCCGGCCAAAAACTTGCTGGGCCCAGTCAAGAACCTCTCTGCCGAGAGCAAGAACGGGGCTGAGAAGAACCTGTCCAGTGGTACCGGGCCCCCCCCTCGGGACAGGGTGACGAGCAACGGCCTCGGGGGCAAGATGAAAATCGTCAAGAACAAAAACAAGAACGGGCGCATCGTGATCGTCATGAGCAAGTACATGGAGAACGGCATGCAGGCGGTGAAGATCAAGTCCGGGGAGCCACCCCGGAAGCGGGCCACGGAGGAGAGGACTCCTAAGAAGGGTGGGGAAGAGAAGCTGGAGGCTTGGAGGAAGCCGGGGGAGGAGAGAGTGGTGGGCAGCAATGCCCTGAGCGCCGCAGAGGCCGAGGGCAGGCAGCCCCCCGCGGAGCTGGAGGAGAGCCCCAGGAAACCTCCCCCAGCCAAGGAGCTGCCCCTTCCTCCAGCGGAGCAGCCCCTGCAGCTCACCACCAAGCCGGACCTCGTGCCCTGGTCCCTGAGCCCCGGGCGGGAGCACAGCCCGTCCTCCATGGGACTGAACCTCTCCAGCCCGGGCGCCCGCAAGCGCTGCCTGTCGGAGCCGCACGGGGACCGGGAGCCGGGCAAGAAGCGCCTGACGTCCCGGAGCATCAGTGCCCCCACCTGCCTCAGCCCTCCCGGCCCTGAGCGGCCGGAGGTGCCCGCCGCTGCCCAGCCAGAGGTCATCCTGCTGGATTCGGACCTGGACGAGCCCATAGACTTGCGCTGCGTGAAGCCGCGGGCGGAGGGCGAGCCGGCCCTGGCGCAGGTGAAGCCGGAGGTGCCACCGGTACCGGCTGAGAAGCCGGCTGCGGAGCCGCCGCAGCCCCGGGAGGCTGCGGAGGAGGAGGAGGAGGCCGAGTCCCTGCAGGAATTCAAGCCCTTCTTTGGGAATATAATTATCACAGACGTGACCGCAAACTGCCTGACCGTGACCTTCAAGGAGTATGTGACGGTGTGAGGTGGCCGGTGGCTGCTCCCCATGGGAGCCGCCTGCCTGCCCCAGGGCCGCCGGCCCCACCGCCTCCCTCCAAGGTACTGGTGCCCCCTCCCCGGAGCCCACGTGGGGCGGCAGAGCCTGCCCTGGCTGCGGGGACACCGGGGCGCGGTGCGGTGGCCGTCCCTGCCACGCGGGGTGTCCTCTGCTGCTGCTCCCGCCCCGGGTCGTGGGGCTGCCGCTGGGACCTGCAAGCACCGGGACTGGCGAGGATGGGGCCTGCCAGTTACTCAGAGTTATAGTATTATATTTTAACAGTGCTAATTTGTCGAGTGATTCTTGCTCCCGTTTGTACGTGGTGTTATTGAAATGTATTGTTTGAGCTGAAAGCTGGTCGCCCTCCGACCGTGCTAATATATTTATTTGTAGGTATTTATATAATGAAATATAAAGCCTAGATTTATGGAGTCCCTAGATCACCTTATAAACTATATCAAACGAATATTTTCTGTTTTCCTTTTTAACCATTCAGCATTTGTTAGTCTCGTCCCCTTGCCCTCCTTACGACCCGCAGGACCATCCCTGGTATATATTTTTTGATACTGTACACATGTGGTGTTTCTATGTGCAAAAAAAAAATCGTTATCTAAAGCTAAACAAGCTATTATAGAAATTGCTGCTATTAGAAATGTCTAAACTATAAGCTTCCAATTATTAATTGCTTGAATGTAAATATTAAATGGAGATGTTGAAAGTGCATTTGATGTTCTGCAGCTAGTGTAGATCGGATTGCAAAGCCCAGCTGCTCGTAGGTGGAGCGCGAGCTGCCAGCAGCGCTTCCTGGTCCGAGGGCTGTGTCATGGGGGGAGAAATGTATCATGCAATCATTGCAAAGGACTATAAACCTTTACAAAAACTACAAGGATCTGGAGTGCATTTGTTACTGCATACAAACAGCACGGCAGCTTGCCTGGGGGGGCAGGCCGTGCCTGGGGGGCCCTGGTGCAGGCACTCGCAGGTTAACATCAGGTCCAAGGCACAGCGCTGGCTTCGTCTCTCGCAGGACAGGAGCAGCGCATCAAATAGCTCCGACTTTTCCCCAAAAGCATGGAGATGAGTGCTTGCAGCCTGTGGTACGTAAAGGGCACCCTGTTTTCTCCTGGTGCCCCCCAGGAGGACCACGAGGCCGCAGGAGCACATGGCTCAGTGCCTGGCTTGGTGCTGGGCTTCCCTCCCTGCCAGCGGGGCAGGGGGAGGCCTGTGCTGTGCCAAGGCAAAAGGGGCTGTGCGGGACTTGCAGCAGCAAATCTGCAAGGCTTCTGGAAATGTGGGCCAGGAAGGCGGCTGCAGGGATGGGCGGGCACTAGCTGTTAGCTTGATGGTGCTACTCCAGCTGAATTATCCCCAGCTTTGGGCAGGGTCGTGATTAGATGAGGAACTGAACTCCAGAAAGCAGGATGGTCCAGATTTCATAAGTAGGCCTGCAGGCATCTCTGAACTAGATTAACAGTTGCTGGAGTCCACTGAAAATACAGTACAGGGCTAACACTTTACAAAATGGCAACGTCTGCATGAGGTACAGTGCATGGTCTGCAGCCTCATCCTGCTCCCACCCCACCAGGGCTCCTCCTTACAGCATCTCCGGGCAGGGTCGGGTGTTCATGGGGACACTTTCCTCTGAACTTTGTGCTTGCAGATGTGGTGTGGTGGCCCTGCTCGTCTTAGGCTGTTGCTTGAAGTTGATTTGGAGGAACAGCGACTGTTCAGCTTGTGGATGCCATTTTCTCTAGCTTGGACAGCCATTGAGGTCCGTGTGGAAGTGGAACGATCGTGAATGTAGGCACCATTGCTGAGATGTTATGTCGGTTCGGTCTGCTCTTCTGCGTGCTCTTGTGGTGGTGGAAATGGCTTCTGGGAGCTTACACCATAAAAACAGTTTCATCATGGCTATTTTGTTAAACTTCCAAGTGTGGGCAAGGTCAAAACTGGCATCTGGGTTCATCTTGTTTCAGTTGATGTTTCAAAGTCAATGGAAACTCATGCAATAGTGTTTTGAGATTTTCACCCGCCTCCATGGAGAGGACTGGGGACCCCAGAATCTCATCATGTGCACGCAGACAGCAAGTGGAAATAGGTGAGCTGTGATTAAAATCAGCATTTCGCCTGTTAGCTGTGCTGAATCTTAAGAGGGCTTTGATCAGCACCACACGTCGCCAGGAGGGCGCGAGGGCCGGGCAGAGGCAGGGGCGCTGGGGCTGGTGGAGCGCAGGCGTCGGGGCAGGAGCCTGCAGGGTGCACGGGCGAGCCCCACACGGGGCTGGCTTGGTCGGAGGCATCTCCCCGCCATCCCAGCCTAGCTGGCAGAGCAGACAATCAGAAGAGTGATGCATTTCCCTTGATTAATTAAGCTAATGGTTATCTGAAAACAAAAATGGCATGGAAGAGGAGACGCATGCTCAGAATGCAAAATGTGATTTATGAAAGAGGAAGTGCTGCTCGACAGACAGCGGCAGGAGCCAGTCCAGCAGCAGGGGCTGGGCAGGCGGGCTCTCTTCTGGGGCAGCTTGTGTGCAAAAGGAGAACTTTGCTTTACCCAGACAAAGGTAGATGAAACCAAAGAGGTTTCTCACAACTACTAGGATGTGTCTTCTAAACGCGGGCTTGCAAACGCCCAGCCACAGCCTGAGCATCGCTGCTTCTCTCACAAGCAGCTCCCTTCTCTAGAGCGCAGGTGTGTGAGACTCGGCAGCTAACAACTGTTTGCAGGTCTACGGTTAGCTTTACTCATTAACATTCAAACAAAAGGATTGTACTGCGTTTACCAGTTTTTAAGGAAATAATGTTCCTCTGAGTGTGAGCTCTCTGCAGCTTCCCTTCCCTACACCCACCACTGCTCCATTAGCTGTAGAAGCACCTAAAATATTGTCTCTGTTGGCAGTAGCTGTGGTTTGTTTGAGGCACCATTTCCCGGAAACCACATAGCCAGATATTTCTTAGTTTAATAGTTTGATCATGTTTATCACAACTCCAGCAGCTTCCTGTGCATTGAAAGGTGTGATAAGTAGTTACTGGTTTAAAAGATACGCTCTCCACTTGGTTTGTGCCAATTGGCTGAGAAAGATGAGTGTTGAGGATATAAATTACTTATTCATACTGCTCTCTTGCCATATTAAGTGCATCAAACCTAAATGTCTGTTACTGAGAAAATTAATGGGAGGTCCGCTATGACTTCCAATGGTTATCAAAGCAATCCAGGATGAGATGGAGCATCACCACTCTCCATTAGGAAGACTGGTGTGTGCTACATTTAATGTATTTCCCAGGAACGCGTTAACCTCTGTTTGGTTTGGATTTATTCCAGAGAAACATTTGCTGATTTAAAAGGAGAATTTGTATTCGTATTTGAGCTCTTCTAAAAGGGTCTGATGCATCCATCTATACATGGCCACTGCAGCTCTGAGACTGTAAATTCGCGCTGTAAAGCTGGTTTCACATTCTTCCCTCCCCAGCGGTGGTGAGACCTGTGCTGGCTCCAGCACCGCTGTTTGTGTCAGGCCGCCTGCCTTCCCTCCCTGGCTCTGTCGCTGGCTGCACAGGCAAGAGGGTACACCCTGGGGCTGAGGATGCTGTCGAGGAGCAGGATGTTAAATAAACAGGCGACGTGGATCTTGCCTGTTTTACTCAAAAGAAGAAATGGCCTCGCGGGGACTGGGAGACTTCCAGATCTGAACCGGGAATGGCAGAGGGATTTCCCTCCAGGGAAGGGAGCAGGGGTGTGAGGGTTGTGGGGAGGTGGAGAATTTCCCAGGCAAGAAATGCACTCTGTGCTTTTGCTCCTGGGGTGAGCTGCTCCAGGCATTTTCTGGGGTTTTTCCTGTATTTTTCCCATCCCCTGTCATTTTGCTATGCGATGTGGTGAGCTGACTGTGTGACTCCACTGCTGTGTGCAGTGACCCCGGTATCTCTCCCCTGCCGGAGGAGCTGGCAACAAGGTAAAGTATTCATGGTCACGCTGGGGAAAAAACAAGCCCGCTGTTGTGGCTGCATGTTTTCCAGGCCAGTCCCCTCCAGCAGAGTGTGGGCTGCACAGCGTGGCCTTGCACGTGTTGGCTGACATCAACTGTTTTAAGTAAAGCTGTATCTAATCGGACCGAGTGCTCTGACCCAGGGTAAAGCCTTCAAAGCCCTCCAGGTTTGGTCTGGCAGCAAGGCTTGCAGCGGGCGGATTTTGCCCCGTGTTACCGCATTTTCTGTGGGGTGGGTGCCCCTCGGCCCAGCAGAGGGCTGTGAATGATGGTGGCCAAAATACAGCCCCCGCACGAGGGGGACACAAGCTGGGCAGTGTGGGGTCCCCAGTTCCTGCCCCGTCCACTGGCCCCCTCGCCTCTCCCAGCCTGTGGGGCCACCCCTGGCTGAGCAGTTGCAAATGCCTTGCAGTAGGAAATCCTCAGTCTCCTCCACAGATAAGATCATTTGGATTCAGCCCAGATTCGTACAAGATCCGTGTCAGGAAGAGACGACCACAAGGACACTGCTCTGTTTACATTTTCACCAGAAGAGGAAAAAGGCTCCGTAGGGACGGGCACTGCCCAAGCTGGCCCCAAACGCGCCCAGGACCTCAGTGAGCGGCTCTGGGGGTTCCTCTGCCAGGGAAATGCTCCTGTCTGCGCCGTGACGTGGGCAGAATTCAGTTAAACGCAAAACAAAGCAGGCACGCTCGCTAATGAGGTGTCTGCCACCAGCGCTATCTGAGCTCGATGCGGCTCTGCAGCAGAGCCCTGGCTTCGGCAGCACGGGGGCAGAAAAGGGGAGCGGTGGGACAGCGAGGTGTGCGTCCGGGCAGAGAGGATGGGGCTCGGCGCTGGGGTCCCCACCCAGTGCTGCCGGGGGGTCCCTGCCTGCCGGGTGGGGGACACGATGGGGAAGGAGGCTGAGGAAGGATGGTCCTGGCTGAGCTTCTTCTCCTAGGAGCCGTGCCAGGGGCTGTGCCGGCGTGGGAAGCCTTGTGAGCGCTGAAGTGGTGTTAGCGCGTGGTGGACCTCCGGGTGCAAACGGGCGAGAAGCGGCTGTCTCAGTAATAAGGACAGTTGGGGGCAGGTGCTGGCGGGGGTGATGGTAGGCGGGGATCTCCTCTCCCCTGGGACCCATCAGTGCCTCCCTTCAGCAGGCCGAGACCCCCAGTCACCCGGGGAGCTGTTTGCCAGCACCCACTGAAGTCATTTCTCAGCGTGAGCCGTCAGCTCAGCTGACACCTTGATGTAGTTTAAAGTAAACTGCAAACATGAAGATTTATTTTTATCGAAGGAGCAGGCATATAAACCATGCTGTGCGACACAGCGCAGCCTGGTAGGAAGCGCCCTGAATTTCAGGAGTTGTGACTTCGGCATGCTTGGCCATGCGTTGTCCCTTGCTGGCCCTGCTGATAGCGGGCACGTGTTGTTTAGGGGGTGAGCAGGGAAGGAAACAACCACCAACTGCCAGACCCCTGGGGTCTCCATTGAACACCAGCACCCCCTGTGCAAGGGGCAGCCCCGGCACCGTTTGGAGCAGCGGTTCCTGACCTGGGCAAGCTGCTGAGGTACGGCACGGCCAGCGTTGGCCCCAGAGAGGCAATGGGAAGGGAGGCGCGGCTGCACCCCTGCTCTCCGTGGGTTGTAAAACACTGCCATGGCCCCAGAGGGGATGCAGCTTCTGTGGCATGGGCATGCCAGGCAGAATTGCTTAGTTTGAGGTAAGAAAGGGAATAACCTAAACCTTTCAGAAGTGTTGCTGTTGTACTGCAGCATCCAGGGCAGAAAAATGCCACTGATACAGAAAGTAAATTAAACAGACTTAGTTATTATTATAAAATGCATTAACAGGCAGTGTGAACGGAGGGTCTGAAGCTTTAACAAATGTGTATTTAATATTGGGCATGAAGACTGTGCTGAGCAGGAATTACTGCACTGGTGTGAAGCCACATCTCCTCGTCTCCTGGAGCTATTGGATGCTCATCTTCATCTGCAGCAGGGACAAGACCAAGATTTATATCACAAGGAAACAAGGCATTCAGGAACAGCCATGAGAAGAGCCACAGCTAGCTCTTCCAGGAGCTCCCCGTCCCACCTGGAGCTGCACCACAAGAAGGGCCCTGGGCCAGCCTCGGTTGCTCCCTTCCCCTCTTGCTGCGCAGCACAGGGAGCGCATTTCTCTCATGAAACACAAGAATAGGAAAACCAAGATGACTCAGACTTCAAAAGTTACCTCTTGGCTGAAACTAAAGATGGAAAATTGCAGACCACAAGCTGGTCTGAGAGAGTTGTGAGCACCAGAGGCTGGCGTGGAAAGTAGGACTCAGCGTTTCCCTTCTGTCAGGTGCTGGCAGTGGCTGGTGAGCGCGGCATGCACCAGCCCCAGGGCAGGCAGGCGGGACGCAGCCGGGCGATGCTCCACGGTGCCATGCTGCACCAGGCCAGCCTCCCCAGGGCCCACGTGGGGATCGCCAGCCCCGAGGCAGGAATGGCTCCAAGCAGCATGACAGACTGCAAAGCTCTCCTCGGGACCCGGGCACACATGGCCCGTGCTGCAGAAAGGTCCGGCCTCTGCAGGAAAGAAAGATCAGCGTGCGGCGTGTGGGCTCTGTCATGCTGCCAGGGCCACCCCCAAAAAAGCTGGGGATGGGGAACGCAGCACTGCACCAGGGAACCTGCTCCGGAGGGGGCTCCCCTGGGCTGTGTGGGTCCTGTTGGGGAACCAGGAGCCCCTGTGCTGCCCCCGCTATGGTGCTGGGCAGGGCAGGTGGTGCTGGTGGCCCACGAGGAGATCCCGGAGATGCCCCTTGTGTAAGTCTGGGCATTGGGATTTCAGAGGCTGGGGGCTGGGAGGGTTCTCTATCTCTCAGCAATGAATTTCTGTTACCTGCCCTGATATTTCTGTCTCCTGCTTTCTGAGAGGAGGATGCCTGTTCGCATGGCTGCTGCAGTAGAGGGGAATGCACTTTGCACATCACCGTCCATGGAGCTGTTCAGAGCTCCCAGTATTAGTGCCTCGAGGAAAGAAACCATTTATATTTTGGTTAAAAAAAAAATGAGAGCATCGGGTTCTTTTAATTGCCCAAGACGAACTTTGGAGAGGGATGGTTTTTTTAGGCATCATGGAGCCAACAAAGCACCTGAAAGCACAAAATAAATGTTAATTTTCACATATGTCAGCAATTCCACATGGCTTGAATAAAATACAGGATGAAGCAGTGTCCCTGAATGTACCCATCCATTTGCAGTGCGGTGCAAGCCAGGCTGTCATTTTAACATCAGGAATGTATTTTATAGCCGCTGCCCTCTGCGTCCGATGGGTCCAGCCGTGACACTGTCCTTCCTCTGCTTGTTTCCTTTTGGCACATGAAGTCACCAGCGACAGATAAAATAGGGAGATTCATTGTGGGTTGTGCAAAGAAGACGATGTGGTGGCCAGACACCAGAGGTGCCTTGAATCTTCCTGACTGGCTGTTGGAATGATGCCTTATCTTGAGTTTAAGGGCTCAACCTGACCCTGAGCCATTTTTAACCCGAGGTGGGAAGAGCCTGCCCCTGGGTGTCCTTCTCTGCTTTGAACTCACTGCTTTCACTCACTCCACAGTGTCTGCTCTCCTGTTGTTTTTCATTGCTGTACCTCTGAAACCTGAGGCAGACCCACTTTTTGAGCGTTTGATGCTCTATTTCTTGAAGATGCTTTAACTCTCAGGACTCAGAAATAACTCTTAGCAAATGCAGTGCAGAGAGACCCAACAAGAAGACATCTAATCTAACGTATCACATTTCCATAGTTTGTGCTGCAAGCAGCAATTTGTGGTTCAGCAGCAACGGCTGAGTAGAGACAAGCATTATCACAGGAATTTCTTCCATCTCTCGCCTGAGCGTGTGACAAATAAGTCTTGGCTGTGGCATTGTCTCTTCTGGTTTCAGACTAACAGGCTTAACTCTTTTCTGCTTCCCCGGAAAGGCAATTTTATCGTTGCCGTGTGCACCTTCGTCCCCCCCTTCACCGAGAATTTGCTGCGGGAGGCAGCACCCCGTGCACCTGGCCAGCACAGCACCAAGTGGGAAGGGGCAATAGAAGGAGCCCCGAGGGCGCGGGCTCCGAGAGCAGCCAGCCGAGGTGGCCCAGCGCGGCTCGGCCGAGGGGGCTTTCGGGGAACGGGGGGGTCTGGGGCTGCGTCCCGTGAAGCGCAGAACCCCAAAGGGGCTCCTGCGGGAGGGCGGGGGGGGGCCCAGCGGCCGCTTGCTGGGGGTCCCTCGACTGGCCCGGGACAGGAGGCGCCCGCCCCGCCGGCAGCGGCCCCCCCGGGGGGGCGGACACCAGCCTGGGCAGGGGCTGCTCCTGCAGGCGCCGTGACAGCGGGCGCTGTGTGCCGTGCCGAGCCGTGCCGTGCCGTGCCGTGCCGTGCCGTGCCGTGCCGTGCCGTGCCGAGCCGTGCCGAGCCGTGCAGTGCCGTGCCGAGCCGAGCCGTGCCGTGACGAGCCGAGCCGAGCCGTGCCGTGCCGAGCCGTGCCGAGCCGAGCCGTGCCGTGCCGAGCCGTGCCGTGCCGTGCCGTGCCGTGCCGTGCCGAGCCGAGCCGTGCCGAGCCGTGCAGTGCCGTGCCGAGCCGAGCCGAGCCGTGACGAGCCGAGCCGAGCCGTGCCGTGCCGAGCTGTGCCGAGCCGAGCCGAGCCGAGCCGAGCCGTGCCGTGCCGAGCCGAGCCGTGCAGTGCCGTGCCGTGCCGAGCCGTGCCGAGCCGAGCCGTGCCGTGCCGAGCCGAGCCGTGCCGAGCCGTGCAGTGCCGTGCCGAGCCGAGCCGTGCCGTGCCGTGCCGTGCCGTGCCGTGCCGAGCCGAGCCGAGCCGTGCCGTGCCGTGCCGTGCCGAGCCGAGCCGTGCCGTGCCGTGCCGAGCCGTGCAGTGCCGTGCCGTGCCGAGCCGAGCCGAGCCGAGCCGTGCCGTGCCGTGCAGAGCCGAGCCGAGCCGAGCCGAGCCGAGCCGAGCCGAGCCGTGCCGAGCCGTGCCGAGCCGAGCCGTGCAGTGCCGTGCCGTGCCGTGCCGAGCCGTGCCGAGCCGTGCTGTGCCTTGCCGGGCCGGGCCGCGGCACGGGGCAGCGGCAAGACCATGGACAACGAGGATTTCCCGTGTTAGCGGGGGAAGTGCAAGGCAGAGCAGGCTGGCGGAATTGCCTCAGTATGGCACTGGTGAGCCCGCTTTCGCGTCTAGCACAGCCTCCGGTATCTCCAAAGAGAGACGGAAACGTTGGAGGGAGCCGGGAAACAGGTAGAGGGATGCCGTGAGGCCGCGGGGAGCCTGAGCGGCAGGAGGCAGCGGGCTGGTTTGGCACCTCAAAGAGCAGGTTAAGGACATTTTGATCAGCCCGTAAGCCTCCGCACGGGGAGGAAATCCGTGGACTCGGATGCGCTTTCATCTAGTAAATGAAGACACAACAGGATCCAGCGGCTGAAGTCCGCAGCAGCAGCAGTGGGGACTGGAATGCGGTGCCATTTTAGCACTGAATGAAAGCCAGCGGCAGAAAAAAATCCAGGTGGAAAGGCAAAAATCTGTGCTGCCTGGCATCTCTGTAAGAGATCTGCTGCCATCCAGCCACTGGCTGTTACGGGCAGGATGCACAGATGCTGGGGATTGGAACCCCCAGGCTGCGGTACGGGGACGGCTCCCCTCGTTCAAGCCTTCCGCCTTCCTCCTCCGGGGCTGTCCCCTCACCACCTTTGACTTTTATGGGATCAATTCCTTCTCTCCGGGGCGTTCTCGTATTGCACAGCCGCCGTGCCCGCACACCGGGCACCTCCGGGTGGCAGCCGGGGGGTGCGGGCTGCGGGCAGGCTGCGGGGCACCCCCTCCCCGGGCGATCCCACTCGCGGCCGTGGCGCTGCGTGTCCCCACGCTGCGTGTCCCCGCCATGCGTGGCCAAGGGTCAAATCCCCGCGGCGGGGAAGCGGAGCGGCAGCGGGAGCCCGGCTGGGACAGACGCGGCGCTGTTTGCCGGGGGGCTGCGGGGGGGAAGCCCCCGCTTAGACGTGGGCAGGCAGCGGGGGGGGGCGGCCCGAAGGTAGGGCTGCGGGGTGGGGTGGGGGGGGATGTTCCCCCGAGGAGAAGCCGGAGCGGATCAAAGCCGAGCTCGGGGACTTGCCCCGGGTCTCTGCAGCACCGTGGACTTCGCAGCGGTCCCGGCGTCGGGGGGAGCCGCAGGGAGAGGCCGGGGGGGTGGGGGGGGTGGAGGGGGGGCCAGGACAGTCGGGGTCGTCCATGGGCCGGTCGGCGGGCGTCCGGCGCTGGGGGCAGGATGAGGCCCCACCTCGGCAAATACAGGGCGAATGGGGGGGGGGCGCATCCCGCCGCGGGAGGAAACGTCCCGCGGTCCCGACAGGAGCGGGAGGAAAACGAAACGGGGACGAGAAAGCCGAGGAGGGCCGAGGCGCGGGGTGGTGCGGGCGGCTGGCGGCCCGGCGGCGCCCGGGCTGCCCAGCCCGGTTCGGCCCGGTTCGGCCCGGCCGGCCGGGGGCGGCGCGGCGCCCACACCTGCATTGCAGCAGTGGCGGGCGGCGGAGCGCTCCCGGGCCGCCGGGCTGGGCTCTCCGCGCAGCGCTGCATTGCAGCACTGCAGGAGCCCCCTCCTTCCCCGCGCCCTTCTCCTCCCGCCGCCGCCGTTCGGCTCCGGGAGCGCAGCCCGGGGCGCGAGACGGCCCCGCCACGCTCCGCTCCTGCTCGCACGGGTCACCGGGCCGTGCAACGACCGAGCCGTCCCGGGAACGCCGCCGTGGGGCGGGGGACACGCAGCGACCGTGCTGTGCCCCCTGCCGACCGGGGACGTGTCTGTCACCGGTTACCGATGGACCCCGCGCGCGTGGAGGGAGCGGCCCGTCCCGTCGGGGCAGCCGCCGTCCCGCCCGCCTGTCCCCGAGCCCCCGGCGCGGCCCCAGCGCCTCGTCCCGACACCAGAACCGCCTCCGTCCCCGCGGGGCAGGCGGAGCTGTCCGCCCCGACGGGCCTCCGGCTTCGCGTGGACCAGGCACTGCCCGGCCTCGTCCTCCCGGGCTTCCCGGAACCGCTTCGGGAGCGTGGGCCGGTCCCGCGGAGACTCGGTAACGCCACCGGGACGGGCAGAGCTGACGGGCGCTGTGCCGGGCCGGCCGGACTCCCGGGGCTGCCCCTCCGGCCGCTGCCCGACGGGACGGCCCTCCGCGCCGCAGGGGCACTTGCGCTGCCCGCGGGGCGGGCGGAGAGGGGCGGCCAGCCTCGCGTCCCGGGCGCACCGGGCAGGGAGGCTGGCGGCCACGCTCCGGGCTCCCTCGCTTGGGGACAGCGGCCCGGGGGCCGGCGCCAGCCCGGCGTGCCCAGGCCCTGCGTGGTCCCCGCCAGCCACGACCGGCGGCTGCTGCGCGCACGGGGCGCGGAGGGGACCGGGGCGACCCAGGTGGGAAGGAGCCCGGCGGCGGGCGGGCGTCCCGGGACCTGCCCCGCCGGCGGGTGCGGGGCGCGGGGGGGGTGCCGGGTCCCCGGCCGGGGGCAGCGCCCGCCCCGGCCCACCGGGGGCCCGTTCCCAAGGCTCCCGCTCTGTGTCTGCTTTGGGAAAACGCCAGCACGGTAACAAAATGGCGGGGAAAGGGTGGGATTGTCACGGCGAGCCCTGCGGCGCTGCCCGCCCGCCCCCCGGCAGCGCCCGGCCGGCCCCGGGGCGCCCGTTCCGGCGCAGGCAGCGAGGCGGGCCCCCCCCCCGGGCCGCCGGGCCGCCCGGTCTCGCCGCCCGGCACCGCTCCGGTGCAGCCGCAGCTGCAGAAAATGGCTGCTCGGCGGAGCCCGCTGAATCCTGCCGTGTGTGTGTGTGTGTGCCTGTGTGTGTGCGCAGGGGGGGCGGCGGGGGGGGAACGGCGAGGAAGCGCCGAGGCTCTCCCCGGCGGCCGCGCCCCCCGGTGCCCCGCGGCGGGGGGCGGCCGAGGGTCCCGCGGGGCGGCGGCGGGGCCCGGGGGCCGGCACGGAGCCTCCCGCCGGGGCCTCACCTGCGGCGGGGCGGGGGGGAGCGGGGCTCCGGGCCCCGCCGGGCAGCACGTGCCGGCCGCCCCCGGTGCCCGCCGCGGCGGAGGGCTGGGGCCGCGGCGGGGCGGGTCGGCAGCTCCCGCAAGGCGCCTCGCCGGTGGTGCCCGCTCCCGCAGGCGGTCCTGCAGCGGCCGCTCTCCGGCTCGGTTGAAAATAAATAAAATAAAATAAAAAAAATTAAATACAATAAAACAGAAGCCGGGGCGGGAGCGGCGCTGCGCGAACACGGCTCGGCCACGGCTCGGTGGCGAAGCCGCAACGAAAACTCGGCCCCGCGGCCCCGCGCCCAGCCGCCGCCCCCTGCCCGTCGCGGCGGCCGCCCCCCGCCGCCTGCCCGCGGGGCCGGAGCGGACACGCGTGGGAGCGGGCCCGCCGCCTCCCCGCCTCCCTCGCAGCCGGGGTCCCGCTCCCGGCGGGTGTGCGCGGCGCCTTTCGCGCGTGTCCGCGTTTCGAGGGGACGTCCCTGAAAGGTGCCTGGGGGAGCCGCGGTGGAGCGAGCCTGCCCCCACGGGGAACCGGCCGCCGGGGGCCGGGCTGGCGGCGCATTGCGGGGCCGGGGCACGGTGCAAAGGACGCGTCCCGCCCCTCTCCCGCAGCGCTGCCCGGCCCGGGACGCACGGCAGCCGCCCCGGGACGGCTCGGCGGAGCGGAGCGCGGGGCTCCCCCGTGCCGCGCCCTGCCCGCCCCGTCGGCGGTCCCTTCCCCGCAGCCCACAGCCGGAGAGCGCGGCCGGAGGGAACGGGTCCCCGCCGCGGCAGCGGGACGGGGCAAGGCCCGGGGGTACCGCAGCCCCCGCCGGTCCCCTCCCGCCCGGGGCGCTGTCGGGGCCCACGGAAGACGGCGCCGCCGCCCCCTCCGGCGACGCTCCCCGCGGCTTCGGGGCAGCGCTGCCCGCCGGGGCCGGGGCCGGACAGGGGCAGCGGGGCGGCGGGCGGGCGGGGCGGGGGCTTGGGGGCCGCCGCGCGGGGGTCCCGTCGGGGGGCGCGGGGAGCGGGTGGGGGGGGGGGGGCAGCTCCCGGCCCCGCGGGCGGGAGGGGGGGGGCCGCGGGCCCGTTCCACTCGTGCGAGCCCGGTTGCTGCGATACGGGCGGGCCAATGAGCGCGCACCACCTCACCGCGGGCCCTGGCACCGCTTCCTTATATGGTGCGCGCCGTCCGCGGGGCGCCGCGCTCATCGCCATATAAGGGCATGAACCTAAATACAGCCGCTACCTAGGGCGGCGCGGGCGGGGCGCGGCGGGGCGGGGCGCGACGGGGGGGGGGGCCGGGGCAGAGCCGCCAGCCCGGCCCGGGACGCGGCACCCCCGGACCCCGACGTCCCGCCCGGGACCCCGGCTCTGCCCCGCCGCAGCGGCCGCCCCCGCCCCGGTGCAGCCGCCGCCGGTCATTGAGAGCAATGCAAATGGGCCGTGCTTCCCCTCTAATTGCTTTTGTTAAACGCGGCGCCGCGCTCGGCCGCGGCACGGGCACGGGGTCGGGGAACGGGAACGGGGCAAGGCCGCCCCTGGGTGACCCCTTCGGTTCCCTGCCCGGAGCCGGGGCTCCCACGCGGGGCCGTGGGCTCGTCGCCGGGAGCCGCCCCCGCCCCGTCGCGGGGCTCCCCCGCTGCTCCCGCTCGTGCCCGGCCCCGGTGGAGCGGGGCCGTGGGCTCTGCCCGCGCGTGGCGCTGCGGTGGAAGCCGCGGCCGCTGCAGCCCGAGCCGAGAGCGAGCAGCCCCGGCCTTCGGCCGGCCTTGCGGGCAGCACCGCGGCGAGCCGGAGCCGCGCCGGTCAGACGGGGGGGACCCGAGGGGGGGGTCCGGAGACGTCCCGGCTTCCCCGCCCGCCGCGGGAGCTGGGGTCGGCTCCTGCTTCCTTCGCAAACACCTCGCGTTGGTGTTCCTACAAATAAGCGGCGAATTCAGAACCCCCCAAACAAAAGATCTTTTGTGCAAAGTGCTCGCGGCCCGCAGTGCCGCGATAAAGCCCCCCCGCCGCGGCCGCCCCACCCCCAGGAGCGGCGCCTTGCCCGCCCAGGGCTCGGTGCGAGCCCGCGGAGCGCCGCGGCCGCGACTTGGGCGCCCCGGGACCGGGGGCAGCGGGGGAGCTCCGGCTCGCCGTGGCACGCTTCGGGACCGGGGCTGCGGCGCTGCCCCGCGGGCGCTCCCCGTGGGAAGGCCGGGCCGGGCCCCCCCCACCCTCCCTCACCCTGGCCGTCGACAGCCGGAGCGGAGGCTGCGCTCGGGCCACGCCGCCCCCACGGGCCCGTCTGTGGAGGCTGCGGGGACACGCGTGGGGAGGTTCCCACGCGCAAGATCGACGCGGGAGGCTCCCCCCGACGGGTGGCGGGGTTGTGCTGCGAGGAGGGGGGGGCGGCGGCTCTCCCCCGGGGAGTCGCGTGGGGGAGCCCCCCCCGCACGGCCCGGGGCCAACGGGCCTGGCACAGCTCCCGGGCCTCCCGCCGACACGCACCGGGCACAAGCCGGGCGGCAACGGGCGGCGCTGCGGCGGCCGGGACCGCCTGCCCCGTGCTCCTGGGGGCGGCGGGGGCGGCCCTGCCCCCCCGGGGCGGCCGGAGCGCCGCTGGCTGCGCGGCGGCCGCAGTCGCGATTTTCAGGAGGACGGTGCCACCTATGGAGAGCACCTGGAATTAATCGCGCCGGCGGGGCCGCGCCGGGAAGCGTCGCCTTTCCCTGCAGAACCCCCAGGGACGAGCCCGGGCCGCCTCCGCCGCCTCGCCCGCCGCCTCCCCCAGCCCCGCAGCGCCCGCCCCGGGGCCGGGCCGGGCCGGGCCGAGCCGGGCCGGGCCGAGCCGGGCCAAAGGGCGACGGACGGGGCTCGGCCACGGCTGCCTGCCCTGGGCGGGGGGGGCCGCCGCTGTCCTTCAGCACCGCCGGCCCGCACCGAGCTGCCCCGGGGAGGAGGCTCCCGGGCGGCGGGGGAGGCCGGCGGGGAACCGGCCGCAGCGCCGGGCTGCACCTCGTCGGGGTCGTTCCCTTGCCCGCTCGCCGAGGCCCCGGTAACCGGGGATAACGATCGACGGGGCAGAGAGAAGGGGCCCGCCCTAGGCGCTGCGCCCCCGAGCCGGGTTGCTCGGCGCGGAAGCTCCGCGGAGCGCGCACCGCAGCGGCCGAGCCCCGTGGCAGCGGGTCCGTGCCGAGTCCCGGCGGAGCGGGAGCAGCGCGGGGCAGGGGAAGCCGCCGTGCCCGCTGCCCTCCCGAGCTGTGCCCGCCGGGCAGCGCCGCACCCCCGCCGACCCTGGGCACCGGCGTCTCGGGAGCTGCCGGGAAAGCCCTGCCCGGGCCTGAATTCGATGTCAAAACCACGAACGTGTCCTCGCACGGGGATTTCTGGGCTGCAGAGTGGGAGGAAGCCGCTCCGCGCCGCCCGTCCTCCGCGGGGACTGCCCGGGCATTCCCCGCAATCTCCCTCCCCATCGCCAATCCGCCTGGACCGGCCGCCCCATTGCTTGGGTCGACGGCAGCCCCGGGCCCGGCCGGCTGCAGCCCCGGGGGATGCCATGGGGGTGGTGGCCCGGGGGGAAGAGGGGCGTAACGGGGGCGCCCGGGGCCGGCGCAGCCCCGCCTGCAGCGCTGCCGCGTGTAAACGCAGCTCCGTTTATTGGCCCGGTCCCCGGACCCGCCCTCGCCCTCCGTCCCGGGGCCGGTCCTGTATGTGCCTACGGCGCCGCGGGGGGGGGCCCGGCCGCCTCTCTCTTGCGGGACCGGGTCGGGGGGGGTCGGGGGTGGGGGCAGGTGCCGCGACCCGCGGCCGGTCGCTGCCTCCCCGCTTCGCCCCGAGGTGCTCGGAAACGAAAGTGCTGCGTCCCGGCGGCCGGGCTCCTCCCGCTCCCGGGGCAGAGCTGCGGGGGCCGGCGGGGTCCGCGGCAGGACCGCGAAGTCCCCGGTGCCCCGCCCGCCCCACCGAGCCCGCCCGGCACCGGCCCGGGGGGCGGGAGTCTGCCCCGGTGCTCGTCGCGGCTCCGCTCAGCAGCTGGCAGAGGAAATCGTTTTCTCGCCCGGGTCCTGGGTGGGAGCGGGCCGGGCTAAGCTCGGAGCCGAACCGGGCGGGGGCGTGGGCCGGGGTGCCGGGGGCGGCAGCTCCGACGGGCGGCCCCGAGGGGCCGGGGGTCTCGGCTCTTGCCGGGAGCTGGCCCGGAATGGAGCTCCGGGGCTGGGCTCTGCCCTGCCCGGCGGTACCCATGGCTCGGGCGGGCTGCGGGATGCTTCTCCCGCGATACAAGGGCCGAACCGGCCGCGGTGTCCGTTCGGGCACTCGAAGCCGCTCGGGCTCTACGAAGGGGCGAGTGGCTCTGCCCCCGGTTTCCCGCGGGGTCTCGGCGCTGGGGCTGTTCTCGGGCCGCCCGGGAGAACGGGACGCGGGGCAGCGCGACCTCGGTATAACCGGGACTCCCGCCAGCACCGCCAGCCTCGGCCGCCCGGGGAACCGGGCCGGGCCGGGGCCTGGGCTGGATGCTACCCGTCCCGGGCGCGGGTGCCGGGCGACGGAGCAGCACGATCGCAGGAGCTCCCGGGGAGCCGCGGGGAAGAGCCGGGCTGTGGCGCGGGGATCCGCCGAGCCGGCGGCTGGGTCGGTGCCAGCTCCCTCCCGCCCCACTGCGGCCCCGGGCTCGGACACGCGTGCTCGCCCCGGTGCCCCCACGCGCGGCCCCAGGAAGAGCCGCAGCCCCCCGGTTTCGTTGCAAAGCTCGCGGCCGTGGAAGCCCCCACACAGCGAAAAACGAGGGGGGAGCCGGACACGCTGCGCCGGGGTGGCTCTCTGAGACCCCGAGCGCTCCTTACGCGAGTCCGAGCGGGGCGTGGGGATAAAGGGCAACCGAGGGGAGGATTTGGGGGTCAAATGGGCGGAAACTGGGTCCACGTTTGCAAGTGCAGCGGCAGACGCTCGAATCGGCCGGGAACAGTCCACGAGTGAGCTCCGAGCGCCGGCACCTCGGGGCAGAGCTGGGGGCGCGGCGGGGTCGGCAGGGGCGGGAGGAGAGCGGGGCCGGGCCGGCCCCCGGAGCCGGCAGCCCGTGCTGCACCCCGGCAGCTTTTGCCGTTGACCTCCGGAGTGTGAAGGGCAGCCCCAGCCCGGGCTCCGCTCCTGCTCGCGGTACCCCGGCCGAGCACCAGGGCTCCCCCCGCAGCTCCGCACGCCCCGGGCGGGGGCTTCCCGGGCCCCCTCCGGCAGGAGGAGGAACTGCCCGGGAGAACCGGGCACGCTCCCGCCCGCGGTCTCGTCCTGCGGCGCCGGGGCGGCTCCATCCCGCTTCTCTTTCCCGGCCAAGACGCCGTTGAGCCGCCGCAGCCCCGCTCCTGGGTCGCCCACGGCCCCGGCGGCTCCGGCTGCCCCCCCTCCCCAGCAGCGATCGCTCCCCTCTGCCTTCTCCGCGCCGTTCTCGTTTGTGTCTCGCCTTCTCTCTACCCCCCCCCGCACCGCAATCGGGGACTCAGCTCCGGTCCCCGTAGCCGCGTGGGTCTCGCGTGGGTCCCTGCTGGTGCCTGGAGTTGTTTCCCCCGCGGACGGGCGTGCAGGAGGCAGCGGGAACCGTGGGCTCTTTCCTCTCCGCGGCCACGCGTGACTGTGGGGCTCCGCGAATCCGCGTGGCTCTGCGGAGGCTACGGGGCAGAGGCGGCTGCTCGGCAGGGAGCCCCGCAGCCCCTCGAGGCACCTTCAGGACGGTGCCTCCCGCCTGCACCGGGGACAGCGGGAGCGAAGGTGTGGGGCTCACGCCCAGTTCCCCGGGCTGCGGCCCCCCCGCGGACGCGGGGCACGGCCCCTCACGGCCCCGCATGGCCCCGCTGCGCCGCCGCGGTCGCTGTCCCGAAAGCCCCGAGAAGCGGAGCGAGGCGGCGGCGGCATCGGTCCGGCCCCGCTGGGGAGCACGACCGGTCCCCCGAGCCCCCTCCCCACGTCTGGGCGCTGTGCCCGCCCCCCCTCCCCCCTTCCCCGTCCCCCCGGGACGCTCCTCTGCGCGGCACCTTGGGGGTGCGGAATCCGGTCCGGTGCGTCCACGCGAGTTAACGAGCCGCCCTGCCGCCCTGCCTTAATTAACAACGATTAATTCGACATTAACGAAAATCTCCCCAGGACGCCGCTGGCCGGGGACCGGGGAGGGTGCGGAGGCTGCGCAGCCCCCCCCTGCCCGCCTCCCTCCGCACCAGCGCTGCGCAGCGGCCCGGGCACTGCGCGCAAATCCCGCGCAGCGCGGGGACCCCCGACACGGGGCGGGCCGCGGGGGGGGGGCGCGGCCGCGGAAGCCGCGGGTCGGAAACCTCCCCCCTGCGCCCGGGAGCGGGATTCCACCGGGCCCCGCCGGCCTCCCCCCCGCCACGCGTGTTCCCCTTCGCGCGGGACGGGGCGCGGCGGGACCCCTGCCCCCGCTTGGCCCACGGAGCCTCTCCACGCCTCGGGTCCGGCAGCGAGAGGCAGCCGCGGGCTCCTCCACTCGCGTCCCGTGAGCCCCCCCGTTGGGCCGCGAGTCTGCCGTTCCCGCGTGACCCCCGTGGGAGGCCGAAGCCCGGCCGGCGGGAGCGGGCAGCGCTGCGTGGCGGCGAGCAGGAGCCCCGGGAGATAACGATCCCCGGGATGGGGACGACACCGGAGCCTTGCGGCTGCCGCTCCCGGTGCACCCGCGGCCCCGCAGCTGCGACCCAGGAGGGGGACAGGCGGTGCCGGGCAGCCCCCGCGCCGAGCGGGCACGGAGGGACGTGTCCCCCCCACCCCGGCCCCGCGGTCCCCGCGGCACCGGAGGCGAGCAGCCGCCGGCCCCGAGCCCCGCTCCGGGGAAGCCGCTGCCTCCTTTACGGAGACGAGGCGCAGCCGACGCTTTTAGGGACCGGCGCGTGGATCCCCCACGCGTGAGCGCGGCCGCCGCCGAGGCTCGCTCCCCCTCGGCTTCTAGCCCCTTAGCGGAGGAGAGCCGCGGGGCAGAGCGGCAGAGCCGTGGGAGGCCTCGTCCTCCCTCGCCCCGCGTGGGCCAGGCGGCAGCAGCCCACCCGCGGGGCGGCCCCGGCCCGAGCCGCTCCCGGGCTCGGGACCGGTTCCACTCGGCGGGACGGAGCCGAAGCGCTGCCGGGCACCCCCGAGCCTCCCCCCGACGGCCCCGGGGGGACATCGCGGCTCCCCCGGCTGCGGGCGGGCCGCGGTCCCCCTGCTCCTCCGCGCCCACCGGGGGCCCGACCCGTCCCGGGGGCTCGCGGGGCCCGGTCTCCCGTGGCCGCCTCGGGGTCGGACTCCCGCGGGGGGAGCGGCAGCGGCCCCGCGGGGCCACCGAGCCGGCCGGGCCCCGGAGCTCTGCCGACAGGTGACCGGGGGGTGGGGGGGGTGGGGGGGCGGGGAGCCCCTCCGGTGGCCCCGGGGACACCCCCGCACCCCGAGCGAGCCGGGGAAAGCAGCCGCGGGTTGCCGGAGCGAGGAAACCAGAAACTCGTATTATGGGCTGTTGAGGTCTACTTTATTTTTACTACCCGAACTGTTGGAAAGTATTTCAACTTAACCAGAACCAGCTGCCCCGCTGGCACGGCGCGGCGCGGCCATTTGTTCCCGGGAAGGGCTTTTGACGACGCCGAGCTCTGCCGGCCGCCGGCTCCCGGCGCGGCAGCAGTGAGGTGATTTCTACGTGAGCCGCGAGCGCTTCGCTCCCCAATTCTGCCGGCTTTGGCACAAAAAACCCGCGGGGCGCGGGGGGGGGGGGGGGGGGGGGGGGGCGGGGGGGGGCGGTGGGGGCTGGGGGGGGGGGGGGGGGGGGAGAAGAGAACGCGGGGGCCCGGCCGCCCCCCCCGGGGTTCGCCCCGTCCAGGTGCGCTCGGAGCGGTGATGCCCGGAGGGGGGGGGGGGGGGGAAGATGATGGAAGGGGGGGGGCGGTCCGCCCCGCCCCGCTCCGCCCCGTCCCGGGGCCGGCGGCTGCCGGTGGCGGCGGCTCCTTTGTGCTGCGCTGGGCTATTGGAGGCGGGGGGGGGGGGGGAGACTCGACGGGGGGGGGGGGCGCCCCCCTCGGAGCGGGCGGGGCGGCCGCGGGGAGAGAGGGGGGGGGAGCGGGGGGGGGGGCGCGGCCGCGCCCCCCCCCCCCCGCTCCCCCCCCTCTCTCCCCGCGGCCGCCCCGCCCCGCGCTCATCGGGACGCGGCGCACGTCGGGGGGCGGTGCGGCGGCGGGGGCGGGCGCCGGGCCCGGGCCAATGCGGCGCGGGCGGAATATTCCACCCGGCTCCGCCAGCAACAAGTGCGGGGGGGGGGGGCCCGGAGGGGGGGGGGGGGGCCGCGGCGCTGACGTCAGCGGGCGGAGTATTATGGTCTGGGCTGCGCTGGCGGCTGCCTGTGTGCTGCGAGCGGCCGCGTAAACATGGAGCTCTCGGCCGTCGGGGAGCGCGTCTTCGCGGCCGAGGCCCTGCTCAAGCGCCGCATCCGCAAAGTAGGTGCCCCCCCCGCCCCCCACCACCGGCGTCCGCCCCCCCCCCCCCCTCCCCCGCGCCGCGCCCCGCCGCCGCGCAGCCCCGCGCCAGGCCGCGCCGCCCGCCCCGCGCCCTCCCCCGGCCGCGCGGCGCTGCGGCGGCTCCGGCTCCGGCGGCGGCGGCGGCGGCCGGCGGCCCGGCTGCGGCTCGGGGGCCCGCTGGGGGCGGTCCCGTCCTCCCCGCCGCATGCACGGGCTCCTCCGAGCGAGCGGGGCGGGCTCCGCCGCCGCTGCGAGCCGGGCGTTGTGCGCGCCGGCCTCCCCGCTGCATGCTGCGGGGGGCTGCCGGGCTGCGCGGGGTGGCTGCACGCGCGTTTTTGTGATTTAAAAAAAAAAAAAAAAAAATTCGGATTTATTTTTTTGGTGCATTTCCCCCCACCTCCCGCGCTGCGTCCCTCCCCCCTTGCATATTTTTGACACACGCCTTGGGTGCAGGCGTGTATTTGTTGCATGCGTGTAATTGCATGTGTATCTTTGTTGCGAGCGCTTATCGTGATTTCCCTCCATGCATATTTATTTCTTCTCTTTGCATCTGCAGGGGCGCATGGAATATCTCGTAAAATGGAAGGGCTGGTCTCAGAAGTAAGTCGGCTGTTTATACAATTTTGCAGGCTAGGAACTGTTGGGGGAGATGGCTCATTGTAGCTATTATTTCCCATTGTAGCAGAAAGGAAAGTTGGATCCCTTTCTCTAGGTCACGTATTTTTTTGTTTCTTTTTTTCCTTCCCCTGTTACTCGTTCCCGATGCCTTTCCCTCTCTCTGTGCCCCTGCCCCCCCAGGTACAGCACTTGGGAGCCCGAGGAAAACATTCTGGATGCCCGGCTGCTTGCAGCCTTTGAGGAAAGGTACAAGGCCTTTGCTAGTCGTAGCCATTGCGCTTGTAAATATGTTGCTGTCTTGTAGCTATGCTGAATTGAAGCTTTGGTTTTTTTAACACCTCTAGGGAGCGAGAAATGGAGCTATACGGGCCTAAAAAGCGAGGCCCCAAGCCCAAAACCTTCCTGTTAAAGGTAAGGAGGCAGGAGCCCCGCGTACGTCGGTGCCGCTTTGCCGGGGAGCGGCGAGGGCTGCAGGGAGCGTGCACGGGCGGCGTGCGGGGAGCTGGTCCCTCTCCGGCTCGGATGGAGGGCGCTCGGTGCAAAGGCAGCCCCTCGTGTAAGTTGTAATTACGCACCCGGATGGCAGGACAATAAAGTCACCGGTTGATTTATCTTCTTTGCAGGCCCAGGCAAAAGCAAAAGCCAAAACCTATGAATTCCGCAGTGACTCTTCCAGGGGGATCCGGGTGCCGTATCCCGGCCGGTCCCCCCAGGACCTGGGCTCCACGTCCCGGGCTAGGGAAGGACTCAGAAACATAGCCCTGGCTCCGCAGGGCAGCAGCAGCAGCAGCACCCCCAAGGGAGACAGCATCCGGGACCGGGTTATCAGGGTGGAAGAGAAGCCTGGGGAAACCCCCAAAAAGAGAGGCCCGAAGCCTAGGAAAGAGCTTTACAAGGACCTGGCGGAGACTCTGGATGCCTCCAAGAGGAAACTGGGGGAGCCGGGGGACAAGATGGGGGACTACCTCAAGGCCAGGAAGATGGAGGAGTCGGCGGCGGGGGCGGCCAAGTTCAGCTCGGGACACAGCGTCATCCAGCTCGCCCGGCGGCCGGACCCCGACCTCTCCAGCGCCATGTCCAGCCCCAACCGCGTCGAGGTGGGTATGAAGCTGGGGGCTGCCGAGAGCTACGCGCCCCGGGTCGCCAAGCACCGGGCGGACTTTCTGGACCCCAAGGGGCAAGGAGGGCTGGACCCCGGCGGGCCCAAGATCCTGCACAGCGCCGTGAGCCCCGGCTCCGTGGGCAGCCTGTACCGCGACGGCGTGGGCGGCCAGGCGGGGCGGCCCTCCCTCATCGCCAGGATCCCCGTCTCCAGGATCCTGGGGGACCCCGAGGAGGAGTCCTGGAGCCCGTCCCTCAACAACCTGGAGAAAGTGGTGGTAACTGATGTGACCTCTAACTTTTTGACCGTCACAATTAAGGAGAGCAGCACGGACCAAGGATTCTTTAAGGAGAAGCGATGAGTTTCTGTCAGTGGTGGTGCTGGGGATTTTCTTCGGTCTAGATCCAGACAAAAGCTTGGTTAGAGCTTGGTGGGCTTATTTTTTTCTTTTTCTTTATTTTTTATTTTTTTTTAATTTCCTGGAGAGGATTTAGAAACTGTCCTAAATTCATTAACTCATTCTTTTTTTTTTTTCACGTCTTACATTTCGTTGGAAAAATTATCTCTAGAGTTATATTTTCTATTAGATGTAAATATGTTATTTAAGAAAAAATACTTATATATATCTATATATATATATTTCAACTCTGAGTTGTTTTATTTAAATGGAGACAACAGTGACTGCTCAGTTGCTCTTAGAAAGGACAATAAAACTGAGAACTAACGGAGTTCATGCATCTGTTGCAGGAGCCGGTGTACATAATGAGTGATGTTCATAGCTAATTATGTTCTGTTTTTTTTAACTATTATTTTTCATATGATGCTATGGATGGTGAAGGGGGAAGTGTTACTCCCTCGGAGGGCAAAGTGCCCAGATTTCTTGATTGTGATATAAGGTGTTGCTTGTACAATCAAGTGTGCTGTATCCAGAACTGTTGCCCTTGACAGTTGAAGTAAGCACTTGAATTTACAGTATTGTTGGGGAGGGGGCGTTGCCAGTTTAAAAAAAAAAAGTTGCTACAAAATTGGGGCGGGGAAAAGCAGAAGTCCATAAAAAGGTTAAAACTGTTCTAGTGGAGTATTAACTTGAATTACCTTTTCTTGCGAAGGAAGAGGAGGTTTGTGTGTGTAAGATTCCTGAAAGGGGTGATACTGAAATGCACTTTAATAGAATTGTCATAGCAGTTGTGGGAGACAGAACTGAGCTGAGAATCTGTTTTCATTTTGTCTGGTCGCTTGATTCTTTTCCCCCACCCACTTCAAAAAAAACAACAACTCTGTTTACATTCCTGAAATGCCAGAGAGGTTTGGGAGGGTAGCATGTCACTGCCCATATTTAGATGCTTTATACTGCTATAGAAAGTGGATTTTTTTTTTTCCAAACACAGTTCACTTTAGACTGTTGGAAGACTCCAGATAAAGCGTTTTCTAATATCCACATCTCTGACAAATCCCAGAGCCACCTTTATGCATTCAGAGACAATAAATATTTCCCTTTTCTTACGCTAGTTAAACAATAGCCAAGAGGCTAAATATTCCTGTGCGCAGAGCAGCTCCTGCTGACTCTGGTGGCTTTTTGTATTTTTATTTGCCTGCATATTTCTTCTGGCTCTGAAGGACCGTGCAGCTTTCTCCCAGGGCTCAGGCAGGGCATAGCAGCGGGATTTAATGGCTCTGAACAAAATGCAGCAGCTTCCCTCCGCCAGCGTCGACCAGAAACCCTCGGCTGCCTTGCAGAAAGCCCGTGGCAGCGTCTCGCAGGAGGCGCGGGATGCTGCAGCCCTCTGCCCGCCCGCTCCTTCGCTCGCTCTTTCTCTCTAAACTCCATTGCAGCTTAACCAAGGTGAGGAGAGGTCGGGGTCTTTTAGCCCTCCTTAGAATGGAGGAGAACCGTTTCGTTGTGTTTTTAGTTGATGTAGAGCAGGTGTCCTCATGTCCTAACGCATTGATTTGAGCATCTCTGTCGGTTCAAAAGCACAAATCTGTCCAGCAGCCCCCGAGGGCCAGGGCTGGGAGAGATTGGCCTTTTCCATCCTTTCTGATTGGCCCGGTGAAGCTCTTAAACGCTTTCTAATTTGGGGACTGCACATAAGATGAAAGCACATGGGGCCTGACGGGGGGAGGAAGGGGCTTGGGCGAGGAGCAGCCTTCGCCTCTGGTAGGCCCATCTGGATAACTGCGGCTCCACCTTGCTCAGCCCCTTTCCCCTTCCATCTTTTGGGACCTTTGCCTTTGTCAGATGACCTAGCAAGAGGATGCTGTATTGACTGTACAAAGGGAGCCATTTCTGTGATTTATTTTTTTGTCGTTTTCATTTTTTTTTGTTGTTGTTGTACGGCATATTTTGTAAAATTGAAATTTTTTAACTTGGTTTGTACGAAGAGCTGAGGCAAGCAGTGTGCTGGTTTCAGTGCTAGCGCTTGGGCAGCTGGCAAGGGAGGTGTTGTCAGATGGACGATGTTGGGATGTGGCTGCCCTTCCTCCACCTGCTGGGATGCTGAAGGCAGAAAACCACCTCCCTTTGCGGAACAGCCCAGAGCAGAGCTCCTGCCTCGCTCCGCTGCCAGGGCACGGCGGAGGCTCGGTGTGCTTCACTCCAGCCCTGTGTACCTATATATGTGTGCGGCCATCACACACGTATATAAAGCAAGACATACATGTGGGTGTATATGTGTGTATGTATATAGCGACGTATATACTGAGTGTGTGCGTGGGGGTGTGTGTGTGTGAATTATTTAAATCTAAGACTTGTATAAAAAAGATTTGGCTAAATCTCAGTCTCAGAAGTGAAGCTTAACTACGTGTCTTCTGCCAGCCGTGAATGTCCATATGAGACCTGCTTTTTATGTGAGTTTAAATATATACTTTGTAAATAGAAACGTGTCTTTCTCCCGTTTGTGGCCGGGGGGCGAGGAGCGGAGGGGGCTGGGGCGGACGAGGGGCGCGGGGCCGGAGGTGCCCTGCGGCGGCGCGGGGCGGGCGGCGGGGCCCCGACGGGGCGGGGGCGGCCCCGCTCCCTCCCTCCCTCGGCGCAGGGGGGCCGGGAGCCGCGGCCGTGCGGGACCGGGGGCGGCCCCCAGGAGCCTCCGGGGGAGGAAGGGTCCGAGCCGGCACCGGGGCGCCCCCCCGAGCACGGAGGCCGCCGGGCCGGGCTGTCCCGCGGTGCTCGGACGGGGCGGCGGCGGGCGCCTTGCGCGACTCCGCTCCGCGCCCGGCAAAGCCCCGGGGCCGCCGCTGCGCCCCGCTGAAGGCGGCCGGGTGCCGGGCTGGGCACGGGAACTGCTCCGGGCCTCGCCGCTCCGCCCTTGAACCGCTCCGGCCGGCGGGGGGCCACGGCGCGGCCTTCCGACGGCGCGGGGCCGGGGCCCCGGTGCGCGGCGGCCGCCCCTGCCCGGCGAGCCCGGCCTTTGTATTCAAATCTCCCTCGGCCGCGCAGCCGGGGGGAAGCGAGGGGGTTTTGTTGTTTTTTTGTATTTTCTTTTTTTTTTTTAAGCTGTGTCCTCATTAACCTCCTTTTTCTGCTCCGCTGGGTGAAAGGCGCAGACCCCCTTATTATCAGAGCTGTCAGCATCTGTGCGCGGAAAATGAGTGTCAAGTAGGCGCGGGAGAAAGGGCCGCACAATGGCGCCTTTCTCCCCCGGCCCCAGCGGGGGGGACCCTTTCACACGGGCGCGGCGGGGCCCCAGGCCGGGGCGGTGCGGAGGGGGTGGGGACGGCCCGCGGGGGGGCGGGGGCCCGGCTACCGGAGCCCCTGGACGCGGCCCGAGGAGCCCAGCCCCCCCCCGCCCCCCGGGCGTTTCGGACGCCCCCCGCTTCGCCCCCGCCGCCCCCCGCCCCGGAGGCTCCGCTCCCCGCCCACCCCCCGCCCCGGGAACCTCCGCTCCGCGGCCGCCCCGACGGGAGCCCCGACGGCGGAGCCCAGGGCCCGGGCTCGGCCCGTCTCGGGGCCGCTTCGCCCCCGGCCCCTCCGCGGCGGCCGGGACCGGGAAGGCGCCGTCGCCCGGGCCCGTCCGCGGCCGCGCAGCGCCCTCCCCAGGCCGGCCGTGCCCGCTGCGCGCCCCGCGGCTCCCGGCGGCCGCCGCCCCCGGCCCGGCTCCATCCAGCACGTGCGGGGCGGCTCCCGGGGCCGGGGGGGCGCGGAGCGGAGGCACCTGAGAGCCCGGGGCCGGCGCAGCCCCAGCCCAAACCCCAGCCCCAGCGCCCCCCCTGCGCCCCGCTCAGCCTCCCGCCGGCCGGGAGGAGCCGGGGCCCGGGCCCGGGGAGGAGGTGGGGGGGGCGGTTTCGCGGCTCCGCTTCCCCTCAGCCTTCCCTCGCCCGACCCCGGTTCCCGCGGGGTTGGGGAGCACCGGGCCGGGGCTCCCCGCAGCCTCCCGGAGCGGGGAAGGAACGCGGGGCCCCGGGGGATGGGGGGTCGCAAGGCAGCAGCGGGGCTCCCGCGCTGCCTCCCCCTGCTCGGGCCGGCACAGTGAGCACAGCAGGCTGAAAAGTTAAAAAAAATATTTATTGATATGCTAAAAAAAGAGCAGTGGAAAAGTTATACAAAAAAACCCGCCCGACGTAGCATCTCCTAGTGTTTTCCTGCAAATAAATTAAAAGGAGCCTAGAGGTCTAAACTAGCACTAGCGTCCAGAAGTACTAGAAACCACACAGCACGGACCGCGAGCGAGCTGGCGTGAGGGTGACCGTGGCCCAGGGAGCCCCGCGTCGCTCCGCGGGCCGGGCGGCTGTCCTGCTCCAGCAAAGCACTTAAGCTTTCCCAGGGTAATAACATCTCCAACTTTTGTTCTCTGAAAATAAAAGCAAACAAACAGCTGTAGTTTAAAGCAATTATAAGTGTCATACAGGAACGATTTGGCTCTCTCTTTAATTAAAACATACAAATCAGACCAGTGACTGGCGCAAGTTACAAGAACAATTGTTTGTTTTCACCCAATTTCTTTCAGTAAAAACCTCTCCCGCTCTGGAGCCCTTCACACCCAGATCAGAAACTCAAAGCAAACTGAACCCCCTGAAACCATCCCCGTCCTTCCACGAGCTCCATTTTTTTTTTTGGTACAAATATATATATATAAAAATATACTAGGCTTCTAAGGAAGATGGCTGAATTGGCCACCTCTTCCAGTCCAATGGAAAACAACAAGTATACTTAACCAGATTATGCCTGGAGAAAATATCCATTCAATATACAAATACTGCAGGACTTTCCACATCGGAAACCCCTTAGAAAATGACAAGTGACAAACCTTTAATTGGTTGTTTGACACACAACTGAACACTCAAACCCATAGCAGCAAACTTAAAATAAAAAATAAAAAGGTAGACCTTGAATACTAATGGCACTGACTGGTAAACACGGTCTGCATCAGCTTTCAACCTCTGTCCACAAAAGATTACCGTAAATCACTCACATAATGTGCCTTTGAGAGGCAAACTTCAACACAAACCTTTCACTCAGACGCACGCCAGCGCTGCTGGGAGAGTCAAGGTCCTGAAACACGAGGTCAGGAGGGGCTGGGGAAGGGGGGAGGGATGAGATGAAGTTTAGAAAAATTTCTGGATTATCATTTTCACCATTCTTAAACCTTTGGAATCGAACCAGCTGGTGAGCAGAAAGGCACAATAGCTAAAGCGGTGACAGCAGAGTCCTGCCGCTACCTAGGGCAATGCCTGGGGACGCTGGGTGAAGCCGCTGTGGGGCCGCTCGCCCTCCCAGGAGGGTGTCAGCCTGGGGGGTGTCAGCCTGGCCCGGGGCAGGAGCAAGCTGCCAGAAGGAGAAAGGCATTTGGGCTGTGACGGAGCACTCTGGAGGGAGCAGCCTTCTCAGAGCAGGTGAGCAATGAACACGCCATCTGCCCTCATGTCTCATCTCATGCACCTTCTGGGGACGCTGAGTGCCTGACCCCTTCTCAGACCATCCTCAAACGCTTTTCCCCTTCGGCAGCCACCTCGGGACACCAGCCCCCACATCCCATCCTAGGCAAGAGCATCCCTGCTGGACTGGCTTCCCCTCGGGAGCATCCGTCAGCCACCTCCAGCACTCGGGGCTGGGCGTCCTGCCGAGGACCCGAGGCACCTCTCCCCGCCGGGGTCGCGGCTGTCCCCAAGCACCCTGTGACCACCCAGCTTTGCATAGGCACAAACCTGTCGAAGGACCGGTGTCACGGACAAGGCTGAAATAAGGACAGTTGCAAAAGGCACATTGTCGTTTAGTTCGGACTTGCAAAGGCCAACTAGCAAACATTTGGTGTGTGGGGAAGAGAGCCGGGCATTACCTCTGAGGTCCCACAAACCCCTCGGTTCCCCTCCCAGAACGCACGCACCCCCAGCCCCAGCGGAGGCCACACCTGGAGCACTCGTTTCTGCTAACACAGGCTGATGTTTCCCTGGACTTTTCAAAGCAACGGTTATGTCGTTTGGCAACATCAAAGACTACAAGGTAAACATAACAGACTGACATTTTGGCATCGTGGAGCTCCACGGAAACTGTCCTTCAGGAACCCCGTCCGTGGATGAGGCTCACCTGAGGCTCACCTCTTCCCCGGGGCCCTTTGCCTCGCGGAGCAGAGCCCAGCCTGCTGCAGGCGTGGGGCTGCACGAGGCCTTCTGCAGGCGGCTTGCAGCAAATCCCCTGGTCCCCAGCTGCCCGGCACTGTGGTGAAGTGACATTCAAGGCAGCGTGGCTGCGCATGGGGACAACTGCACAGGAGCTACAGGGATACCCCCTGGCCCGCCCCAGCTTGCCATCAGCCCCCGTAGGATGCTGCGCTCAGGCTCTAGAACAAATCCATCTCAAAGCCATGACCAACGGGATGGCTGTGAATTAAATAAAAAGCTAAGGGAATCCATTTCTAGCCCACAGGAGCTTTTCCTGGAGAAGATGGCAGCCACCACACAGGGAACAATGTCCCTTTCGCACCCAGGCAGCAAATGCTGCCATCGCTGGTTTTTCATTTCACCTGAGAATTGCACCACCGGCAGCCAACGCAGCTGTGGTGGTCTGATGCATTGGGGGTTCAGAAACGCGTACCCCTCATTTGGTCTTTTTTCCTCTCTGCTCTCCTGTGGGTACCGATGCTGCAAGTGCCCCTGTCCGTGGCAAAATAAGATGCTTGGCCCTGTGGCAGGGCAGTGTGGTCCGGCGAGCGATGAGCCGTGCTGACGCCGTGCCTGCAGCCACCCCGAGCCACGGCGCAGACCCTGGAGGCACTTCCTAATAACGTACCCAGAGACCTGGCAGACTGCAGGCTTCGCATCTTCTCCAGAGAAGGAGTTCAGCATTAACAGAACTAAAATGACCTCAAATGCTATTAAACTCTGCCTGAACTACTGCTGTTAATTTTGGCTTGTAAGAGTAATCTATAGCAGGGAAAAAGACCTCAGAAAAAAGCCATTATTGGTTGCAATTACAAGCCAAAATTAACAACCCAGCTGCTGGCTCGGGACCGGAGAGCGAGGTGGCCGCGGAAGATGCCGCTCCTGGAGGCACAGCCTGGGGAGGGCAGCAGCAGTGGGTGCCTGCTGCTGACTGCTCTGGGCAGCCCAGGCAGGTGTTGTCCTTTGCCGGCCCCGAGCCCTCCAGCTGGAGAAAAATGGGGATGATGAGCACGATTCGACACCGACGAGCATCCAAGGCACAGGGCTTGACAGCAGCACTGGGTTCAGCTGATTTTTAACCCAACTCCAGCACCAACCTCAGCCAACTGGGAGTCATAACACCAGCCTACCTGCTGTCAAGAGAGTTTGCGTGTTCTGCAAGACTTAAAAAATATTCCCCAGCTTGGTCCCTGCAAGGGCCTGGATGCTGCTGAGTGTGAGGCTGAGGCGCTACGAGGCCAGGACGAGGCAGAGGAGCGGCTCTGGGCTCACTGGGCTGTACAACCCCTCAGCTGGACTCAATGCCTGCTGCCTGTTGCCCCTTGCTCTCAAAGAGGCATCTTTCATCATGTCTCATCATCATGAGACCCCTGTCTCATCAGTGTCTCACCATTCAGCCTTTGCTAGACTGGGTTTATTCCCCTCCCTCTAAAAAAGGTTTTTCCCTTAATAAAAAATGTAAACAATATTTCCTTATCAGCTGGAAACCACGATGGAGACATCGTGGACTTCACCATCATTGGAACTGACCTAGCCCAGGGGGGTGGCTGGACTTAATGTACCCTGAAAAACCCCCGTACCACAGCCACCCCCCCAGCCCTTGGGTGCTGGGAGCATCAGCTGTCTATTTGGATCGACTTGTGACTGTCCTCGCAGCTTGCAGGTGGATTCACGGGGTGCCCAGAGGAGAGAAGAGGCTCTCCTTTCCTCTCCCGAGCGGCAGCCTGGCACACGGCCCCTCCACCCCTTCTCCCTGCCACCAGAGCCCTACACTGCACGTTCTGCCATTTCAAGCTGCCAAGCAGGGAGAGCCGTGTACGGTGAAGCCTGGCTCAGAACTTGCCAGCCCGTCACCTCCCAGCAGCACGATAACGCCTCTGCTCCTGGCCCGCGGCGCTGGCCCCTCTGCGTGGGGCACCGGCTCTGGCGGGACGAAGGGCAGCAGGGAGGGACTCCCTCATGCGCTGGCACTTCTGAGCGGGTTTCACCGTACGTTTCCCAGGCCCTCTGAGCACAAGTCTCAACAGGTCTCGCGGGGTGTGCGTGGGTGCTGCAGACAGTGTCCGAGCTGGCACTGCCTGCAGCACTGGGCGCCACGCTGCAGAGAACGGAGGCAGCCGCTGGCAGGGGCGGACGGTCACCATGCGAGTCCCTGCCACGGGGCGTTCACCTAAAGAAAGAAAAACCTGACGGGAGAGCTGGGCAAGGCTAAGGGAGAGGCCCGGGGACCGCCTCCCTCCTCTCCCGCTCCCTGGCTCAGTATTGCCGCAGGTTGAAAAACCCGACGCTGGTGGGGGACTCCTTGACCGTCACTGTGATCAGGTTAGCGGTGACGTCCGTGACGAAGACGTGCTCGATCAGGCTGCGGGTGGGCTTCCAGTCCTGGCTGGTCTGTATGGAGACGGACATGTTCTGACCCACGCCGGGGAAGGAAGCAGAATCCCGATCCGAGTCCGAGCTGGTCTCTTCGCCTGTGCTCACTTCGGAGAGGGCGGCTGGCTTGCGGCTCTCGGGGGCCCCGTGCCCCTCTTGCGTGCCGGCTGTGCCGCCCTTGGCCGAGTCCCTCTCGCCAGTGACCGCCCTGTGCACCTGCTTCTCGCTCTTGCTGCTGTCCCCCATGCTGGCAGCATTCGATCCGGCACCGGCTCCGCCGCCCTTCGCGATGGCGGCACCCGCGCTCGCCGCTGCACCGGCGCTTTTGGACAGGGCGCTGCACGCGTGGCGAGGGAGGCTGCTCCCCCCGGCTGCGTTCTGCCCGTTTTTGACGCTCTGCAAGTTTAAAGCTTGGAGGTTCAGCTCCTGACTGGACGCCAGTTGGCTCCCGGGCACAGCCGAGCTCGCAGGCGTCTTGCTGCCGTTGTGCAGCATTTGGGCACCTGCACCGAACCCAGACTTCTGGTCCCCTCCAGCACCGCCGCTGGGAACCTTGGCAGTCTTGGCTCCCTGCATGGTCAGCCCAAGCTCCCCAGATCCTTTCTGGTTCCTCATTTTTAAGTCCAGCCCTAAGCCACTCTTGCTCGATGCCTGCGACTTCAGCGCGAGCCTGCTCAGGGGTGAGGTTTCTGCCGAGCTCTGGTTTTGGGACATCCTGTTCATGTAGTGCACGATGGAGCTCTGCCAGCTGATGGCCCGGTTCGGGCTGGTGGAGCCGCTCTTCATCATGTTGGGAAGGTTTTCTGCCGACGACCCTCCGGAGCTGAGCCCAGCCAGGGTGCCCGGCGCTTCCTTCAGCACAGCCATCCCTGAGCCCTGCGTGCTGTGCTGCGGCTGCAGCTTCCCCATCAGCTTGGCACTGCCCCCCACCTCCTTGCGGGACGTTTTCAGCACCTTTGTCAAGTTCACGGTCCTCCGAGCTGCCTTCTGCTCTGGGGGGAGAGGTTTCCGCCCACGCTTCTTTCTGGAAGCGTCTTTCATTTCTGGCTTTGCCACCAGGATCTGAGCTTTCTTCTGGGGTACCGGGTGAGTCTCTCTGCTGCGGGGACCTCTCTTTGCTTCCAGGTCACTTTCATCCTCTTCATCGGAGGAGGAAGAAGAGGAGGATGTTGAGGAAGAGGAACTACTTGACTTACTTTTTGAGGGCATCTCTGGTTCCTAAGAAGCAATGAGGAGGGACAGGGAAAGAGCGAAGACAAATTATCAAAGAACAGTCATGGACACTGCAAATCCTCCAGTGTGGTCTGGCTGGGTGCCCTGGACAAGCACACAGGTTCTTTCCCTGTGTTACCCGAGCTGCTCTCCCTAGATGACACGCGACCTCTGCCATAAAATGAGCCAAGGAGCGTGCATTACGGCACCTGCCAGGCGCTAACACCAGGCGGGACCTGGTGCCCGGGAACTGCTCTGCCTCTTTCTACACCACCACCAGACCAGCGACAAAGAGAAGCCCTCCTGCAGGAATCCCCGTCCAGCTGCCCATCCCTGCACTCTGCAAAGCCTCTACAACAGGGTCCGCAGGCACTGCCGTGTCCTCGCCACCCTCCAGAGGCTTAGCGCCCACGACACCGTGTTGTGGGACAGACACCCGCTGGTGCCCCTCAGGGTCAGAGCCTCTCCAGTGCTGTCTCTGCTGTGGATTTCCACCACCTCCAGGACTCACCACGTGTTTCCTGGGCCTGCCCCTGGGCCGCTTGCCTCTCTTGCGGTTCTGCACTTCTTTCTCGTGTTCCCTGGAAAAAAAATATCACAAAAAAACGATGAAGGACAAAGCTTGCATAAAAAACAAACAAACAAAACCAAACAAACAAACAAACAAAACACACAACAACTGATTCCTCCCTTTCTTCTGTCATTAAAAAAATCCTGCTCTGATGCTGTAGGCTCAGCTCCGCTCTGAGCAGCAGCTGGAAGGCATCCCATAACCTGCAGCCTCCCCGTGGGGTACCTGGGCCGGGCCAGGTAGCAGCACCCTTCCCTTCCACAACCATTTCCAACATTCTGGGGCCACACAGCACTATCAGTGTTTAAAATACATCAGGCAGCTGTGCACCTCAGCAGCAGCTTTGGAATGAAAACACCAGGAGCCCGTCCCCCAGCTCTGAGCATTGCTCTGCCAGATGACCTACAGCGACTGGAAGACTTGGGCCAAGAAAGTGGAGAAAAAAGAACTACAAACCGAGGAAAGGGCTACAAAAATGGTGGACAAAGATGGCTGTCCAGGCATCAGGATATTCAGCTGGCTCAGCAAGAAAGCATTTGCCCTGATATACTGGCGGAGAGATGAAAAGAAAAAGTCTCTTGCATAAAACATGGGATTGAACTGCATGGGTGGCTGAAATGTATTTACCAAACAGCTCCATTCGCCATGCAACACCTTCCCGATGGCTACCCTAGTCCTGGTACCTTTGTTCCACTGGAGCCAGCCACAGACCTTCCAAAAAGAGGCATCGGTTTTTGTAACGCTGCCCCTGGGAGTGGCTTCCTGCTCTGCGGGCGCTCAGCCCGTGCCTTGCAGGGCCCGGGGAACTGGGGTGGCTCTGGCAGCGAGGCAGAGCTGTTTGTTTGCGTCCTCGTTCGCTACAAGAACACCCCCACCGCAAGAAGCTTCCAGTAGTCAGCAATGCACCACAGCGTTGCCCATCCCGAGCCAGCGACTTTTCCAATTCGCAGTGAAATTTGCTGCTTTGCCGGCAGAATGGGAACAGGCCAACGGACGCATCCGAACGGTCTCTGCTGAGCCCTTCCTTATTTACACGCTCGCAGAGCTGTGCTTCCCCTTCCCTGCGAGAAGCAGGCCAGCCGCTGCGCAGAGGAACAGCGAAGGCACTCCCTGGGATCCCAGCTTTATCTCTTTCACCGGGCTCATTTTACCTCTGCTGCATCCTTGGCGAGGAGGTGGTGGCCCGGGCCGACAGCCACGCAAAGCCCGGGGTGACCGTACTGAGACCGTGTTCAGGTCACGATACTATTTAGTGTTTCTCCATTTAAAAAGGACAGTGTTAAGCTGTAATACATATGGCTGATTAAACCCCGTGCTGTCTGCAATAACCACCAGCTTCTATTCTTGAAAAAATGGCTCCAGAAACGAGTTATAATTAAATCCTATCATAAACCTTAATGATTTTTATTAATATGGAGCCAAAATATTTGGCAGCACTGTGCTTAACGTAGCCAGCTGGCTACTTTTCTATCTCCATGCCTGACTCCCGGTGTATAATAGCTGCAGAACAATTGCAGCTCACAGCTCGGCTCTGTGTCGTAGCCCGGCTCTGGCAGAGGACACCATTTTCTCCCACCCATTACTTCGTCACCCCTCTCGCAGCTATGCCCTCCGTAAATACACGCTGGTGCCTTTCCGAGTCCACCATTTCCGGAGCCGTAGGAGCCGTCTCCCCACCTGGGTGTGCAGTCACCCCCCAAGCACAGCCGAGGCCCCGGCTGCTGGTCGGGGAACAAGAGCTAAAGGTCTCTGCTGGGTGCTGCTGTGCGCCCATTGTACGGCGAGAGCACAAACAGATTGTGCACAGGGCCATAAATTCTCCGTGTTTACCCAGCCTGGGGAGAGCCGTCCTAGGTGGACCTGAACTGTAATTTCAGGAGATGAACAAAAGAGCTGTGCCACAAAAGGCATGGAGAGCCTCGGTCTGTTGTTTCCACAACTTCCACCACACGCGCGACCAATTAGAAGTTAATTGACTTTATCGTTCGTTTGGAAATATTTATGGTTTGCTCACTTCTTTTGGAAAGCGAGGAGCAGTCTCGGATCAAGGATGTTCTCCTCGGGTTCCCAGCTGTTGTGCCTGGAACAGAAGATGGGACTGGGCGAGAGCACGGGACCGCCGCTCGCCGCCCCCCCTCCCCGTTACCGGCCGGGCCCCGGGGAGTTCAGCCGAGGACAACCGGGCTCTCCGCGAGCCCCGGCCCGAGGACCCGGCTCCGGGCCCCGCGCTTCTCACGGCGGCGGCGATGGGGACGGAGGTGGCCGGGCTCGGGGCGCCGTCGGGGCCCGGGGCGTCCCAGCACCGACGGCCGGGGGCGAGGGGCCGGGGGGGGGGGGGGCGCGGGCCGGGGGCGGCCACGGCGGCGCCGCTCGAGGCGAGCCCCGCGCATCCCGGGGGAGCGGGCGGGAGGGGGACGCGCGGCCGGTGCCTGCCCGCCGGGGGGGCGCCGGCCCGGCCCGGGGTGGGGGTGGGGGCTCAGCCCCACGCGGCGGCGGGGAGGGCCGGGCCGCGGCCGCGCTTATTTGTAAACAAAAGGAGCGGCACGGCCCGAACAAAAGCGGCCGGGCGGGCGGCCCCCCGCGCCCCGCACCGCCCCGCGCCCCCCACCCCCCCCCGGCCCCGCGCCCCGCTCACTTGGAGGACCAGCCCCGCCACTTGACCAGGTACTCCAGCTTGCCCTGCGGAGAGAGGCACAGAGAGGCGCGTTAGCGGCGGCGGCGGCGGGGCCGGGGGCGCGGGGGGGCCGCGGGGGGGGCGCGGCGGGGGCCCACCTTGCGGAGCCGCTTGCTGAGGATGCACTCGGCGGCGAAGACCTGCTCTCCCACGCTGCTCAGCTCCTCCATGGCGCCGGCCGGCCCCGCTCCGGCCCCGGCCCCGGCCGCGGCCCCGCACGCACGCACACACAAGGGGAGCCCCCGGGCGCGCCCCCGACGGCGGCCGCGCGCGCCCCCGCCCCCCCATCCCCGCGCGCCCCCCGGCACAATGCGACGCGCGCGCCCCCGGCGGGGGGGGAAAGGGGGGGGGCTCCCCAAATTCCCCGCCGGCCAATGGGGAGCGGAGGGCGGGCCGTGACGGCGCGGGGGGGGGGGGGGAGGCATGGTCTGCCGCGACCCCTCCCCTTCCTGCCCGCGCGGGGGGCGGCCCGGCCCGGCCCGGCCCGGTGCGGGGACAATGGGCGGGGGCTGGCCCGGTTCGGCCCGGCCCGGTTCGGCCCGGTGCGGGCGCGCAGAGCCGCAGCGCGGCGCTTTGTTCCCCTGGGCGCGGGGCCGGCTGGCGGCGTGTGCGGCAGGGCTGGCTCGGCTGGGCACGGCCCGGCACGGCTCGGCAAGGCCCGCACGGTGCGGGGCTGCTGCGGGGCTCCCAGCACAGCCCGGGGGGAGCCGAGAGCCGGCCCGGTCCCGCCCGGTGTCCGCCCGGTGTCGGCGCGGTGCCGGCGCTGTCCCGCCCCGAGCATCCCGGTCCCGGCCGGGCTCGGCCACCGGCTCCGGGCCGCGGCGTGGCCGGGGACAAAGCGGCGCGGGGCAGCCCCGGGGCACGGGGACGCAGCCCCCGGTCGGTGCCGGAGCCGAGGTCGTGGTTCTGAACCGGTCGGCGAGCGAATAAAGACCGGCGGGGCGGGGGGTGCCATCCGGCGGGGCCATCCGCGTCGCGGTGCCAGCCCGCGGGCTCGCGGCCAGGTAGCGCCCGGTCCGGAATCGCTTCCCCGCCGCCCAGCCGAGCCGAGCCGCGCCGAGCCGAGCCGCGCCGAGGAGCGCGCCGCGGCCCCGCGCACCGGGGCGGGCAGGGCAGCGGGAGCGGCCGCCGCACGGCGGCTGTGGGCGTGGAGCGCCGGGCTCGGTGCTTCACGGGCATGAAGAAGATGAGTCAGCACCGCGGGGAGTTCACAACCGCGGGCCCGGAGCCTGCGAGTAACCGCGCGGCAGCCGCAGGGAAATGAATTTCCGTAGCCCGAACGCTTCGGTGCCCGCGGCGCGCACGGACTGAGCGGGGCCCCCCCCCCCGGGCGATGGGGTGTCCTGCCCGCGGGGCTGCCGCTCAGACCCCCCCCGGGACCGCCGCCTCCGGTAAGCAACGCTGGGCTGGGCGAGCCGCTCTGCGCCTCCGTGGGCTGCGCCTCCGTGGGCTGCAGCCGGGCGTTGCGGTGTCCCCGCTGCGGGCGGCGGCGAGGTGGTGGGGAGCCCCTGCATGGCGGGAGGGGGCGGCGGGGGGCCGCTGCCCCTGGACGGGAGAGGCGTTGGGGCGCCGAGTCCTTCCTAGGCGCTCCTCTGGTGTCGAGCGGTGCCACATCTTATTGTTTTCTTTTTACTGGTTTTGTTCGCTGACGAGAAGAATAGTTAGAAGCGTGGTTTGCTTTTTTTAAGCCAAACGTGACATGGAAATGTAACCCAGCGCCGCGCTTTTTTCATTCTTTCAAGTTAATTTAGCTTTCATCAGCTCTGGTCTTTGTGTGCAGCACGTCTTAAATTTTAGCAAAAAAACGTGCGAGACTTTCCATCCCCGCACACACGAGCCGTGTGCGCGCACAATACGGCATTCACGGCGTTTTATGTGGCAGCTCAAGTGACCGGCCGCACCGCGCTGGGTGAGGAATGTCGGGCTCGAGCTGCCTCCATCTGGCTCGCAGGCACGGCGAGAAAAGTACCCGAGGAAATAACCCCGGGTTCCTGCAGCACTGGGTGGGCTCCACTCCTGGGTGTTCGGCTGCCCCTTGGCGTTGCAGAGCTCCTCGGGAGGATGCAGAAATGCAGTGACTGTTTGCTTCTTTCCCTGAGCAGCGAGGAGAAGGCTGGGCTGGGTGCAGGTGCTTTGTTCGCCTGCTCGCTGAGCCTCGGAGAAGCGAGGTTAGGAGGTGGCGGCAGACCTCTGGCTTTGGGGTCTCGCCGGGGGCTGAGCGGGCAGCGTTTGGATGTGTCTGAGGTGCAGCTGTATCAGCAGCTTCGTGTATGACCCCTCGTGGCCAGCACAGTCCACTTCATTTCCAGAATAACCGGGTTTCCCCAACGCCGTGCATCCAGCGCGCCACGCGTGTGCCGGCTCACGCCTCCGTGTTGCTGCCGATCCAAGTTCCCATCGCGAGCGCCCCGGTCACCTTCTGCAGGCTGAGCTGGAGATCTGCTCTCCATCCCATCCCCGGGGGTTTACTGGGAATGTGTGCGTGAGCTGTCTGGTCTGCACCCGGGCTGCGGCGTGCGCTGCGCTCGCTTCCATTTGGAGCTGCAGTTATTTTGTGTAGTTTAAAAACCATCTTGGGTGTCCGAGGGCAGAGCGAGTGTCTCCTCGGAGCACAAAGGCACTCCGAGCCATGGCCGCAGTCCGGGTTGGTGCGGCAGTTTTCTCAGCTTGATCACAGGTTTCCCATTATTTGATGTCTAATAAAGCTCCAGGTCCTTGAGCCATGTGGTTAAATGAAAAATCTCACTTTTTTTCTCAGAAAAGAAAAAGAAAAGAAAGGAAAAGAAAAAGAACAAATCAATATAAGCACTGACAGACTGAACTTGTGGCTTTAAAGAGTAGCAAAAACAGGAAGTGAACAAAAAAGATCCCACTTTTTTATATGTTAAAATCTCATGAGTTTTTACATTGCTATTCTGATCTTTTGTTGTGGGCTCAGCAATGGAAGCGTAGCTGCCTGCCCCTCCCTGGTGCCGGCGGGTGCTGGCCCGGCACAGCCCACCTTTGTCTTCGTCGTTTCGGGATGTTTTAGTGACAAAAAAATAAAACCGTGCTCGAGTGCCTCTTGCCACTGCCCTTTTGCCATCTGCTGCTGCCTCCAGCTCCCCTCGAAAGGGCAGAGAGCGCAGGTGCTGGGTGGGACCAGGACCGCGCAGGCCGGGGCTGTGACTGAAGGCAGGGGGGTCCCAGCCCCTCACCTGGCGGGGGGGTCCCAGCCCCTCGCCCAGCAGGGGGGGTCCCAGCCCCTCGCCCAGCAGGGGGGTCCCAGCCCCTCGCCCAGCGGCACATTCCCCGCTCCTGGCTCTGCCAGGTCCCAGCGGCGGCGCCTTCCTGGGCAGCACTGGCGAGGGCCCCCCCCCGAGGCCGTAGGGGCTCCATGCCTCTGCCTTCTGCTGGGGGCAGAGCTGTGGGGGATGCAGGAGGAAATACCCAGAGCCCTCCCCGGGCTGCCTTTGTGCTGGGTTCAGAGTCCCAGTCCCCGAAGGAGGCTTCACCTCTGAGGGACTTGGGAGCGCGCAGTAATATCGTGGTAGCACCAGCAGGGCTAAGTGGCAGTGAAGCCAATAACCTCGGCAGTCACTGAGAAAACTTCTGGCGTCTTAATAATGAGATTCCGACTCCTTAACTAATCTGGTGGAATATAACGTTGTAGCTCTTCCCAAGCATGTCAGACATCCCAGGAATGCCGTGTATCGTGTGTGTGGTGCTGGTAGCGGGGGTGTGCCACGCTCAGGTGAAGGAGGGAGCATTCCTTGTCAGAGGAAGGTGCTTCACCCAAAGAGCAGAACCTTTGGATGCAGTTAATGATGCTTCTGGTGGACTGGAGGACTTTGGAAAGGGCACAGCAAGCAGGGCTTTAGTAGAGAGCGTGGGGGTGTCTGGCCAGGAAAATTTTCACAGGATAGTTTCCAAGAGGTGAAGCAGTGCAGGATTTTTGTCTTCATGCTCCCCAGTCCTGCCATGGGAATACATGGCCCACTGTGGCAAGCAGAAGTTGAAGCTGCAGTTATCAGCTTGGAAGAATATCAGCTTGGAAGTCTTTCTGTGCTTCTTTTCTCCCAGTGGCAGTGTAAGGTTGTGCCCACAGCCCGTGGCTTTGAGGCACTGACTGAGCAGTTCCTTGCTGCACGGAGCGGGGACGCTGCCGGCCTTTTGGGGCAGGGGCTGGGGCTTGCCTGGGCTGCAGCCCTCGGCGGCTGGGCTGCGAGAGGAAGGTGCTTCTTGCTCATCTTGTTGCCGACCGGAATGGGATTTCTTGGGGGTGACGGCCCCTCTGCTCAGAAGGGACATGCCGTGTTGCCCCTTGGAGCTGACACCCCGAGGCCTGGCAGGTGGGAGCAGTGATGCGACGACCGCAGCGTGTCCCGGGTGTGCTCGGTGTGAGCGTGCAGAGCCGTGGAGCACAGCGTGGAGCGGCAGAAGCCCGCCGCTGGTGCGGTGGCCGTGGCCGGGCTGTGCCTCAGCGCTGTGCTCCAGCACCCGGTGGCACTGCCTGCCCGCGGCTTGCGAAGCGCAGACCCGGGGCAGCGCGGTGCGAGGAGCCCGAGGGCAGGCTGTGGGGCTGGGGTGGTGTCCGCGGGGACACCTGGCCTCTGTCTTTGTGTTGGAGCCACCGGGAAAACAGCGGTGCCCTGTGCTCCCCTCCTGCACTGCGGGCTCGGGGGTGCCAAGGGGGTGCTGAGGACCCGCAATATCCCTGGCTCCAGAGGAGGAAGCCGGGGCCAGCTCAGGGGGACGGGGGTGCCACGGTGGCCATGTTTGTTGTGGGCAAATGGTGGTTGTTTTCCCGAGGCATGAGCCAATTGAAGCGCAGAGATCTGCATATCATTTGGGCACAGGGCTGGGGGCGGCTGGGGATGGAGCCGCGCGACACGGGACAGCAGAGAGCCCCTCGCCTCTGGGCCACGGCGGAGCGTGGTCACCGCAGGGCACGCTGCCCCCAGCGCGGGCACTTCAAGAGGCAGTAGTTTTCCTGCAAGCTGCGTGTGCGCCGTAAATAAATAAATATAAGTACGGAGATGTTTGTTGTTATGCTACCGTCTTGGAGCAGTTTGGACCCCTGGGTAGCGAGCATCTTTCTAGTGCAGGAAAAAGAAAGGGAAGCAAATGGTGTGGAAATGCATAGCAAATTGGGATGCAATGCACAACAGGCCTCTCCCTGCTGCGTGACCCCCAGCCCTGGGGAGGGGGGGCGGTGGGGAATGAATTACGTGGGGATGGGAGGCGGGGGAGGCGCAGCACTCGTGGAGCAGGAATGTTGGTGAGCCCGGCTGCAGGCAGCCGCGGCCGAGCAGTGCCGACCAGCACCAGGTTTGCCGGCGAGGCCGGGCAGGGGTTTGTCCGACGGCTGAGTGGTTGAAATGCCGCACGGTAAATGGACACGGTGTGAGATGCGAAGGGAAGGGTTGGAAGGACTCAAAGAAGGACAACATTTGGAGTGGCTTCCGCATTTTGGATTTTGCATGGGGAAAGGGAGAGGCTGGGCTGGAAACTTCCTGGGCTGGGGAGCAGGGGGTCACCGGTTGGCTTGGACTGAGCCAGCTCTGGGTGTCTGCGGGGTGACACCACCCCACACCCACGTGGAGGGGGAGAATCGGCCTCACCCTGTGACCTGAAGCATCCGTAATTCCGGGGCTGCACAGTCAGAGGGATGGGGAGGGCTGGGAGATTCAAACAAGTGCACGATGTGAATCTCCAGGGCATCCCTTGAAGCGAGCCCATGCATCGTGCTGCGGTCAGGGCTGGAATTCGGGCCGAGTGCTTGGTGGGCTCCCAGGCTGCAGTGGCCACAGGAGTGGGGCTGCCTGGCCCCGTCTTGTTCCGCCTAAAGCTCCGGCTCCGTGTTGTCCCCGAGCAGCGCTGCAGAGGGCAGCCCTCCCCGTGCCAGGCATGCTGAAGCCTCGCAGGAGCACAGCCACCCGGCCCACAGCCATCACCGGCCGCTGCTGCCCCGTGCCCTGCCGCTGCCCGGTGAGCACGGCGCGGGAGCCATCGCCCACCGCTCGGTACTGCAGCGGCACGGCCGGCACGGCCCAGGGCGCTGTTTGCGCTGACCTGCGCAGAAAGTCCCAAGATCACCAGCAGGACGACTGGGAAAGTCACTGTGCTCTATCGTTATTAATATTATTTTAAATGATATTTGCAGCGCTGGCCCGCGTGGCTCCCCTTTCGGAGCCTCCCCATTGTTTGCCTAATGGGCTATTTACTCTGCATGCTGCTGGCCTGACCCCCACCCCCAATACGGTTTCAAGCCAAACGTTTTCTTCCTGTTTTTCTGAGTGGAGTGTGCGTCTCTTGTTTCATCTTGTTGGGTGAAACCAATGCAGGGAAGGCAGCGCGAGCAAGTCTCTATGGCAACAGATGTTTATCGAGCCCCTGAGATGAGGCACGGGGTTGGGGAGAGGCACTTCAGCATCTGGGATGGGGGCCGGGGCCGCTGCCCCGCTGGTGCCCGCTGGGAGGGCAGGGACCAGGCTCCGGGATGGCAGGATTGTCCTGTTCCCTGTCCTGAGCCCCAGCTGAGAGATCCCGGGCTGCTTCCTGCAGGGGAGGGAACTTTGGCCTCATACAAGGGCCTCCTGCATCCAAGGTGCATCAGCCGTGCGGCACAGGAGGGGGACGGGGTGCCACAAGGCCCAGGTGGGCCCAGGCTGTGTCGCTGCTCCATCCCTCTGCCTCTCCAAACACAGCAGGGATTAAGGCCCCCTCCCAAAGCTCCGAGGAGGAGGATCTGCAGCCCAGGATCAGGGCTGCAGGTGGGTGATATTTCCTGAGCGCTGCCTGGAGTACAGCAGCCACGGCCTCTCCTGTCTGCTGTGGGTTTTGAGCTTGGGTGGGTGCTGTTTGCCCATTTTTGTCCAGAGCCATAAGGGACAGAAAGTTTTGGATGGACAAACAGAACCACGCTCAAGGCACCCAGGGCTCAGGGCAGGGGTGGGAGACACTGAGCGATGCTGGGATCCCTCTGAGGCTGTTGCGCCCGGTCGCTGCCTTTGCCAAAGTCGAGTTTGTTCTGACCCCACTGCCACAGCCAGGGGCCCTTGGGCAGCCAGAGCAGCCCCAGCAGCCGGCAGAGACAGGATGAGACCCCTGTCTTCTCCGTGTACCCTGTGCTGGAGTCCAGCACCAATTACAGAAGGCTTCTCAGCACATGCAGAACTTAGATATGCTTTTAATTGCTTTAGGAGCTCATCATGTATTAACTGTCCCTGGTCCAAACCGAGTTGGAGTTTTTCTCCCTTGAGCAGATGGGGAAGTTGGGGCAGCACCGACACAGGATGCTTTTGTCAAAGTCACACTGTGCATCGGTGTCAGCTTCCACAGCCGTGCATCCCTGGTGCACACCAGAGCTGGGGAGGGCTTCCCCACCCTGGGACTCAGCAACGCTGGAGGAATGTGGATGAGAAATTTGGGGAGGTTTTGGAGCGGGGTCTCCCTATGCTCCTCAGGCTGTCTTCTTCAGACACGTGCTTCCTCACCTCTCCACACGTTTCTGGTAGAGCTGCCTGGAACTCGGAGGCTGTCAAGAGAGGAAAGCACAGTGCTGTTGGTGCTTATTTCTTGTGTGTCCAGCCTGTGGATGTCGGCTGTGCATGCGTGGTGCTGGAAATGCCAGGAAATGAGACCGAGAATTGCTCATCCTGCTAGGTCTCCAGGCATATATGCACATTGAAGGCAAACAGCAAACTTTGATCCTTCTTTTTCTTGCAGCCAACACACAGGCACACGCCTAACAAGGCAGCACCTCCACAGAGCTTTCTGGCTATCCTTGGAATAAATTACCTCTGCTAGGCGGTTAGTATATTCCTCTCCAGCATTGCAGAGTGAGAGCAATCCCCAGCATCACTGACAGCTTCGTGGCAGCAAGGAGAGGAGCGCTTGAACCTGCAACGGCGAAAGTTCAGCATTAAAGCGGGGAGCCAGGCTCTGCCCAGGTGAGCAGCAGCCCCTTCCCGCGGCATGGAGCTCGTGCAGGGGACTGGGCACAGCAAGCAGCCGCCGCTCTGCATCCCCTGCTCCCTGCAGGAATGACGCTCCGCTGGCCGCGGCACCTCCCGTTTCCAACCTCTAACGGCTGTGCAAAGCTTTGCTGGGCGTTTTGGGGACGTTTAGACGCCCTTAAAGCGGGAGCTGCCCGGCTGCCGGCTGGGTCAGCGCCGGCCCGGGGCCCGCTGTGCCGGGGGGGAGCGGAGGGAGCCCCCCCGGGAGGCTCCGGCTCCTGCCCCGGTCCCGCAGCGGCTGCGGCCGTCGGGCGGCCGCCGCTAGGTGTCGGTGTTCCCGCAGCCATCGGCGGGGCACTCACGCAGCAGGGGCCTGAGGACCTCCAGGGAGCCGTCGTGCGGCTCGGGCACGATGCCCAGCAGCTCGCAGAGCAGCGCGTAGACGTTGACGCTTTCGAAGGGCTCCACCAGCAGCCCTCGCTTGAAGGCCGGCCCCACGGCGCGGAAGATGGTTTTCATGTTCATGGCCTCGTTGTCAAAGCCGTGTTCCCCCTTGTTGAACTGGACCTTGATTCGCTGAAAGGGAGGCAGGGTGTGAGCGCCCCGACCCCTCGGCCGCCGGCTCAGCTCCCCAGAGGCAGCATGAGGAGAGAAAGAAAGAGGCAGATCCAAGAAAAGACAGTAAAATGTGTCTGCACACACATCTTACCCCGTGGATCACGTATCCTGGATCGCTGTACATCAGGAGCGGGGTGATCCGGGAGTTGTTGGCATAGTGGAATCTCTTTGGAAACTCTTCTTTTTTGTACACATGCAACTTTGGGTGGGCATTTTTCAGGACTGAATACACGTGCTCCAATTTTCCTTCTTTTGGTACCAGTAGTCCGTTTGGTCCATAGTCTAAGAGTTCAAACTGGATGTCTGTGAATGTGAAGTTCTCTACTTTCTGGATGTGAATCTCGTCGGTCTTTATGACCGTCTCCATGCCGTGGTCAGACGTGATGATGAGGTTGAGGTTTGGTTCCAAGCCACTTTCCCTGATACGTTGCCTTAAGTAGCCGACGGTTCTGTCCACCTGGCTGACCATGGTTTTCCTCTCCGTGGACTCGGGGCCATACTTGTGTCCCGTTGAGTCTGGCTCACCGAAGTAGAGGGCGATGAAGTCGAGGTTGTTCACCGTGAACCATTCCATGACAATGTCGATGTTCTGTCTCCAAATGGTTTCATTGCTGTAGTTGAATATGGCGGGCTCCACCATCTTCATATTCACTTCTTCCCCTTGATATTTTGCTCGTCCCCCAGGGAAATAGATAGAGCCTGTCTTTAAACCCTGTTAGTGAAGACATTGCATAAACCCACCTGAACTCACTCTGCAGCATCTCTCCATCTGTCAGTACAACAACTACCTACTAATGCGGTTAGTTCATTCAGCCCCCTAATGTCTACCTCTGTCTCTAATGAGGTTTTCTTGCTCATTGCCAATTAAAAGTGATTAATTGAAAGCACTGCCCTTCCCAGAACCCCTATGCGCTGTTTTTCTCGCTGTGTTAGTAACACTTGCTATGACTTTAGAAAGTGACTTGTTTGTATGTTGCATGGCCCCTCTGGCTCCTGACCACCAGAGCTTTACGGTGTGCTGTGCTGCCGTCATACAAGCACTCACACTGGAGTCAATGGGGCCAATTTGGCAGGTAAATACAGGCAAAGGTATGTGTCTGGGGCAAGGTCTCGTGTCCTGTCTCAAAGCCAGATTCAAAGCCTGCTGAGATTTGAGGAAGTGCTCAGTGAAGAGGGGACCAACCCCCTACACCAGTCCCCCAAAGGTGCTGGGTGAGGCCGAGGAAATGAGGTACGTGCTTTGGAGCACACTGAATGCTTGGGCTCGTTATGCTCCCTAAAGAACTGGCTGGGGTTTCCTTGAACAGGAAATGGATAACCTGTTTTATTAATATCTTAATAAAGCTGAAGTGCATCTTTTATTTTTTGCTATTTTTAATAGAATGATCATAATTATTCCTGCCAGTGTCTGGGGATTTAAATTTTTTTGCTGCTCTAATTAGCCTGTCATTTGCAAGGAGGATGTTAGCTCATGGCCACTAGAGATCGTGGCTTGCCTGTAGCTTTTACTGCACGAGTACAGGCAGGAGACGCCTGTGTCTCGGGGTCTGCGTGCGAGAGGAGCCTGCCCCACTTGCCTGTCTCTGAGCTGTGATCCAGATGGGCAGGCTGCCGTTGTCCCACCAGCTGTCAATGCCCTGCGTGCTGTAATAGGGCAGCTTCACCCCCGTGCTGGTGTTGAACCACATGTTGTGTATCACCCCGTGGTTCTCGAGGTATTTCCCTGTCAGAAGAGATGGACGAGGCGGGTGTGAGCGAGGCTTCCGCTGGGCTTCCAAGTCCGTGTCTGCTTCTCTGTCTCTCCTTCCCCTTTCCCGGCTGTCCTTTTGCCTTTGCTTTTGCCTCATTCCTCCACCTGGCTCGTACCAAGTTGGGTGGCCAGGAGCAGAGTGTGAGGGGCTGCAGGGGGATGCTGTGAGTCCCAGGGGCCCACGGTGCGGGTGGCTCTCGCCCTGACCCCCCCTCGCCCCTGGAAGTGCAGCTGCCTCCTGCAGTTGCTCTTGCGCTTTTCATCACATTTAGGGTTCACCGTTATGCTGCATTTAACTAATTGCTTTGGTGTTTCGTTTTCTGTTGTTCACAACGGTTGAGGTCAGCATAAAGCAGAAATCCCCTTACAAATGAAAGGCTGGCACTTTGCGCTGTCACATTTCATGCTATTTTTTATTATTCTAGTTCTCAAGACTGCATAGTTACTTCTGCATGATATCCCAGTCCTCCTTTGTATTGACGCCGCCTCCCTGCCTTTTCTCATCAGCAGATTTCATTAGCATGCACCACTCTTTTATGCCAAGGTTATTAATGAAAATCTTAAATAAGATTGGCTCCAGAATCGATTCCCCAGGAATTCCCCTGTTACCCTCCCTAGCTTGTCAGTCTCCTTTCAGTATTACCTGCTGTTGCCTTCCCTGCAGCCGGTTACTTACCCCCATTAGAGATTTTGTACTAATCTTCATCTTCTTCGTCTTAACTAATGATTTCCCATGTGGCACTGTATCAAATACATTGCTGAAGTGCAGAAAGATGAGATTTACTGCATCTCCCTTATTTAAAAAATCATTTATCTTATCAAATGAGGCTATCAGGTTAGCCTGATGCTATTTACCTTTGATGAATACAGGTTCAGCTTCTGTAACTATTGCCATGTCTCTGACTCTTTTTCCAAAAGTCATATATGCTAAAGCTTACCACACTATTGAGGCCAGTCCTTGGGTTGTCTGCTTGACTTAGCTTCCCTTATACCTAAGCCTTGAATTTGCTCTTTCACCGTCACACTGCACCCCCCTTTGGGGCTCTGCTTGCTCTGGCAGGCAGGGACTCACCGGTCAGCAGCGTGAAGTGGCACGGGCTGGTAAGGGTGATAAAGGCAGGAGTCATGTACTGCGCCTTCACTCCCTCTGCAGCCATGGCATCGAGGTTGGGGGTGTCCACGTCCTGGTCATAGTTCCACCGAAAGCCATCGAAGGACACCAGGAGGACTTTGTCGCGGCTGGCTGTTTGCTGCACGGGGACACATCTTGCTAAAGAGAGGACAGCAAATAGGAACCCCAGAGAAGCGACCATCTTCTTGCCCTTGAACTGGAGTAGCCCAGACATCCAGAGAGCTCGCATTAATATATGCAGGAAGGGACTAAGTTCAGTCCTTATCTAATCTTGCAAATGCTGATCAGGTGCAGGGCTTCAGCCAGAACTTTGTATCAGAATGATCCTCTTTGTTTTTGTCTAACTGAGCTGGATTAGCTGGGATTTCCTTCTGACTCCACCGCCAAACCTGCCTCCTCCATCCGTGGCGCTGGGTGCTGCTTTATGGCACCCGTGAACGTGAAGTGTTGTTGGTGTGGCTGAGGCCGCTGTCTACAGGCAGCCCCTGTCCATCCGCAACCTCCCTGCTCCCAGTGCTGTCCCCCTGTCCCCCTGTGCCGTGCCCTCTCCCCACTTCGTGCCCTGTGAGCAGTGGCCTGAAGTGCTGCAGGGCACGCAGTGGTTGGGGTGAGTGCTGGCAGGAGGTCCCGGCAAGTGAACAAAGCCTCTTCCTACTGGTGAAGGGGAAATGAGTTTTCTGCCACAAACAGAAAAAGGTGATGGAGTGTGTTAAAATGGGACAGGGCAGCCTTGGAGGAGGAGGTTGTAAGAGGGACTGAGCTCGATGATTTCTCCTGTTACACGACAATGCCTGAGCTGGGAGGAAGGTCCTGAGGCAACTCGCCTCATGTCCAGAGCTGTTTGTCCATCTCGGGAGGTGCTCAGAGGTTCACAAAGGGGCTTGGTTTCCCCGAGGCCCCACAGTGTGGCTCTGTGGAGTTGCACAGTGGAGAAGGGGGCTCTTCCCTGGGCCTGACCACACCGGCAGCCTCCAGCTGTGCTCCAGAGGCTGAGCCCGTGGCCAGCAGCACCGTGTCCTCAGCCCCGTGGGGACTTCATCGCCTTCCTCGCTGCCGTGGGTGCTGAGCCCGGCTCTGCTGCACGGCTGCGGTGCGGTGGCCCTCGTCCATTCACCGTGCTGCTGAGCTTCGCTGTATTGATGTCCCATTTTATCAATGTCTGTAATTTTTATGACTTCTCCAGGGTTTTATCATTGCTGATGACTCATTTCTCAGCAAAACCAGGTTTAAGACTTTTCTAGACTTATGTAACAGAGGTTGACATGGGTCCCCGGGGTCTGAACTCTCAGCCTTTGTGTCTTTGCTCATCTCCCTCTCTGCTCGAGTTCCAGATTTATTCCTTGTCTGCCTTGCTTCCGAATTGCAGAGCCATTCCCCTGCCTCACCACGCACGATGGTCTCCTAGGGCCTCCCCAGCTCTGCCTGAGCTCGTTCCTTGGCATTTTGTGCGTGCCCGTGGTTCTTTCTTCCTGGCCTTTTATAGTCCCGAGCACCCCGAAGCACTCCCGCCTGGAGCGACCCCTCAGGTCCCCCTGACATCCCACTGCTGCCTCTTCCTCCTTGCCTGTTTCCCATGTGAGGCATGGGACAATAGTGCAAGGACATTGCAGGAGGCTTGGGCCTTCCCACCACGGCTGACACGAGTCGGGGGGCAGCGTCGGGCCCTGCGTTTGCAGGCCGTGACCATGAGCCCAGGCTGTGATGGAGGCTGGGCCAGGCCCCAGCTCTGCTGCTCCTGCCGCTGTCTGAGGGCAGGGGCAGGCCCGGGGCTGGAGGCAGCGCTGCCGGCTCTGTGGGCCCTGGCCCTGCGTTTGCTGAAGGAACTGTTTTGTTATCGGCATTCGCTGCCTGTCCCCTGGGTCTAATTTGTCCTCTCAGTGAGGACGGAGGGGCCTGCCAGGCACTGAGGGTTTAAAGGGTTCGCACGATAAAGATGTTATCGCCTGCCCAGCTCAGGAGGAGTCCTAAATATTCCGTGTGTTGTTCTGAGGTGGGTCAATAAGTCCCCATGCCATTACTGCCTAACAGCACATGGGAAGGTCCTGATAAGTTATCGTGTTCATCTGCTCTACTGGGGAGGGAAAAGGATAGCGAGAAGTAAGCACTGCTCTAATCTCTGAGGAATACTTAATAATAGGAGTGTTTCAAGGCACATTTTGATATTTAGTATCTGTGGAGCATGAGGCACAGATAAAGAACATTACCTTTGGCCTCCCTACCTGGAGACACTGTTAAAAAGGCTGAAGCTGTTGATCTTGTACCAGCAGCACCCCAGCTCTCTCGCCCCATGAGTGGCCGTGTCTGAGGCCGGTGGTCACTGCGGGGCCACCATTTCCCTGCTGGGCTCGCTGCGGATCAGAGGCCCCTTGCTGACACCGCTGGTCCTGCCAGGGCCCTGGAGGCAACCAAGGGTGCTGACCTTGGACAGCACGGGTCATTAGTCCCCATGCCTAATGGGGTTGGAGGCTCTTCTGGAGGTGCTGGGCGCAGGGATGCTCAGTGCCCCCAGGCCAGAGCCCCATGGCAGAACCGCGCTGGCTGCAGCACGGGGGTGCGGGGGACATGGGACGTCCCCGTGCCTGGCTGGGAGCTGCCTCTGTCCCAGTGCTGCCTGCAGAAGCTGCACGATCCACCGCCACGTGCCAGGGCTTTGCTTCTTCATCGCTGTTCCTTGCGGCTGTAAATGCTTTGCAGGCTGAGTCTGTCCTTCCCCACGTTTTTGTGCTAATTAACTCAGAAAATACAGATTAAGGTGCTATAAAATAAAAAATTATGAGCACAGACAGGTCACTGCCAGTGGAACAATCCAAGTTTGAAGCACGCCACTTGGGGCCAAGCCTCTGTTTCCAGCTTGTACAAAACCAGACATTCCCAGCATCCTTGGGTGAAAATGCAGCTTCCCCACTCGGTCAGGGCTTTGCTGCTTTGCAGCACCCAGGCAGTGCTGGGCTGATCGGGGGGAAAGTCGGGCATGTGCTGGGCACTTGGGCCAGGAGGGCAGGGGATGGATTTCTTTTCTTCCTTCCTTCTTTATTTTTTAATGGAAAATAAAACTGCAAAATTCTCAGAGATGCAGTACAAAAGCTGCCACTTAAATTTCCCTCAGGAATTTCATACTTTCTCCCGCAGAGCAGTCACTTGGCTCTGCAGGGCTCATGTTGGAAGGGATTTGTTACTGGCACAGCTGGAGCTGCTTGCTGCTAACGGGATTAAGGAGCTGGGCAGAGCCCCACAGGTGAGATTCGCCAGCTGCCAGGGTGGTATTCTGGGGCACTTTATAAACACCCTCCATGGCCCAGGGGTCCTTTTGGTGTTGCCTTGCCTGAGCCTAGAGGGAGGAATCACCAGGAAGGGGATTGAGGACGCAGACCCGAGCACGTGCTGTTTTGGAAGAGGTGCGGGGCAGGGGTCTGGGGGTGGGTGGCTGCTGTCCCCTGTGGGGAGGTGAGCTGGGACCCTGGGGCAGGGGGTGGGCTGGTGGGAAGCAGGGAGGTGTCTTCCTTCTGCTTGCCTTGCTGCCCGGTCCCAAAGAGCTCTGTCCTCTAGAGCAGTTAGCCTACCCTAGGGGTAAAAGCATTGTGTGTGCAGCCTGCTGAAAGGAGAGCAGGAAGGAAAGGGGAGAAGGTGGCTAGGAGAGTGAGAAACAAATTGAGCAAAGTGCTCCTCTGTGCACTTACATTCACCCTGCTTTCTTCATTGGTTTGGTGCAGCTCAGACACACAGGGTAAACATCTGCAGTGCTCCTCTTGGCTCCTAGCACATAATTGCATGTGTACCAAGGGCCTAGATAAAGCTCATTAGCGCCATAAAGTATGTAGTGCCAGGACCTTGTGTGATGCTGCCCCAGTGAGCAAGACCAGGAGGAGCTCTGCAGCTGAGTGGACCTGGACTGAGTGCAAGGGGAGGTTTGTGGAGCTGCTGGGAGCTGTGCCTGGGGCAGCTGGGTGGAGGTGATGGGAGCTGAGCACAGCAGGATCTGTTCCCCGTGGAGCACAGTGTGGCTCTCGGAGAAGGGGCTGTTCCCAGGCAAAGCTTTTTTGCTTGCATCTGCTGTGATTCAGGGAGATTCCCTGCTGCTCTGTGGTGTTGGAGCTGCTTTGCCTCAGGCGTGGCCAAGGAGCTGGGGTGCAGGAGAAGAAAGTGCTGATTGTGACCTCCAAGTGAGGCGCAGAGCAGTAGTGTCAGTGCGTTGCATGTAATGAAAGGCCAGCAGCAGCCCCAGCCTGGGCTGGGTCCCTGAGGCAGATGGAGGGAGGAAGGTGCTGCAGGCAGCTTGTAAATCTGGGGACAGGGGCAGGAGGAGAGGGCTTTGGTTGCTGCAGGGGGGGCTCCTTCTCAGGCAGGAGTGTAGCAGGGCCTGGATGCGGGTCCCTGGGGCGGGGGTTGGTGCCTTACCACTGTGGCACTGCTCCCTTGGTGCTCACAGCATCACCCGGAGAGCCCTGGGGCCAGCAGGAGCAGGTGTGGGTGCAGCGTGGTGGGGTCTGCGGGCAGCCCTGATGCAGAATCCCCCAAATTGTGCCTTCCCCAGGTGAGTGCAGCAACAAGCCGGTCAGGACCTGGCTTCAGCTGCTCGGGAGCCTTGCACCCTGGTGCAGGGATGCTGTTCCCCCTGCGTGGCCGTACCACGATGACCCGCGGGCAGTGCCCTGCCTGGTGCGGAGCAGGGATGCGCTGAAGCCCCACAGCTGCCCAGCAGCCCCCAGCGAGCCCCCCCCCTGCCCGGAGCGAGCCCCTTCCCTGCCGGACGGCCTCCAGCGCTGCTGCCCTGCCGAAGCGGGTCCCACGGCAGGCGCCGACCCCCCCGGGACAGGGACCCCGGTGCGGCCGTGCCCGGCCTGGCCGCCAGGTGACGCTGTTCGGCCGCCGGCGGGACCGGGCCGGGGGCTCCGTTCGGCCGCCGCCGCTTCGGAGGGGGGGGGGGGGGGGGGGGGGGCACAGGACCCCCACCGGGACCCGGTCCCCCTCCGGGGGTCCGCCCGCTCCCGTTATCAGCTGGGATGGAAACGTGCCGTCTGCTTCCTCCGGGAGGAACCGCGCTGCTGAACGCGTTTGGTCTGCAGGGAGGTGGGAGGGAAGGGGCAGAGCTGCTGGCATCTACCCAAGATCAGTGCTCGAGTCCCCCCCAAAAAAACGTGCCTCCCACCCCAGTCCTTGCCTGGGCCGCAAGGCAGCTGGCCCTGTAGGGCTGGGAGGGGGCAGTGGCAGCAGTGTGCCCTGCACAGGCCCTGGGTGGGCATGGAGCACGTCCTGCGTTTGGGGCCGGGAGCAGCCCCCTGGGATCAGGGCTTTGATTTTCTTCCCAGCAGGAGGGGGGAGCCCACCCCTGGGATAGACCTCGGGGACAGCCGCTTGTCTCCTGTTCTCTTCACATGCACGCACAGAAATCTGCCTTTAGCACAACCCGGTGCTCTAATGCTCTCGAGACATCACCAGTTGTCTGGTCCCTGAAGGCCCACCTGCAGAGATCGGTGCTGCTTCTCTCTGTAGCTTGGGTCAGGTCAGGCTCTGGCCATCGGGATTCAGTGAGGTGGGAAGCGGAGTAACGGGTCAGGATTGTGGGTGACAGCCTCAGGGGGTGTGCAAAGGGAGCATGGAGCTGGAGTTCAGGGATGGGGTCAGGGCGGTGTGAGTAGCTGGGTGTCTGGTGGAGCCCGAGGCAAGAGCGTGGCAGGGTCTCGGTGCCAGGGCTGAGTCAGCTGCAGCGCTGTCAGCAGGACCTGGAGGGGGGCCCACACGCTGTCTGGGGCTGTCGGCTTTCCTCAGCACTGAATTTGCTCAGGGGGTGAAAATCAAGCCTCTCTCCTGAGGAAGCCCCGTGTGCGGTGGCTCAGCCGAGTGCTGGCACCACTCAGATGGGCTCCAAGCATGGGGGGCACTGGGGCGGCGTCTTTCAAGGCTGGGCCTGGGTAAGCCCTGACTCTGCAGGAGCTCTCTGTACTTCGGTCTGATGCAAAGCCTTGGAGGGTGACTTTTCCATCTAGTTTGCGTGTCTTCTGTGTAGCAGACTTTGGGGAGCGATCCAGCACAATGCTCAAGGTGAGGAGAGCCAAGGGAGCAGAGTGATGAGGAAACCTCTGCAGCTGGCCCTCCTCCGGGAGGCAGCTCTGGCAGCATGGGTGTGAGCAAGCAGCAGGGTGGGTGAGGCTCTGTGCACCTTCCCCGAATACCCATTGCCTCCGCACTGCTCAGCTGCTCCCCTCCTTGGCTGGGCCCGCAGCGAGGACCACTGCTTTCAGTTCACTGCAGCCTTCGGTCCTCAGGTGAAAGGGTAAAGCTGTGGCTCTTGCTCTCTGCAGCTAAGTGATGTCCCTGGATGATAAGGAGCTCAAGTCCCTTCTCTTTCCCCCGCCAGCTGTGGTCCCGGTCCCTCTCACGTGGCTTCTGCTGTTGCTGCCAAACACTCGTTTGTTCCAGGGTCTGTGGGTGCTTCCTGGGGCTTCTCAGCTGTGCCCTGGGCTCTTTCTGCTGGGGTCTGGGCCCTGAGAAGTGGGGCCGGGTCAGCCCCATCTCTCCTGGCTGTGGCCTGGCTCTGTCCCCACCTGGGACCCTTCCTCGGCTGCTTGGTTAAACCCGGTATCGACCACTGCATCAGAGCCTGGGGCTCTTTCTCAGCTTTCTTAGCTAATGGCTGTGTCTGCCTCCCATTGATCCTCAGCTGTAGAGCTCATTGATTAAGTACATTTCTTATTATGCTTAATGGTATTTTACTCCTTTATGTGCTTACCTCATGCCAGATGCTTGTCCTGTGCTTCTGCCTGCAAGTGGGAGAATTCCTCCAGTCGGAGGCTGTGTCCCTGGCTGTGCCAGCCCTGCTTCCCTCCCCTTGGCCACCTCACCTGCTGCCTGCCTCTGCCTGCCCGGCCTTCCTTCTGCTTTCCCCATCTTCCTTTTCTTCCTGGGCCAGGACAAATCCCCCTGCTCCTGTCCTCCAGTTCCTTGCCCTGAGTCCCTGCTCCTGTGCCCTCCTCGGAGATTTGTTTTTCTCCCTGCGCCACCAGAAAGAGGACGAGCAACAAGGCGGCCAATGTGCCCAATGCATCAAGGGGGCCGTGCCTGCCCTGCCTCTGCACAGTTCTTAGTGCATCGTGCTAATGTCTCTGCTTGTTTCCTTCAAGGGACCTTGCACTGAGCTCCTTTTTTGCTTGGTTGTGCTGTCTTCCTCGCTGCTTACTGCAGACTCCCCCCAGCCCTGCAGAGCCCCAGTGCTTGCAGGCTTGCCCTCCCTTTCTGGAGCATCTTGACCAGCAGGGCTGCAGCTCTTGCTAGGATCATTCTCCTGGTTGCATCTTGCGGACTCCACAGAGCCTCTTGAGAGCTGGGAGGGCTTTAGTTAGTCTTGGCCAGTGGGGTGTGGGTTTGTACCCCTGTCCCTCCCAGGAGTCTGGTGGCAGACATGGGAGGAGGTGGGTAAGCATGCCAGCAGGTGTCATCCAGCTGGGGCAAAAACATCTCCCTGGAAGATCAGCCCTAACTTTTCTGCAGCAAAAGGATGTTGCCAGTCCAGCAGCTGGAGCAGCCCTGCCCTGCTGCCTGTCCCAGCAGCCCACCCAGCTGGGGGGGATGCAGCAGCCAGGATGCTGGGTTTCCTTTTGCCTGCCCTCACACAAACACCTTCACACTCCACACGCACTGTATGTTGCTTCACTCTGTGCCTCACCTCCTTTCAACTCTCTTGCATGCATCATTCAAAAGCCATAACATTATTGGGCATAAAATATTTACTTAACTGAGCTTTTTGCAAATATTCCCCTCCATTATTTTTCCTCCTTTTGGGAGCAGACACTGCTTCTCCTGTGCTCTCAAATGGCTTCTCTTGAATAATACAACAAGAACATATGAACACCCACTAGCCTTTTTCTTTCTCTTGAAATACCCATAAATAAATGGTGTCACCAACCCATTACAGCTACCCCAGGACCGTGGCTCAGGCACGCCCAGTAACACAGGCCCCTCCTGTGCGATCGCCTCCCAGTCAGGAGAGGGGCAGGCGGGGAATTGCCTGGGGAGGGAGCATAAATACATGAGGAGATCTGACATGAGGGTTTCTTAATACTAATACCCTGCATCCTTTCAGAAGGGACGTCTGAAGTTTAGCAGAGGGAACGCAGGACCGAGCTCGGATGCTGGCCGACTGCTCGGAACGAAATTCCCTGCGGCAGTGACGTGGCTCAGTGCTGAGAGGGCTGCCTGAGGCACAGCGATGCTGGGGGGCTGCTCCGGCTGGCGGTCCTTGACAGCTCTTAGAGAGCAGGGTAAAATATCCTATGAGCTTGAGGCAGCTGGGTCGGATGATGGTGCTTTTAGAAGCCTTGGATGCTGAGGGTGCTCTCCCTGTGCATGAAGGCATCGGGCTGCCCACCGCAGCTGCGGGCTGCTGCTTGGGGAATGGGGGCTGTGGAAGGACCCCAGAGGGGTGCTGGGGGCCTGGCCATGGGGTGCTGTGCTGGCTCTGGTGCCCCGTGGGGTGTCCGTGTGTCAGTGTCAGGCGTGGGGCGCGCTGTGCCCGCGGAGCCGGCGCTGTCCGCGGTGCTGAGGCCGGCGGCGCCCAGCCCCAGGCGCGCTCCCGCTGGGGAGAGGTGTGAAGTCAGCTCGGAGGGAGGAAAACTGCAAACGGCACGGAAAAGCCTCCAAAGCCGGTACCACGTTCACTTGTACGTGTGTTGTGATCATCGGCCTCGTGTGATCAGAGCCCCCGGGGGCTCGCTGCCTGCGAAGAAACAGGGAGGGAGGGAACACGCTGGGAGGAGGCCGTGGGGATCCACGTGAAGTTCTCCCCCCGTGGGAGAGCTGGCCTAGGGATCCGTGAATTTCACCTCATCTGCTGGGAGTTACCAGTAATAGCTGGGGTAGTTTAAGGCTGGTTGGGCCGGGCTGTGGGAGAATCTCGCAGTGTGAGGGGCTGGGTGGGAAAATGGCAGACGAACGTCGCCGAGGCCGAGTAACACAGACGAGAACACGTCCTTAACTGTGAAACACAGAGCAGGCTTTTAATACTTCCTACTCGGGAAAAGAGTTCTCGCAGTTGCTGTGGGTAGTTCTGTGAAAATGTCACCTCGGTGCCCGGTGTCAGTCAAATGGGGCGAGTTGGTCGTTAGTAGTTATTAGGAAAGGGACTGAAAACAAAACAGGCGGCAGCACTGTGCCCAGGTGCAATGCACTGTCGCAGTGCAAATGTTGTGTGCAGTTCTCGTTGCCCAATCACAACAAGGAGATAGTTGAACTAGAAAAGGTAAAGAAAAGGATGACAAGGCTGGTCAAAGGCACAGAACAGCTTCTGTATGAGAAGAGACTAATAAATTAGGACTCTCTTGGTCAGAGAGACAATTGAGGTGATATATGATACAGTTCTGTAAACTCAGGAGTGGTATAAAGGTGAGTACAGGAAATGAATATTCACTGTTTCTCATAAATATGTGTGGTATCAAATGAAACAGTCAACAGACTTAGAGAAGAAGAGGCTGTTTTCTTTTTTCATGCGGTACTTAATTACGTTGTGGAGCTCAGCACTACAGGGCGGTTCAGGGACCGACAGCCCCTGGTTCAGAAAGCAATTAGACAAGTTCATGGAAGATGGATGCATTAGCAGTTACTCCACACGGTGATGCAGACGCAATGCCCAGCTCGAGGAGCACTCTGCGATGGCCGGGTGCCGTGGCTGTTTTTGGCGTGAGAGCACAGGCGGTCTGGGTGGTGGTGCCTTGGCTGAGCCCTGCTCCCCACCTGCGGCTGGGGGTTCCCTTGGCTCCCCCTTCCTCTCCCCGGGTGGAAGGCAGGCCAAAGAGTGGGAAACGTGGGCTGGGTACGGCCCCACGGGGCTGCTGGGGAACAGAGAGCCTGTGGGGCGTGCAGAGCCTGAAGCACAGTGGTGCCTAGCAGGGGCCAGGCTGTGGGTAGTTCAGGGCATGCTGCTGCTGCTTTATCTATTGCTCCCCCTTCTGCAGTAACCCGCTGTAACCATCTCTGTCCCTAACTGGAGCTTAGCTGGCCACAGCATCAGCTCATCTCGGCTTGGGACATGCCTTTGTGTCATCGAGGAGCATTTAAGTGTTTTCCTGTTACAGCAAGGCGAACAGACCTTTCCCTGTAATGCTGGCAAATCCCTGCTCCTGAGGAGCAGTTAATTGATTTCCCTTTTCATTGCGCCTCTTCTCCCTGTGGCTGTGCTGACACCCGGGCTGCCCGGAGATCTCTGCCTGAGCTCAGAGTCAGTGGCTGCGACAGGCAGATCCTGAAATTATTGATAAACACTCATTGGGGCTGGAGCCTGGTAAATTGCCGGCAACCCCAGCGGATTTCTCTCTTGCCAGCATCATTTTTCTTGATGACAGCGTGTTCAGAAGTTTGTCAGGGAGGGGGCAGGTCCTCCTGGTAACTTTTTGTTGTTGTTGGTTTTTTTTTTTTAAGCATCAGTTGTTTTAAAAGATCCCTGCCTAAGAGAAGAGGGGATGGTGATTAGTGCCTGTGGTTCTGTCCTCCACTGTTCCCGGCGGCTGGGTTTGCTCTCACAGGCTGGCCCTGGCCATGCCTTTCAGGGCTGTTTGTTGGATCCTGGCTGCTGCATCGCTGCCCCATCCTCTGCTCGGGGGCACCCCCCGCACACCAGCGGGGCTGCACCACACCAGTGTGCTCCAGGCAGAGAAGAGCCAGCGGGGGCTTGTGGCTGGGGCAGGATGACCCCGCTTCAGAGGTGGGAAGGAGATGGGGTGATGTGAAGGGCTGGCTGGGCTGGGGAGCCTGCCCTCCCCATGGCTGCAAAAATCAACTCTAGCGTCTCTCGTGGCAAGTTCCTAGCAGGCCAGCGTGCAATTTTGCAAGCGTGTCGCTGTGTGCCCAGCTTACGCAGTGCATACAAATGCGGCTGCATGTGGCAGTAGCTGTGTTGTCTCTAGCTGTTGCTCTCTCTAGAGCTTGGAGCATTTTTCTCTCTGCTAGGTCTGCTAATTAGTGGGAGGTTGTGGATCAGGAACAGAGGGAAATGTCCTTCTGTGGTTCTGGCACTAGAAATAATTGAGCCATTTTTCACCTATGGCCAATCTAATTCTGTCCACATCTTGATTTTTCTCTTAATAGCTTGGGGATACTGTTGGCAGCAACAGGATTCACAGCCATGTCCAAGCTTTTCAGTAATCGCTTGGATTTCGCGCTATCTTGCTAACTGGTTGCTGGTTTCTTCTTACTTCTTGCCTGGGCCCCTCCAGGGAAGGGAAAGGAGCTCATTTCCACTGAGCTGTGCTGGCCGTGGCACCGAGAGCCCTCAGTCCCTTCCCAGGGCAGCAGCACAAGACTGTGCACCCAGCAGCGAGCAGCCGCACGTCCCGGCAGAGGTTGCTCGTTTCTGGTTCGGGTCCCTCTGCTGCCTGGTCCTGCTGGCCCCTTTGCCCCCCCGAGGTCCATCCTGGTGCTGCGGGCACTCACAGCACCTCTCGCAGTGGGAGAAGGCAGGGATGCAGCTCCTTGGGCTGCCAAGGGGAGAGACAACCACAGCCTGTGCACCCCAGCATCGCCGTCCCTCTGCCTTCCTGGGCTGGGCACCCCAGCATCACATCACCATCCCTCTGCCTTCCTGGGCTGGGCTCCCTGGCAGGGGTTGTGGGACGGGCAGGGCTGGCAGCATCCATCCTGCCCCGCCGACCCGCGCCGGGGCTCTGCAGGAGCAGCTCGCCTCGCTCTGCGCCTAATGAGCGCATTTCTGCACACCCAGGCTCTCCCAAACCGAGCAAATACCCTGTTACAGTTGTCATGGAAATTAGAAAGTGTGTCTGTTTGAGTTTCCTCAGCGCAGGGCTCCGTGTTCCCAGCGGTTTGTACATCAGAAAGCCTCTTGCAGCGCTAATGCGGGAGCAGCTCTCATTAGGTGGCTGGGACTCTCGGTGGGCAGCCGCCACTTTTCCCAGACAAGCCAATGCTGAGGGCTGAGTGCCACAATTTAACGTGTCAGGCTTCTTTAAGCCTGAGAAAGTGAAGATGTTCACGGCAAACTGAAAGGTGCGATTTATCAATGCTGCTCCCCAGAGGCTCGGGGCCTGTCAGGCACCAAAAAATCACATACATCACTGGGGGGGAGGGGGGGGGAGCTGCTGCATCCTCTTTTTTTTTTTGGCCATTTCATTTTATGGAAGTGCCAGAGCTCTGAGGCCAGGGGCAGCAGCGCAGCAGCCGGCCCTCTGCATGTGAATCTCGGGGCCCGTGAGCTGCCGAGATGGATGGATGCAGCTTGTGGCTCCCTGTGCTGCCTGGAAATCTCTCTTCACACGTGTTTTTGGAGGTTGGGAGGCTGAGGGGTGTGTGTGAGGATGTCTCCAGCCTTTGACACAAGTGACATTGTCCCCAGCTTCACCCCCTGTCCTCCACAAATTTCCCTCCGTGTGTGTGCGTGCAGATTTCATTGCTTTTTTCTTTATAACATTTTATTTTTCCATTGTTTATGGGCCATGGGATTGGAAGCGAAGCATTTGCTTAATTGCTGTCAGGCAAGGAAATGGGTTATAAAGTTGCCAAGGGAAGAAATAAATGACTCTAGGGTGAGCGGAAGGGAGTGGGGCTGATAGGAAGGGGAAGGGGAGAAAGGCTGGGGATAAGAAGGGGCTGAAAGGGAAAGGAGGAGAAAGAACAGAAAGGGATCGGTAGGTGGCAAAGGGAGCTGCCTCGGGGGAATATGGGGTGGCCTCTCCCTGCCCCTGAGCTGGAACCGCACCTCCTGCGCTGGGCACCTTCCTGGCAAGGAGTGGTGAAACGTGTCCAGAGGGGAAAGTGTGCTGGGAACAGCCTGGGCTGAGGCGCCTCCTCCCCGCGTTGCTCCTCCGCCTTCAGCCATCCCATTTCACCAAGCTGGCTTTTCCAGGTATGCCCTGGGTGCCTGGGGACGTCCCCGTCCTGGCCTTGACAGGTTCTCCAGGCATGTCCGCTCGCCTGCTGCTGGTGGCCCGAGGAGGGGGCAGCAGTGAAGGGGCGGCCCCGCTGCTGAGGTCCCCCAAGGCAGGGGGTCCCCGAGTGCTCCCCACCTCGCTCCTGGGGCCATGCGAGTCCCTGGGGCTCTGGGAGAGGCAGCGAGGGGGGATGCCCGTGGTGGTGTCTGTGTGCTGGGGCAGGGGGAGCAGGGTCAGGCTCTGCCTGGTGCAGGTGACCCCCGGGGCGTTGCTGCTCGCCCCTCTCGTGCTGCACGTGGAGCTGTCGGAGCATTTTGTGGAGAGAAATTGGGGTGAGCCAAACCCCTCCCCTTGTCCTGGCCGCTACTGCTCCGGTCTGTTAGCCCAGATCTTGGCTTTATCTGTATCGCTTTCTTGTTTCCTTCATTATTTCCCCGAGTCTCACCCTCCACCATGTCATCTTCATTGCACGGCTCCTCCCTCTCCCCATTTGCCACATTACTGCAGCAAGGACTCACTTTCCCATCTTTTAGTCTCAGTGCCATACATAAAAGCGCTCTGATGGCCATGGCGTGATAGCAAAGACAGAACTTAATTTCACAGCATTTTCATGTAATACTCCATAAAACCGAACAAATTTGCTGGAGTCCAAATCCATCTCATTATGCAGAGTCATTGAAAGAGGCTTTTAGATTCTGGGACTCAGCGCTCAACTAGGGGATGTTACAGAAGAAGAGAAAAATAATTAATTAGGTGCTGCTCTGTATCTTTGATCCTGCATGGCAAGGCACATTAAATAAAATGCCTGGCTCATGAATAAATGCTGCACGGAGTCCTGTTTTTCCGACCTCACTCAGAAAAAAGTCTGAGATGGAGGAGGGGAAATTCCTGTCCCGAGCCCTCTGTGCCTTCCTCGGGAGCAGAGCAGAGATGAGAGGAGAAGCCGGAGCAGTGCAGGGCATCTCCTGGGGCGAGAGCAGCCCTGGTGCAGTCGCAGAAGCCAAGCGTGGGCGCAGTGTGGTGGCAGGGTGCTGGGGATAGGGATGGGATGCCGGAGCACCCAGTTCCTCCGGAGCTCAGCTGAGGCCCACGCTGCTCCCAGGGGTCCTGCAGGGCACAGCTAGGGCCAGATCCAGCCCTGCTGGGAGAGGCTTGAAGGTGAGGAGCTGAGGCTGTGGTGGTCTGGGTGTGGTGCTGCGTGCCTGGACCCTGCAGCAATCCCCCGTCCTCCTCCCAGCCCGTGCATTTAGATCTGTTCTCTGTACGCAGCTGCTGTTGGTCTCAGCCTTTGTAAGTGAGCTTGAAATTAACGTGTGGCTTGTATTTTTTTGAGTGATGTGGTTGGTGAGATGCAAGGGCTGAGGATTCAGCCTGGGTGTGTGGGTTTGGGTGGGGGTGCTGTGCAAGGCGAAGGCAGCCCGGTGGGATGGGGGTTGCCCCAGTGCCCCCCGGCCAGTTTGGAAATGAGCCTGTGCGTTCTTGGCGTGCTTCCTCGCACAGCAAGGACGTGCTCTCCATCACACCCGTCATTTGGCCAGAGGAGCTGATTTGAGCAGCCAGCCCTAACCCAGGCAGGGGAGCGGGAGGTGCCCAGGAGAAGCCTCGAAGTCTGGCCTTGTTCTTGGACGTCTCCCGGTGTCCTGGTATGGGAACGAGTCCCGGCCAGGGCTCCCGCACCCGATCGATTGGGGCTGCTGCTGCCCGGCTGTGGCTCCGTTCCCCGGGGTGAGCTGCAGTGCGAGGCAGGTGGATTAAAAATGTACCAGCAAAGCAATCCTGCAGGGGAGAGAGCTCGCTTCACCTCGTGGTGTTAATTAATCTCCAAGCCAATGAGGACGCTCTCATCTGGTCTTTACTTAATCCATAACCCAGAAATCCTCAAATTATGTCATTTGTTCAATACAGATGAAATTAATTACTCTGGGAAATAGGCAACAAGTTGCATTTCTGATGCCCCTTATCGCGTAATCAAATCTACAAAGTGCTTTCTGTGCAGCCGCAGTGGCAGCAGTGGGATTGCCTGCAGCAGTCATGAAATACTGAGCAGCATCCTCTATAAATCTGGCACGGTGCTGACTCTTACAGGAAACCTATGGCTGAGCGAGGGCTGCGAAGGCTCTGCAGAAGTGCTTGTGGTGAAGCAGCACACAGCGCCGGGGGAGCGAGGGCAGGGAGGCCCCTGCTCCTGCCTCCGCTCTGCGTGTGGAGCAGCCCCTGTGAAGTGCACAATGCCCCCAGCAGCCACTGCTAGCCCCCCCCTTGTATTTATTGCCTCTTCCTGGGCTCTTAAATGGGGCCCGTTTAAGGAGGGCTGGGGTGTGGGAGGCTGCTGCAGCGGGGATGGGAGCATGTTGGTCCCATGGGTTCTTGCCTCCGTCACGGGCCCTGTGGTGCTGCTGATCCCTGCTTGTCCTGGGTGCCTCTCACACGCGCTGGGAAAATCCTTGGAGGTGCTCGCTGGAGCCTGCAGCAGGGGAGCCTGCATGCTACGGCACAGCAGAGATCTTGTAGAGAGCACTAAAGCCGATTCCCAAAGGCTTAAGAGCAGAATTCGCAGCCCAAGTATGCTCCCTCCTTCAGGCACTCAGCTGCAGAGCGCTGTTCTTGCATCTAAACTGCAGATTGGCTTCAAGTGCAAACAGAGCAAATCCCCCCAAACACTAATGAGCAGGAAGGAGCTCTGCAGCGGGACGAGGCCTCGGGGCTGCCTGCCCCTGCTCTCCCTGCCCAGAGCCCAAAGGCATCGCTGCTGGCCTGGCCAGGGTGCTGCTGCTGGAGGGCAAGGCCTCCTGTAAGGGGCTGGGGCAGCTACCAGCGTGCCCACGACTAACACGTTAAGAGCTGCTGTAACAAAAAATCTATACTAGTTGTTTGCTAAAATGGCAGTAATGAATTGAAAAATATTACGGACTGATAAAGGCAGCTTTTGCAGAGGCATGTTAGGGCCTTTAACCCAGCTCTTGAGCTTGCCTGGGTCACCAGACAGCGTAAAATCTATTCAGAGAAAATAGAAATGTAATTTCTCTCTGCCCTATCAATTTAAATAAATTAACTATTAGATTAGCTGCACTTAAAACAAAACAAGAAATCAATCCCACCAGCCCTGGCTGCTATTAAACTATGCTTTGCACGGCTAAACCTGTAATTGCCGCCAGTCCCCAGGAAAGGGGGGGGCAGGCTGGCTGCGAGGCGCCCTCGGCTGCGTGCCCGGGGCGAGTGCCCGAGGTGTCTGCGACCTGGGAGCTGGGGCCCAGCGTGCTTGTGAGGGGCTGCTTGGTGCTGCTGCACCCTCTGCTGCTCTTGGCTTCTCCCAGCGGGTGCCAGAACGGGGCAGGCGGCAGCGCTGGTGCAGGGAGGGCTGCTGCATCCACTGGGTTTCTGAAGCAGCATTTCAGACATGGCTGGTCCTCTTTTATTTTTTTTACCTTCTTTCTGCTGAAACTGCCTTCTTGTGCAGACCTGCTTGAGCTCCTCAGATAAATTAGCATCTAAGGGATTTTTTTTTTCCCCCTCTACGTTTTGTGCAGTTGCGTAAGAGGGAAGAGGAGAGGAGCCCAAGCAGCAGATTGCTTTGTAGAGGAGCACGGAGCAGCCGTAGCCAGGGCTGCCGTCTCTCCCTGCTGCTGGCAGAGCTCAGACATGTCGGCTGGATGAAGCGCACGCGTTGTGATCTCCGCGGCGTTCCTGGGAGAGTCTCGGTGAGCGTGCGTAGGGCGGGGGGAGCCCGGGGGGGCGTGCAGGCACTTCATGCTCTTCCTCATGGGCCTGCTCGTCTGCGGGCTCCAGCGGGGAGCTCCCAGCTTTCCCCGTTTGTGGGATGGCCGGGGTCGTTGGAGGAAGCTGCCTGGTCTAATCCCTCCTGGGTCTTGGGGAGCTGCATGTTGGGAGTGCAGGCGCCAGCCCCCGGCTGCTCCCTGCCCTGCTCCTCTCCCAGGGGGGGAGGAAGCCGCCTTGCAAAGAGACCCGGGGGCAGGCGGGGGGCTGCCAGCACCCCCCTCTGCAGCAGCCGCGGGAGCTCCGGGGGCTTCCCTGCTGATGCTGTTCTGGGGAGAGGAGGAGGAGGAGGAGGGTGGCACCCACTGGGCTGCCTCTCCCGCTGACCTAACCCCATCGATCTGTGCCGATCCCGGTCTGATGAGATGTGTGAAGCAATCGATATACCTGCAGCGATGTGAGCGAACAGGGGCCGGCAGGGTTTAACCCTTTGTGCCCTCCCTGCCGTGGGTTCCCCGGTGGCTCTGGGGGTGCTCGCAGGGCACTCGGGTCTGGCTGCTCAGGCTGCGGTCTGTGCGCCACCGCTGCCTGCTAGTGGGGTCTCAGATCATACCTGTACCACTGACCGTGTGTCCCACGGTGTCCCCTGCTGTGCCTGTCCCATCTGGGTGCCCCAGCCTTCGAGCTACCTGCTTCCTTGGGGATTTTTTAGCCTTCTTTTGCCTCCTCAGAAAACTCCAGAGAGGGGCATGGGAAGAGTTGGGGGGAGGAAGGAAAATGGAAGGGGAGAAGGGACGATGACTCCAAAGGCTCAAATGTGCAGAAGGGTCAAGAAAACTGTGGTTGGAGGAGGGAGGGCACGGGGCTGCTGGTGCAGTCGCCCCGTGGCTGTGCACACCCGAGGTGCTCAGCCACGGCCGCAGCCCTGCCATGAGCTGGGCCGGGGGGCTCAGGAGCTGCTGGTGAGCAGGGGCCGCGTGGATCCTTGAGCAGCCACGTGCAACCAGGCGCTGCTGTGGGCACGTTCACAGCCTTCACCAGAAGTGGTTCTTCCAAGGCATAAGGAATGTAGGTAAATGGGATTATCTCACAAACAGGAACGGCAAAATAATAAACATCCCTGTAACAGCAACGCCCTGGTGCGCTGCCGGAGCCAGGGAGCTGCAGGGGCGAGCGGCGCTGCCCACAGCCAGCACGGAGCCGCGGCTGCGCCCGTGTTAGGGCACCCTGCGGGGTGCGGTGGAGTGGGGTTGGAGCTGTGCTACCGAGAGGCCCCTTGGCATATGGGGAAGCTGCTTTTTGGGACCTGACTCTGGCTCCTTGTAAGTACAAAGCCGTTGCTGTTCAGGGTTGAGCACCCCGAGTCTGTTCTTCAGGGTGAAACAAACTCGGTGTCCTCACCGGCGGCACCGCTGTGCCCCTGCTCCGCCGCTGGGCACTCGGGTCTGCGGCCTGAGGGGGTCTTTGCTGGCAGCGTGTGGACCAGGCTGCCTGCATCCCACCTTGCCCACGGCGCTCCTCTGGACGTTGCAGGAGGAAATGCACAGAAATTCCCCAGCTGACTTGGTTATGGCGACGGAGACTAATTCCGCTGATAGCGGGGAAAGGCTCTTTAGCTGCATTAACGAGCTGGAATCTGATGGATAAAGGGGAAGAAAATCAGTCTTCTCTGCATCACTCACTGGAGACTTTATCAGACTTGCCACAATTAGGAAAATTCACATTGAAGGCATCATTTATAAAGGACTAGAATAAGAGAAAACATTTGGCCCAGAGGGAAGCAGAGAAGGAATTTAAGTTGCCTCTCATCTTTCATCATTTGCCTTTTCCCTCTCCTATCTTGGCAGATCCAGTATTTTGCTTTGTCTCCTTCAGGTGACTAATCATTAGACTAATTAGTAGTTAATCAATGTTTAATTAAAACATAGCTGTTAATTACCGGAGGTGCTACTGTAGGTTGGATGTGAAATGTTATGAAAATGTTTTTAAGGGCAGTTCATACGAACGTGGCCTCTCTCCCTCATCTCTGCTTGGCCGGGGTGCTCTCCTCCGGGAGGCTTCTCGCCCAACTGAACCACGGGGACGTTTGCTGCACCCTGGACGGATGCTGCCCTGGCGTGTGCTTCCCAGCGAGCACCCAGCCAACAGCAAAGTGCAGTAGTGCTGCTGCTGTTCCTTCAGCTCCCTGCTCAGCCTTGGCCTGCTCACCTAAATCACGCTTCAGGCCGAGGCCAGGCAGCAGGGTCTGGCTCCAGAGACGGAGGCTTCGTCTGCACCTTCCTCTGCGTGCAGGAGCCTGGAAGGTTTCCGTGCACAACCCACTGAAAAAAAACCACTGAGCCCATTCGGTATTCCCCCCGTGACAGGTATCTGGTCACCCAGGTGTGCTGCTGCCTGCAGGTCCCAGCTCACGCCAGCCCCCCCATGGGGACCCCCTGTCTGCTCTGTAATTCTGCCGCTCCCTCCCCCCTCAGCCCCGTGTCCTTTGGGGCTGCGGGGACTGGGGGCACCGTGCCTTGTTGGCGGGCCCCAAAGCCCTTATGGATCCGCACAGCGGGTGCCTAGGAGAGGCTGGGGCTGGGGAACACCCCCAAGCAGAAAACCCATCCATCTCCCCCCAGGGCTGCCAGGCCTCCCTCCTGCAGCCTCCGCGCTGACCCCGTGGTGAACAGGCACTCTGCAAGTGCTGTACATATGCTAATCGCACGATTTACATTCTCTCTGCTCTTTACATTCCTTATTTCACTTTACTTGTCATTTTATGGCTCATTTTAATTTCTTGAGAGCAGGCCCATAGGATAATAAGGTCTGGTGCTGCGGAGGGTCCCGAGGCAGACAGCGTGTCTCCATCCAGACGCAGAGGCGGGCAGCGCAGCCAACGTGCCTGCGTCTGGCTCGGGCGGGTGCCACGCTCCTCACCTGGGGAAGGTGCAGGGGTTTCTCTGCTGCAGCGGTGATGCCGGGGCCCCTGGGGAACCAGCTGCCTGCCTCGGTGTTTCCCCTGCTCCTCCTCTGGCTGTGGTTTCTGTGGAAATGGGCACCCTTCGTGGGGGTCACTAATCCCCGCTGGTTTCTGTCGCACCGAGGGTGTTTGCTGCGAGGCCAGGGGAGGCTCCGGAGCTCTCCCGATGGAGGCACTGGGGAATCTCAGCCCTCGTCCCGAGCATACCATCCGTGGCTCTGTTCTCTTGTCACCTCCGAGCTGGCATGGGGGCAGAGCTGGGACTGTCCCTACACAACGCCTGCTCCTCGCTCCCAGCTGCGGGCCGGGGCTCAGGGCCCTGCCACCGAGCAGAAGGGGGCTTGCCCTGCTCCTGCCAAGTGCAGGGTGAGGGGGCTGCAGGAAGGCGAGGGTGCCGTGTTGGTTTGCTTGCTTTGTGCCAATGGATACATTATTTTTTGAGAAAAAAAAATCATTTTTTCCCCTGCTAGTTAGAGAAAGATGCTGACAACAGACCAGGATTTTAGTGATTTAGATGGTGACAATGCAAGGAAAGGGAGCTATGTTTAGAAATAATTGCTTTGTCTTTTGCAGAGGTATTAGTGCTTCCATGCTGGCAGTTACAGGAATTAGCTGAAGGTATTGGTGACATAAATACAGAAGCAAAATTATTGCTACTTATAATCACTTTCATGTGTGTGAGAGAGTGGTGGAAAGGATGGAGGGAGGAGAAGGAAGCCGCCAGAAGGGCAGGCACTGCTCGGCCCTCAGAGCGAAGTCGGCACTTCCCTGCGGCTGGTTCTGGCACTGCGGGGAGGTGCGTGGGCAGCGGCTCGGTGGGCTGGGAGCTGGGGCAAACAGGGCTCAGCGGGCTGGGAGCTGGGGCAGACAGGGCTCCCCCACCCAAACAGGGCCCTGGGGGGCCACAGGAGCCCCCGGCTGCTGGCTCGGAGCGAGAGCCTCCCACCGCTGTGGTGCTGCTTGTCCCGGGGACCGGCGCCAGCCTTTGGGGAGCGATCTGGGAAGCGATCGCTGTGCTTTTTTTATTTTTATTTTTTCCTTAACAGTAGCGAGGGGAGCCTGACATTTTGCTTCTAAAAAATCATTAAACAGCCAAGGAAGGAGCCAGGGTGTAGTGAAGAGAACAAAACGGTTCCAGATGAGCAGCTGCGAGCGGCGCGGTGCAGCTGCAGCGGGGAAACTCGCAGTGTGGGGGCTTTATGGCCGTGGTGTCCCCGGTCACCACTCGCGCTGCAGGGAAGGCGGCTTGCTTGGGTCCTGCCTGCGACGGGCACACACGTGGCACCGAAGGGGTGGGGATGGGGTGGGGATGGTCTCTGCAGCCGGGACAAGCTGGAGAGCTGCAGGCACGAAGCGCGTGAAATGGAAACGGTCAGATCCTGCTGCAGTGCGAACAGGGGGGAGTCTGCTGCGGGGAGCCGGCAGCGCAGAGGTGCGCGGCCGGGGAGAGCGCTCGCTCCCTGTCCTCCTGGTCCCAGAACCTGGTGCACCCTGCCCGGGCCGCAACTTGGGCTGAGCAGCAAAATGGGGGGGTGCGGGGGGGGGGGATTAAGCTGCTGCAACATTTTGGCTGTCAGAACGGGGCTGGATGGTGGTATTTAAGGTCAGTGCTGATTGCCCCGTGTGGATGTGGGTGCTCACCTGAGACAAGGCAGCCCCGCATCCCACGTGTGCCCAGCGTGGCAGCAGTCGGGAGCGTGGAGGGTGCCCTGGGAGCACGGAGGGTGCTCTTGCAGCAGCGGCCCATGGGTGCTGCTCCCCAGCCCAGGTTCTCATGGCCGGCCAGCACCGCTGTGCTGCCCCCGGCCTGCGGCAGGGCTGGGTGTGCAATGTGAACTCGGGTGTGGGGAAGGAACCGATCTCTGATGGAACAAGGCCCTTCATGCTTTCAGATATTAAATTCCATGCAGAATATTAAATAATTTCCTCTTCAATGATCCCAGTAAATTTAATTAGCTCTTGTTCCCCCGATAGAGTTGTCTCTCCGTTCCTGAAGCGCTGCATTTGGAATGAAGGGGAACTCGACTCATGTTTTAAGCGCTGTCTTCCTGCAGTGCATGCAGCAATCGCCACGAGGTGAGGGCGGCCCCTCGATCGCCGCTGCGTTTCTCTTCCCACCGCCATCTCCCAGCCTCGGCCATTCACCACTGGAGATGAGCTGCATCCGAACCGCAGGAGCTTTGTCCCAAACCTCACTTGGGAAAGCACAGGCAGAGAAACCAAGTGCAGAAGTGCTCGCTTTGAGGCGGCAAAACGCTGGTGGGTCCATGGGGCTGCCCTGCCTGGTGCCGAGGAGCGGACCCGGCTCGGGAGATGCAGGCTGTGCGTGGAGCTGCTGTAGCAGGTGTGGGGGCACAGAGCGGGCTCTGCGTGGCACGGCCACGTCGCTGGTGCCACATCAGGGGTGCCTTCAGAGCAGTGTCCCCAGTGCTGGCTGCAGGGACTCGCCCCAGGACGGGCTCGGCAGCTGCCTTCCTTCTCTGCCTTCAGCACACTGAGGCTTGGCTCCCGGCTGCTGCTTGAGGAAGTTTGTAAAAGGTGCTCAGAAAGCAGCCTGAGCTCTGCTGGGATGGGTGTAGGGAATTGGTGGGGTTTGGGTGACTTATCCCGGGTTGCTTTGCAGCACACGTCAGTGCCACATCGCAAGGTGGGAGTGGCGGCAGTCACACAAGCGTTTGAGTTCCAGTAACGTCTGCTGCTGCTTTCGGTTCTGGTGGCTTGTTTGGTCGGTTTTTGATTTATTTTGTTTTTTAACTTTCAGAACCTCAGAGCAAGGAGGGGGAAAAAAATCCCTTCCTGATGGAAGAGGCTAATAGAGGGTTATAAATGTGTCCCTGGCATGGTTCATTAGCTGCGATGACATATTGAGAGCTATGAACGGTATGATACCAGCAAATCAATTTAGAATTTAATCTGAAAAAGAACGTGGGGAGGTTGGATCATGCAACATGTTACCAAACATTTCTTATCAGAATAAATAGAGCAGCTTTTCTTTCACAACACTCCTCCTGCCTGGTTGCTGTGCAAAACGCAAAATAAATAAGTAAACACGTACCTGATTTACCAATGATTAATTTGCATAATTAGTGCTGTGTCAAATCACTACACCAAGGTGCAAAGCACACTTTGCTTTAGATGTCTGCGTGGATGCCTTTCCAAGATCGGCTTATCCCGTGCTTAACAGCCTCGTGAGGAGGGAGCGCTGCTGAGGACCGGGTTTCAGCGGCGGAAGGGCGCTGAGCCCCCGGGGGTACACGGCCGAGTCCGTGCCAGCCTTCACGTGCTCTGTCCTGCTGTTGGAGCAAATGCCCTTGGCTGAAAACGTGTGGCCCCGGCGGGTGTCCGCCAGCCCGCCCTGGAGCCAGGGATGATCTCAGATCTGTGTCTGCCCCAGGGGGCCCAGGCCTGCAGGCTCCCTGGCAAACTTCAGGCTCCTCGGAGAAGGCAGCTTGGTGAGGCTGGATCCCGGCCCTTTTCCCATCGAGTCCACGTGCAGCACAGCGGCACTCTAGGGATGCGTTGGGAACAGGGGAAGTGGCTAGAAAACATCCCACAGGTGCAGCACTGCATCAAAAACGTAAATACATTCAACGTTTTAAAACGTGTCACCCTGTGGGCAGCTCCAGTTGCGTGCTCCCCTCCTTCTGCCTATCTAATGGATATCAGATTGTTCCAGTGATCTGAGCGTTGGTTTAGTAATTGACTGATGCAATGCAATGTTCACTGATTTAATAAGTTTGTTAGTATAATAGAGGTTCAGGATTTTGCTGTTAATGCGCAGTGACAATTACATTTTAGATTTGCTCATTATGTTGCATAACTTAGCTATGAAATCTATCATAAATTGTATTTAAAAAAGCATTATTTCAAAGCACATTATCATGGCTATCTCCTCTCGACTCTCCGGTGCTGGAGAGTGCTTTGTAGGCTGAGCTCATTCATGACCAGGTGCGCGTTCACTTTCTGGTCGGGTGTTACACGTTCTGCTTTGTTTTTTTTTGGGTCAGGGCTTCTGACACTTGCCAAAAAAAAAAAAAAAGAGTCCTGCCTTGTCATCGCCCCATCCGTGCCGTGGCCAGGGGCTGTGCGGGCACCCAGTGTTCTGCAGACCTCTGGGGAGGCTCCCGAAGAGAGGTGCCTCAGGGCTTTTGATCCGAGGCAGGGCTCGGTGCGCTCACCCCTGCGCAGGGCTGGGCTCAGCTGTGCCGCCTCAGAGCCAAACGAGCGCTGAGTGTCACCTGCTCAGGCAGTGCCTCTTTGGGTATTCGGCACCAGGTGAGCGAAGGTCTGGGAGAGCGAGCAAAGCCTTGAGGAGGGGGGTGAGCCTTGGCTGGGCACCTGCAGGTCGAGGGGCCCCACGAGCCTCTGAGGGTGACCGGGGGGGGGCTGCTGCATCCCGCTGCTCTGCTCTCCTCGGGCCGAGCACCATCTGTTGCATCGCAGAGATGATTTCTGCAGACCTGGAACTGGCTGATTTGGCACTCTCCTTGTTTGGGTTCTGCAGAGGGAAAAACAGGGACGAGACGTTCAATGCTGGGGACGAGGAGAGTCCCTGCATGGCGTGGTTCTGCTGTGGCCCCTGCTCATAGCATCTGCGTGCAAGAAAACCCCAAGGCAGAGCTGCAACAGGTCTCTTCCCGAACCACAGCTATGAAAAGGAAAACCTCATCGTTACGGCTAAAAAAGCAGCAGCGATTTAACGACTCTGCCTTCCTCCAAACTGAGGCTCTAAATGGCAAATAGGCTGTGAAAAAAAAGCTAAGAAAAACAAATATTTTTTCCAGATTAATACTCGTTCCTTCTGGTTCACATAACAACCTTGCCAAAAGGCAGGGTTTTGTTGACTTGTGTTTTCCTAACTGCCTCTCTTCCCTCAACTGCCGCTCTCGCGCATTCTCCGTTCCCGTCCCCTCGCTGTTCCTCCTCCTCCTCCTCCTCCTCTCCCCGGCCAGGCCCCGGCGCTGCTCCTGGCCCCGCAGCGAGGCTCCTCGGTGGGCTCTGCTTATGCTGCCTGCTTTTCCCTGCCGGGGCGGCCGGGGAGCGGGTGCAAGCCCTGGCTGCGTGCTGCTCCCCGGCCCCTTGCTGCTGGCAGCGTGGGGTTGCCTAGCAATCCCGCAGCATCGCCCCGCTGCACGCGCGCCTCCCGAGCGGCACCAGCCTGCGCTTCCAGGAACAGATGTCGGCAGGGACCCAGCTCGGGGGCTCGAATGCGGAGGAATTTTGCAGAGCTGCTCTCTCCCGTGTTCCCGCTTCCCCGTTCTCCAAATCTGCTGCCTAAAGCATCTTCGGCCTCAGTGAACCGTGAGAAAATAGCACAGCGGGGCATACCAAGGAGCCATCCTGGCTGAGCGCTCCCATTGTTTGGCAGGGCGTGAGAACAAGGCTGCTGCCTCCCTGACAGGGCTTTGGGCTGCTGCTGCATCCCCGAGGGCTAAAAATATACACGTTTATCATACAGAATGGATGTTTGGATGGATGAGGTGCGTTTGGTGCATTTCATCGTCCGCACTCACATTACTGCTCTGTGTAACCCCGATGATTTTCTCTAGAGGGTTCCTCAAAGCGTTTGGAGGCGGGAAAAAACGGGTCGGGAGGGGAAGGGGGGAGCGGTGCCTGTTCTCGGGGCGCCGCACGTGGACTCTGCAGGACAGGAATAATACCTCGGGACAGACCCTGTGCTAAGTTCAGAGGAAGTCACTGACTTCAGCAGGCTGTGGGTGTTCCAGATGTTTCCCAGGCAATGTAACTTGGGAAGCTTTGCCACAGCCTTAACTGCTGGAAACCACAAACGGATCACTCGAGCCAGAAAAAGCTCTGAGGTGCTTACGGTGACTCTGGCAGGTCTGTGAGGACCCGATTGCTGCATCTGCGTTGTGTAACCTCTCCCACGTTCAGGAGAAGGGACACGACCCTCGGGCCGCACCTGATTAAATGGAGCTGTGCTGCTCAAACAGATGGCGCTCATTACTATTTTAGCGAGGTTGCACAGCCGCTGGTGAGCCAGAGGAGAAAGGGCAGAACAACAGGGCCTCTAGCAGCCCGTGGCTTGCAAAATATTGCACTGCGGGTCTGCACCAGTGCTCGGCCGGCTTCCTGAGAGAGGAGGCAAACAGCAGGAGGATGGGAGGGCTGGGAGAGCCAGAGGTCTGCTCCTGCGAAAAGCTCAGGGAAGGACGATCGCCTCCAGCTGCCGAGGGAACGCCAAGATCACCGCCCAGAGGTCCTTGCGTTAGAGTTGAAGAGAAGGAAGGGTAAGGGGCCGAGGCACGCGCCGAGCTGTCATTAACCCTGGCTGTGTTGCAAACCTGCACCCCGTGGGCTCCGTGCACCTCCTTGGTTTGCAGCGAGGAACCAAAACCTCGCTCCTTGCTGCCGCCCTGCTCGGCGGCCTGGGTGCCCAGCCCCGGGGCGTTGGGTGCGGTGGTAGAAATGGGTGCTGCACTGAGCCGGGGGGGGCTCACCACTTCTCGCTGTGCAGCCTTGGGGGGGGGTCACCCCTCGCTGTGCTGCCCGCGGCCGGTGCCGCCGGGGAGCCCCCGGGGGCAGCCCCTCGCCCACCCGCACGCAGCAGCGAGCCCCCCCCCCCCCCGGGGCGCAGGACCGGCCCGCAGCAGCCCGCGGCTCCCCCCCGAGCCGGGAGCGCGCCTCGTGCCCCGCCAGGAGGTGCCTCGCGCCGCGGGAACGCGCCGGGCTGCGGCGGGAGCGCGCCCGGGGCGCACCGGCCGGGTGGGAGGAGGAGGAGGAGGTGGGAACGCGGCTCGCGGGGTGGGGGGGGCTCGGGCGCGCCCCCCGGCGCCGGGGCTGGGCGCGGAGGTGGGGGGGGGGGGAGGCGGTCCGGGGGCAGCTCCGGGCCGGGGGCGGTAGCGGGGGCTTGGGGCGGGGAGGGGAAGGAGGAGGAGGAGGAGGCGGGGGCGGGGGGGCCCGGGGGGCGGCGCGGCCGCACGTGCCCCCGCCCGCGGCTCTCGGTGGCGGCGGCGGCCGGGGGCGGGCGCGTTCGTTGCATCTCGGCGTTCTCTCGCTCGGCGGCTCCGGGGGCGGCGGCGCGGGCGCAGCCGCGTGCGAGGCTGCCCGGCGAGGCGAGCCCAGGCGGTGCCAGCCCAGGCGGTGCCGCGCCGCCTCCCGCCGCCCTCCCGCCGCCGGGCCGCCCCGGTCGCCGCTGCTCGGGAGATGCCGCTCGGCGGGCGGGGACCCGCGGCTGCCCTGCGCCTCCGCCGCCGCGGCGGGGACCTCTGAGAGTGAGTCACCGGGGGGGGGGGAGGCGGAGAGGGGGGCGGCTCGCCCCGGTCCTGTGCCGGGGGCGGCGGGGAAGCTCCGCCGGGGTGTCCCCGGGGCCGCCCCGGTCGGGGGAAGGCGGGCGCGGGCCGGGGCCGGGGGGAGCCCCGCGGGGCCGGGGACGGCGGGGGGGGGGGGCGCGGCATCGCCGTGCCCGGGGCCGCCGGGGGGAGGTTTCCCCTCGGGGGTGCGGCGCCTTCCCAAAGCTGCCGGCGCTCGGGGCCGTGAGCTGCTCGACGCGGCGTTAGCGGCGGTGGCCCCTGAAGTTAGCGGCTGCAGCCTCCTGTTCGCCCGCAGAAGAATCCTGGCACAACTTCTCGTTAAGTTTGCGTTATGGGTTCTTAGCGGATGTCTTAATTAGCTGCTGTTGTTAACAGGAATGTTACGCTAATTAAAATCACACCCTCCAGGTGAAGGTAAATTGTAAGAAAAAGTTGGGCGAGGTGGAGCCTGGATCGGTGGGGTGAGGAGGAGGAGGAGAGGCTCCCGCTGGGGCCGGCAGCCTCCACGAGTGGGCGAAGCTGCAGGGGCAGAGCTCGGCCCCGCCGGGAAGGGGCACAGCGAGGAGCTCAGCTTGGGCAGCTCTCTCTGGGTTTTTCCTCTCCTGAAGCGGGTGCCCATCTCCAGGAATTTCGCTGCGAGGCTGTGCTGGCGTGCCGAGGGCTCCCTGCATGGGGCGGGCGGGAGGGAGCCAAGGCCTTCCAGAGTCACCTGGTTTATTTGTGTTGCGTGTGTAAATGCACAGCGCCGTTGTTCAGCTGCCCATATGCTGACGATCCTCCATCGGTGTGCATGCCAGGAAGCTGTACGGCGTGCAGCGAAGCGTCCAAGTGTTTCAACGCAGATGTTTGAAGTAAACAAGCATGGCATGGGGTCCGGGAGCCGCCGAGGTGCTGGGCAGGCCTGCGGGGGGCATGGACGGACCCTGCCCCTCTCCCCACAGCGCCCAGAGCCAGCGCAGCTCCTGCCCGGGGGGCTGGAGAGGCTTCGTTAGCATCGGTGCGTGCAGGCGGGGTTGGCGAGGGGGGAGAGCAGGGATGCGGGGATTTCTCAGTTTCTCACTCCAGTAAGCATGACATTAACAGCACCGACTGTTTTCGGGTTGCTTTTTGTGAGGGTTTGGAACTTGCTCGCTGCCTCCACGGAAACCTGGCCCCGAGCAGGGGTGTTCCCTGCTGCGTGCTTTTCTGTCCCGGTGCCGGCCTGCCCCTGGGTTCCTTGCAGGGCTCAGGGCATGGCCGGCACTGCCGGGGGTGGCTGCACCATGCTGCGTGCTTCGGGGGGTTGCAGCTGGGGAATGCCTTGCTCCTGCTCCCTGCTCGTTCTGCCTGGCATTCTCCAGGATGTCCGGCGGCTTGTGGTTCATCTTGCAGCCTTTCAAAGGTGTATTCTGCTGCTGCTGTTTTATTTGTATTACAACAGTACCCGAAGGCTGCAGTCAGGCTGGAGGCCTTGTTCTGTTGGGTGCTGTGCAAATGCAGATTAAGACAGTCTGTTCCCCAAAGAGCTTCCTGGCTTCAGGCTAAAATGGTTGAGGCGTGATAAAGCCACACAAAGCGAGAAATGAAGGCTATTTTTCTGTATAATAGATGGAGAAAGTGCTCGGAGTTTATAATTTTTTGTAGAGGGATGATTGCAGCGGGTTGGGGCTGGCAGGGCTGCCCAAATCTGGCCAGTCGTTGGGAACTTGTTCTTGGCTCTGGGGAGCCGTGAAGAGGCTCTGTTTGTTATTCCAGAGAAAATACATGAGAGGTTTTTTTTTTTTTTCCCTCCTTTGAAGTGATCTGTAGGATTGTTCAGCACCACAGAAAGCCTTGGCACAAGGGCACATAAATGCTTTGCTGCAGCGTTCGGTGAACTCTTGCCAGGGTTACAGCTATCGCTTTTGGGGCATGGCTTTAGGATTCTCTCACGTGGCTCAGAGGGTCACAAATTCTGTGTAGTGAGCTGAGCTGGTAGTTTCGGGGCACCAGATAAGGGGGCCCAGGCATGGGCCCTGCTGGCTGGTGCTGTGGCTGAGATCTGAACTGCACCAGATCCTCGAGGGGCGCAGAAGGTACTGGGGAAGGGCAGCACCCCACAGCCGTGGCCCTTGCTCGTTCGTGGCAGTTTGGGAAGCAGCCAGGGACAGACTTCCCAGAGCTGGAGGTGCTGAAGGAGGCATCACGGGCAGCCGTCTCCTCCTGGAGCCCGGTCGGTGCGAGGCAGTGCTGTTGGAAACGCGAGGCTGGCATCCCCCCATGGGGTACCCTGTGCCTTGCTGCAGGGCTGCTGCGGTGCCTGTCTGTTCCTTTCCTGCTTCTCGTGATGGCAGGAGGGGCCCTGGCAGCCTGGGAGGTTTTAGGTCATGTCTCTAGGTTTGCTGACGCTTGCTCCATGTTTTTCCTCTGAAAAACCAGCTCCTCCAGCTCTCCTTTCCCAAACCTTTCCAGTCGTGTGAACTCGGCGTGTTTCCCACTTACACAGTACCTTTTTATCAAGGTATGGATTTCTTCCCTTTCTGTTTCAGAATAAAGGGCTTCTCTCCCAGTTGCACTTATTTCTCCATCTCCCATCACTAGAACATGTCGTCCTTAATTACTGCGTTCACATCCCGGCGGTGGGATGGTCGGGCAGCCTGCGCGGTGCGTTTGCTGGTGTTGGAGCCTGTCTTTCCGTGCTACTGCTGCTGATTGCTAATGCTTTGCCTCCTCCTCCTGCAAGGCAAGCTGCTTCTCTCCCATCCGGGGCGTAGTTTCTGTGTGCAACAGTTCAGCTCATTTGCCACGATGCCTTAGGGGGATGCCCCGGATCTCCCCAGCCAGGGGGGAGCGCTGGGCTTGGGCACCTGGGGGGAGCGGGTGTCCCCGTTACAGGCTCGCATCTCAAGCAACTCTTCTAGCATGGGTTGCATTTGCTTATTCGGTATATAAATAAAGGTTTTTAAGTGTGTGCATTTACTAAATTAGTTTGTCGTCACAATTTTTCAAATGGATCAGCTGACGGTAGATAAATGCCTCTGAAGGTTATTGAGATAATAAAAGGCATGAGGGAAGTTCCTTAATTTATTTGAGTTCTCTTTTAATTTATGGTGTTATGGGGTGAGAGCACGCTGAATAATTAGTTCTTATGAATGACTTGCTCCATGGGACCAACCTCTCCATGGAACCTCCATGGCAGAGGAAGGGGAGCTGGTGGTGAGGCTCAGCAGGGAGCGGTTTAACAGGAGGTGGTGCCGGCGCGGTGCCGTGTGGACGCGCACAGCCAAGTCGTGTGCTGCTGGCAGTCAAGCTCCTTGTGCCTCGCCGAGGTGTGCTGAGCCGAACCCAGCTTTCTTCTCTTGTGCTGTCTGCTTGAGCGTCTCCAAGTTCTTCCCAAAAGCCGAGAGCAGCTTGGGGCTGGGCAGGGGCAGGCTGGTAACGGTGCAGGAGCCAGCTCGGTCGTGCCGCAGCGCGTGGTCCCTGCTGCGGGGCCGTACCGCAGCCCTGCCGGGGGGCTCTGCTGGTAACATCGCCCCCTTTTCCATCCGGAATAAGCAAACATGAGAGGTTCAGGTGCCTTTCCTGAGGTTACGGGGTGAGTCAGTGCCTCAGCTGGGTTTTAAAGGTGACCTGCAGAGCATTTGCTTCCAAATGGGTTTGAATGCCTTTTGCTTATTGCCGATGAATGCAATGCGGTGCAAAGGAGACATCTCTTCAAGTGTGCGAGCTGACAGGCCTCCCACGTCTTGGCTCCGAGGTCGTGGTGACCCACCCTCCCCTCCCAGCCCCTTCTCCTGCCCCTCCGCTGCTGCTCAGCTCGGGCCTGCAGCATCTGCTCCATCGCTTCTCCCCCCGGGATGCTCCTCCGTGCTGGGCCAGGCGGCTCGGGGCTGCAGGAGCAGCTGCTTTGCCTCCCGAGCCCCTCGTAGCAGCAGGGCTGTTTGTTGTCAGCGCTGTTCCAGTGCTTTCTGCTGGAATCGTTTGAGGTATTTCGGGATGTGCGTTCTTGCAAATTAATTGACAGGCTGAGATACCAGACGAGGAAGCACATTTTTCTTCTCTGTTATTTCATTAGTTATTGAGATTAAATTTTTTTTTTGAAACTTTATTTTTAATAAAGCAATCTAAAACTAGCTCTCTCCTTTGCTCAGTTTGCACTCTGTGATGCTCCAGGCATCATTGTGTCTTCCAGACTCGACAAGATTGAATTTCTAATGGGTAGAAATGAGCACACGAGCGCGGGATCCCTTTTCATGTTTTGTTCTCCAGCGCGGGCGCGCAGCAGCCCCTGTCCCTGTGCCGGCGGCGTGCTCGAGCCCCAGCTCCTCTCTCATACCTCCTGCCCGCGTCCCTCGTTCCCCAATGGTGCCATGGGGCCACAGCCGTGCCTGCGCGCTTTTGAGCTCCTCTGCCTGTTGTCCACTGCCGAGCCCCTCGTGCCACCAGCTTTGCTGGCTCCAGCTCCCTTTCAAGCTGCGCTCTCCCTCGGTGGCTCTCTCCACGTTCCTCTGACCGCTGCGGGCAGGAGACCTTTTATTTTATTTATAGCCAGGGTACGAAGCCGTGCTGCTGGCTGGGAGGCGCGTTCCTGGGCTGTGTCCTGCAGCGAGGACAGGCTCCCCGCGTGGCCGAGCCGGCGGAGGGCCCGAGCAGCCCGGCGGCTCCTGGCTGGCGGCGAGGGGCACTTTGCGCTGCTGCTGCTGGCTTCCTGTTAGGTGGTTTGGGCTTGGAAGCCGCAGCTGATCCTGCGAGCTTCCTGGGCAGAGGCTGGCACAGGGAGCGGGTGGGAGGGGGCACGGGGATCACCCGGCACCCCCGCGTCAGGTGGCAGCCGGGGGGACGCTGCTGAGCCCCCCGGGGAGGGTGGAGGTGGAGGCACAGGAGGGCAGCAGCAGCTCCCGGGGCCGGTGCTGAGCCCTGCCCGTGCCCCTTGTCCTCGTCACCGGTGTGCCTGGTGCTGTGGGACCCCTCACCATGGCTCGGGGCGGCGCGGGGCCAGCCTGCCCTCGGCCGGCTGCGGGAGGAGAGGGCGCAGCTGGAGGAGCGGGCTTGCTGAAGTTGGGAACGTCCAAGGCTTTCTTTGGAAATTCAAGGTTTCTTGAAACTGGGAATCCGCGTAATGACCTGACTTACTGTAATCTGTTAAAATAATTTCAAGGAACACTTGAGCAGGTCATGTGTACTGCTGGTGTTTAGAGAAACGCAAATTATTGAACTGGAGGAAGTCATTACAACTAGAATTTATGGAAGTGATAAAACAACTTTTGACAACAGGTTCACCTCCTCTGCAGCCAGAGAGAGAATATTTTCCTCTTGTCAGATCAATAAACAATTAATTCTAGTGCAGGGAGCCAGAGAAAAAGAGTTTTTCAGATTTCTAAACTCTTAATCAGGCTCTGGGTAAAACATAGATGCGAGAATTTCAGATCTGCTTCTAAAATTGTGACCTTGATAACTAGTTCTTAAATTCCTGAACCGCAGATGATACTTCCTTTGCTGAATAAATCTACTTTTAAATATAGAACTTGTTCCTAGATATTTATGCTTCCAACATGTTTAATGTAGCTTTACTTAATAATCTGCTTCAAAATGCTGACTTTTTCCCCCACGTTTTAATTGAATTCTAATTTCTATTCAGAACTAGCTTAAATTAAATGAGTTTAAAAAACATAGTAAATAATAAATATAATTCCCTTAGCCTTAACATAAGCTGTGAAAATAAGGAATTGAAATAACTATTTAAATCTGCACGCAGAATGTCCTTCTCCGTAACACAAGAACTGGCATCCTTTTGTTGAATGTGATGTCTCTGTGAATTAACCGCCGAGAAAGAAAAATTAATTTTGGGGGGGTACCCGGCATGCAGGCGGAAGCACGATGAGATGCAGCAATGCCTTTTTTTTGGGGGGGGGGTAGCACTGTCTGCGCCCCCGGCACTGCAGGCAAGGGATGAGGCCACCGGGGATGGGGGGGGCTGCGGTGCTCGGCTCCGGGGGCCGCGGGGGGAGATTTACAGCTCTTCCCTGCTCTGCTTGATGGACAATTAAAGTGCTGCACGGCTGGCAGGGAGCGATGCCTGTGAGAGGCAGCAATGGTCGGAATAAATCAGTCACCTTCCGCGGCTCCGGAGGCACCGTGCGCAGCTGGGGGGGCTGCGATTTCCATCGGCCGAGCCCTCCCCGAGGGAGCCTGGGGGCTTTTGGTGCCTCTGCACGGGGCCGAGCGTGGTGGCTGGCGGCTGGGGAGAGGCGCGGGGCAGCGCCAGGGCCCCCCTGAGCCCTGGGGTGGGCACCTGCAGGGTTTGGGGGGTGGCACTGAGGGACCCAAGCTGCTGCCAGATCCTGCGCCAGCTGCCTCGTGCGGGTTTTCTGGCTGATGTGGTACGTTTTAATGAACCTTCCCCGAATGCCACTCAGGTCTCAGGATGCCTTAGGGGCATGGCACTGTCAGGGTACGGGTACCAGCGAGCATCCCTCTGCAGGCTGCGGATGGCCGTTTGCTCTCCCAGTAGTGGCTGGGGTTGTCTGAGGGCATTTTATAGGGGGGAAAAAAGGGCAGGAGATCCCTCACAGCTTGCAGCTTGACTTCTGGACAGGGCGGGAGTTCCTGCCTGCTGGTAGCGTGCAGGGAGCTGATGCACGCCGTGTGCTCGCTCCCCGATTTAGGGACAAACGCTGCTTCTGGTTCTTGTCTGGGCCGTGGCAAGGTGACCCCCTGGGGCTGGGGTGTCACCGCCCCGCCGGGTCCGCCCGGCCGGGGGCTCGGCACACCGTGGTGGCTGCCGCTGGCACGCAGCGCTCTGCGCCCGGGGGCTCTGCAGGCAGCCCAGGTAATCTGCATTTCGGCGCAGCGCCTGCTGCAGTCGCTCAGAGCCGCGCTGCGGCCCCCGGGCACGGGGTGCTCCCGCTGCGTGCCAGCGGCTCTGGCAGGGACGTGCCGGGGCGGCCGGGGGCTGCGGCGCCGCGGGGGCTTTCCCCGTGCCCCCCGCGGGAGGAGGGGGTCGGGGCTCCGCTGCAGAAGCCCCGAGCGCCGCGCGTAGGCAGGCGCTGCATGGGAAGGCGCTCGCAGGCAGCTCCGGGTGAGAATGTGCTTCATGGAATATGCAAATCTGGGTATAGAGAGGGGCCTAAATAATTATACGCAGAGCCAGATTTTTTTAAATAAAGCTATCTACAGTATATTGCAGAAGTAATTAGGAATCCTGAGCTAGCTGTATCTCGATCTTTATAGCAACATAGCTGATAAAGCATGATTCAGGGACCTCGTTATCTTTTTTTAAAGAAGTTTTTATTTAACTTCCGTGAAGTTGCCATGGTTACTCCTGTGCATGGCTTCCATGCCTCTCGCGCCTTAAGTGCAGCTGCTAGCATTAAGAATTAAAACATCTACATTTGGAGCAGCCCTGGCCTCCCCCAGCTGTGAATCCCGGTTGTGCTCTCGTGTGGGAGAGGCTGCGATTCAGGGAGCCCTGATTTTTACCGAGCCTGGAAGGGGCTTTTCATCTCCCGTGCTTGCACAGCTCGGCTTAATAAAGCATCGCCCTTCCCCTGCTCAACAAACAGCCCAGCAGGAAAAATTTGGGGGGTGGATTTGGGTCCCCATCAGCATGGGAAAGAGACGCTCGTGTCTTGTTTCTGACCTGAGCTGCCTTGCTGCTGTCTTTGGAAACATGGAGGAGCAATGCAGCGTGCGCGGCCGTGGCTCTGCACGCCCTGCAGCTCTGTCTGCACGCCCAGCGGCGCGATGGCCTCATCCACACCTCAGCTCCAACCTCCAAAACCGGGGCTGGGGCTCCGGCTCCTTGCCCGGGGCAGTGCAGACCTGGCCCTGGTGGGCTGCTCTGAGCGGGGCCCGGGAGGGCGCATGGGGCTGCGAGGTGCTGGCGGTTGGCATGGGCTGGGTGCTCCCTGCTTGGCTGTCTGGGGACGGCGCTTTGTGCGCCGAGCTGTGCCGAGCTGCCCCACGCCAAGAAGTGAGATGGGGACGGGGCAGGGGGTGTCGGTGACAGTGGGACCGGCACCCAGGAGTTGCAGTGTGCTCGGTGCTTTGGCTGCTGGGGCCTCGCCGCCTGGGAGCGGGGCGCTCAGCGCGCCCCAAACGAGCGCTCTGCCCTTCCCGAGCCAGGGGCCGCTGAGGATGCAGGCGTGGGAGCCGAGGTGGGGTATGAGATCAGTCTGTTTCCATGGCGATGGCCATGACATAAGATAGCAACAGGAGATGTATTGTGGTAGCGTGTCTGGAGCTAGGCAAAGCCAAGAAGTTGGGGAGCTGAAGAGGCGGCAAATCCCCCCCCCGCCTGGCCGGGGCTCCGGGTGCTGGCTGGGATGCTGGAGAGTGGTGGGCCTCCAGAAGGGCAAATCGACCTGCAGCAGCTCCAAGCAGTTGTTCCTGATGAGAGAGAAGCTGTGCCACTGCCTCCCCCCTCCGGGGAAGGGCTTTGATTTTCGCTGGCAGGGGCACTTGGGTCCCGCAGGTGCTGGGAGCCGCCGTGCGGATCCGCTGTGCCGCTTCCCGTCCCCGCGGCGCGGGCCAGGTAATTAGGAGCCGTGCACCAGGCTGGTAATAACAGCCATCTGTCCAGGGCAGGACTGAACTTTGTCCTCATTATGTCTGTCAAAGTTTTGTCAAGCTTCCCCTCCTGCTCCTCTCGGCATTTTTAAGCAGCGAAGGGTGGGAGGGTGCGTGGGAGGTGAAGCCGCACCAGAAATAATTCTGGGAGCTGGGGCGTGCGGGCGGCGCTGCGGGAAGGCACCTCGCTCCTCGCAGCCCTGCGGCTGGGCCGCCGCCGTGTTCTGCTGGTTCAGAAAGTCCCCCAGCTGAAGTGAACAGCTTCTGTTTGTTTGTCTCGCCTTTCTTCCTCCTCCCTCCCTTTCTTTACCTCTTTTTCCCCTTCTCTGTTTTCCTTCCTGATGAAAGATTTTCTTGCAGTGTCAAGGCAATGTGACCTGGTTCCGTAATAAAGAGGAGGCTTATTAGAATTAAAGCCCAACAGTGTTAAAAAAGCAATCTTTGCAAGATTGAGGCCATGGGGGAATTGTAAATTCTCAGCAAAGACCTCATTTAAAGACTGGGTTGAAAACACATGCACACACACACTGCAGCCTTGCCATGCAAGGGGAAGTTTGGTTTGAAGGAAAATTTGGGGGATGGTGGAGGGAGCAGGGCAGCGCTCAGGGCCTTTTGGGGTTGCACGGGATTCTCCTGTTTGATGGGTGCTCTTGCTCCTCAGCCGGGGTGGCTCCGTGAGTGACCTTTGGGGTTGGTTTTCCTTGCTCCTCCGGGGACGTTCTCCCCATGGCTCCGTCCCCCCAAATACTGGTCATCCTCGCTCGGTGTGGCTGCAGTGGGAGCGATGCCACCCTGTGCTGGGCAGCTGCTGGGCTCCTTGGGGCACGCCGGGCTCCTCGGGGCACTCGTCCCTCCCCAGTGCCCCAGCTCTGCAGACCCTGCCTGGAAGCCGGCAGGCACAGCCTCCCCAGGGATGCTCCCCACGCGCTCTTAAGCTGTGGCACGGATGAGTGCCCGTGGGATGGCTTCCTCCTCGTCCTGCTGCAGGGGGCCTTTCTCTCCCACGTGCCCCTCTGGGAGCGTGGATGCGGCTTTGCCTTGCCCGTGGAGCAGCTGAGCACTTTGGAGTGTCTGGGGAGGAAGGGCTGTGGTGGGCAGCGGATGCAAGACCCCTCTTCCCTCCACAGCCTCTCCCCAAACTCCCTCGCTCCTCCTCCTGCTAATGTTTTCTCATCAGGCTCTGGCTGTAGTGTGGGCTGCCGCTGCGTTCCCATTATCAGGTGTGGGAAATGAATGCGAAAGAAGTGGAGTATCTGTCAGAAAGGCCCCCAAACCTCCCGCTGTCCACAGAGCAGCAGTCCCTTCCATTCCCCACGGTGGTCTGTTGTCATGATTTGCTGTTATCTGTCTAATTAGAAAGTAAGCTCTCCTGGCAGGGAGCTCGGCTGCTTCTCTGGCTCTAAGTGCCACGCACACCTGTGGTGCCGTATAAATGAGGATATCTTAAGCAAGCAAAAGCGAGGGTTGATTTATGAATGTTCATCAGCTCGCCTGCCCAGCGCCGGGGCTGTGGGAGCCCGGGCTCCCCTGTGTGCATCGCGAGGAGCCGGCGGGCGCAGCACGCGCCGAGGGGACGCTGCTGGCAGCCGGGGGTGCTCGTGCTGCTCATGCCGATGCCCGAGGTCGGTGGCGATGCTCTTGGTGAAGACGGAGTGTAAAGTTCCAAGGTGGGATGGCCGTGGAGCCTGGTGGCCTGTGCCTGGTGCTGCCAGGAGAAAGCAGCGGGCGCCTCTTGTGGTTTGTGTCCTGTGCGGGGTCGCGGGTGGGCCTGTGCTGCTGGGACAGCTGAGGAGATGACTGGTGGAGGGGCAGATGTGCGTTTGCCAGTGGATCTTATCAGTGGATAGGACATTGGAGAGCTTTTTCTCACAGTTTTCATTAAAGCGTGGGGGGAAATACGTGGCAATTAAGTTTGGTGTCTGTGCTGTATTCCATAATATATGGTGCACAGTTCAGCTGTAGCCTTCGTTGTCACTTCTGCTCCTAGATATTTATAGCTAACCAGACCTGTGCACAGCCCAGCACCTGCCTTTTCAGCTCTGCACCGTGAGCGTGTCTGTGCCCAGAGAGCGGGGCAGGGGCTGCAGCCCCGGCGTGGGGGCACGGGCAGCGCTCGGGGCTTCTGCTGCAGGGCTGGGTGCCGAGGAGCCGTGCCTGGGGGGGGAGTGTGGGGCAGGGGCCACCGCGGTGCTGTCTCACTGCTTTGCCACCACCAGAGCCTGCAAGCAGGGTTTGGAGCCTGAGGTGCTGCGTGGGCACCGTGCTGCTGGACCTGCACCCACGCCGGCATCCCACCTGGCGGGGTCCTGCTGCGTGCTGCAGCCAGCCCGTTGTCGGGCTCCTTGGGCAGCAGGGCAGCTGTGCGTGGAGGTTTGAGGTCTCAGGAGCACAGCTGTTAGAAATGAGAGCTCTTGTGGTTGCTGCGTGGCTTTGGAGCGTGGGTGCACAGCGTGGCTGTAAGGCTGGGACCCGTGCAGAAGGCAAGCCTGGCAGTGGCTTTGCTCTGTGCAGCCATCGCTGATGGTTTGCTAACTCGGCCTCGGAGCTCGTGCTGCACGTGGGGAGCCGCGGGGTAGAGCAGGCTGCTTCAGACCGTGACCCAGGTCAGGACCTGGGCTGCTCTTTCCTTCTGCTTTAACCCTGTGCCAAGCGGGTGAAGGTCTCGTGTGCCAGGACTTGTGCTTACCCTGAGACCTAACTTTAGGTTAGGGGGCTCGAGCAGACAGCTCTGGGACCTCCCGGTCAGTTCCTGGCCCTGGATCTGCCACAAAATCAGCGCAGAGCAGCCTGTGCTGCGGGGGAGCCCCTTCCCAAAGGGGTCCGAGAAGACCTCTGCCCTGCTCCGGGCAGCTCAGGGCTCTGGGAGGGCCAGGCTTGTGCTGCCACCTGTCCCTAACATGCGCTTAATTTAGTGTCTGGTCTAGGAGCCCTTCACTTCAGGATGAATGGCCTCTCTGTTCAGAGCCTGCATGAGTTACTCTGACATTTTGCTACTCAGTAGAGGTGGGTAGAGGAGAGTTGGGTATTAGATTGGGTGATAGGCAAGAGAAGCAATCTCTGGGAGGCCATCAATTTGGATTAAGCTTTGTGGACTGGGATGTAGGGTAATCACCATCCTTCATTTCAGAGAGGTAAGAAACAAGTCAGCTTCTTTATGGATCATTATTGCTGCAGCAGGAATTGCTTCCACCCCAGCTATGGGCACGTATCCTCACCGGGCTGGAGGCAGCCAAGGAGGGCGTAAAGCCAAAGGAGCGAGACGACCACAGCAAAGCACGGCAGGGCAAACGTGGAGGTGGGAGCAGGGCCCCGGCTGCGACCCTTGCAGGGCTCCCTTGGAGCCTCTTTTTCCTCCCCATGGGGCAGCCTCTGCCCGGTTGCTGCCTCCTTGCTCGGCGGTTGCAGGATGCTTGGGGTGCCTGGGGGGGGGACAGCGGTGCCTGGGCTGGTGGGAGCCCCTGCAGGGGGCTGTTGCACTGCCCGCTGCGTGGGCTGGCGTGGGCTGGCCCCCCAGGGCCGGGTCCCTTCTGCTCTCCCTGGGGCCAGTGCTTTGCATCCCCTGGACTCGGCTTTCTGGGCATCCTGCAGAGCTCAGCACCCGTCCCCGTGGAGGGGGCACCGCTCCCCGCACCCGCAGCCTCCTTGGTTTCCGCAGCTCCCCCTGCGCAGCGCCGCGATGGCAGAAGTTGCTCTGGGCCTCTGACAGCAGCGTTCTGCGAGGCATCCACCTCCCTCCCACGCTCGCCCACGCGCAGCCAGTGATAAAAGGCTCAGCCCAGTAAACAAGGAGGAGAGGAAGAGCGGTGAGATGAAAATGGGGCAGCGGTCTGAGCGGGGGAGCGCGAGCAGAGCCCGAGGAGCCGAGGTGCTGGGGCTGCTGCGGCTGGGGAGGCGCCTGCGGGCCCGCGGCGGGGAGGCGCAGGCAGGCTGGCGGGGAACAGAAAGCTGTGCTGGCCCCGCCGGGCGGGAGCCCCTCTTCCCTTTTGTTTGTACTTTTATTTTTTTTTCTCCTTAATCTGAGTGCTTCATTTTCCAGAAGCTGTCATTTTACATAAACCTCTCAGCGAGGTACATCCATTCCCACTGCCAAAATCTCCATATCAAACACTTGTAACATGCCGCTGAACTGACAGCCCTGACTATACACGCTCCGTGCCTTTACAAAGGGATGCTGCGTCTGTGAAGGATATAAATACACGCATTGAAATGACACGCAGCACGCTCGCTCTCCAGCTCGCTCCCCCCTGTTCCCTCGCTGCCCAGTTAAGATGTGGCTGCAGCCCCTGCGGAGGTGCCTGCAGAGCCTGTGGCGGGGAGCGAGGGGCAGGGGGGTGGTGCGGGGGCACCGGGGGAGCGTGGCCGGGGGCTGCAGCGTGCAGTGGAAGCCGGTGCGTGCGGCCCCGGGCTCCCAGGGAATCCTTTTGCAGCCTGGATGCGGCTCTGTCCGCACCTTCTGCCGTGTAGCACCCGCGGGTTGGAGCGTGGCCCAGCTCTGCTCTCGTGGGCTCCCTCGCTGATGCTGAAGAGGCTGCCCCGGGACGGGGTGCGTGTCCCTGCCCTCTGCTTCGCCTCGAGCTCCCCGCTGCCTGGCGGCTCCTGGAGCCTGGGGCTAGTGCTGCAGCCCCGGGTTAAACCCTGCTCGGGGGCGTTGTGCACCGGTGGGGCTGCTCGGCTTGAAGCTCTCCTCTTGCCCCAAATCCCATTTTAATGGGAATGTGGGGACAGAGAGAGTTAAACAATCAAACCGAGTCCTTTTCAAAGATTTTTTTTTTTTCTTTTCTGCTGGATGAAGTTCAAATCCAACCCCAAATCTCTGTTTCTTTGCAAAGGAGAAAGAAGGAAATGTAAAATACTCTCCCATCCCCCCAAGTCTATCAGTCTTGCAACTGATGAACGAAATCTCCCTGCTCTCCTTGGGATTCCCCTCCCTCCTCTTTGGAAAGAAGTGGCCGCCGTTCCTGACGGTGTTTCAGTAGTGCCGCTGGCCTGGCTGTGGGCTCGGTTGTCCCACCAGGATGAGGTGTGGGCCCCCGGGGAGGCACCCCCGTGCCAGCAGGGTGCAGCCGAGCAGGCTCTGCCCGGGGGCTGGGGGCTCCCGGGGTCCTTGCCCCGTCCCCAGGGCTGGCCCGGGGTCGGGGTGACCCCTCGGGGCCACCTTGTTCCTCCTGCACCCTGAGGTGCCCGGGGGACTCGGGGCTGGTGCTGGTGGGGCTCCGGGGCAGCAGCAGTGGTTGGAGGCCTGGGCACGGGGGGGGTGAGGGACGTGGGGTGCAGGGCTGGGGAAGAAGCAATTTAAATTACAGCGAGCGACAGAAGCAGCCAAGCAGCCGTGTTTCTGGTGTTTCTCTCCTCATATAGAAACTGGAGCTCTCAGAGCAGCCTAAAATAGACAGAAACTGCTTGTGTGAGCAGTGGGGGCCGTGCTGCCGCGGGCTGCGGGGACAGGGCGGCGCTGCGGGGAGCCGTGTGCAAGGCAGGGCCGGTGCCCGTGCTCGGCTCCGCGTGGGCGACCCACGGTGGAGCGGGGCTGGTGCCTCGGCGGGCACCCCCTGCCCTGGCCTCGTGCCCTTGCCCCCCGCACCAATGGGTCTCGCTTTGTCCCCCGGGGGATGGCTGCGGCCGGTGGCTCCTTGGTCCTTCCTCAGCCCCGCTGCTGGGGTGCTTGGAGCAAAGAGCCAGTGGCTCTGCGGGGCTCCCGCTGCGTCGGGCACTGCGCTCGCTGTTAGGTGGCTGTGCTGATTTATACACCTGCAAGGAGAGGCGCGCTGCTCTGCTCGGGAGAGAGAAGGGGATAAGGGGGGAGCCTTCCCCACCAGGATTCTCCTCCCTGGGGCTGGATCGGGTTGGGGTTTGCAGGTGCAGATTGCACAGGTGGAGAGGAGGAAGCACCGAGGAGGGCTCGCCAAGCCCTGCCGTCCCCATCTGGTGTGATCCGCCAGCGTTTGGTTTCTTTGCTGTGCCTGACCCGCAGAGCCCACGGCCAGGGCTTTGTGAGGCTGGGGGAGCCCGGGGATGGGGGGCGAGGGGAAGGGGAAGGGAAGGCTGTGCTCTGTGCTGGGGGAGCAGGGCGCTGGGGGAAGCTCCTTTTGCTCAGGATCGCAGCGTGTGGCAGGAGCCCGCTGGCCGTGCGCAGGCTTTTGTTGGCAGAGTGCGGATCCCGTCATTTGTAATGTTACACTTGGAGGCTTCTGCCTCTCTCACAGAGAGGAACCTTGACATGGGAAATATGAGTGTTATTTTTCTTTTAATGTAATGCCATTAAAATGGTTTTTAATTGAGTTCATTCCTGCGAGTTCGGTGATAAATTTTTCAGCACCTGCAGGCAGAGCGACAGGTCCCGCTCAGCTGCTGCGCCTGCCCCGAGCCTCTCGTGGCCTCGGCGCTGCCGGGTTCGCTCTGGCAGGATGCGGGGCAGGGACCTGGCAGCGCTGAGCGGAGGCAGGCCCCGAGGAGCCTGAGCACCTGAAGCCTTTCCTGGCTGCGGCTGTCTCTGTTCCCAGCCATCCCCTAAGATCTCTGCCACCCCAGCGGAGGGGATGAGCCTGGCAGGAGCACGGCGGGTGCGCAGCCCTCCCCAAAGCCCCCGCCTGCAGGGTGGGCAGCTGCTGCCCTGCTAGCGCCCGTGGGCTCTCTGTGCAGCCCAAAAGGGTCGGCTGGCCCTCGCTGCTGCCTGGGGGCGACCTGCTGCTGCCTCCAGCTCACCCCCCTCGGGGAGGAGCAGCCCCTCGGGCTCCATCTGAGCAGAGCTGCAGAGGGTGAGCACAAGCTGCGATGCCATCTGCTGCCCTCGCTGGCAAACGTCCCCAGGCCTCGGGTCCCCAAACGGCGATCTGCAGAGGAGAGGACAGCAGCTGCCCCGTTGGTGTGAGGCTGGCAGCGTCCCGGGGCTGCTGTGCCTGCGCAGAGCCCAGCACCGAGGGCTGGGATTTCCTCTTCCCTTGTAGGAGGGAAACCTTCCAGGAGTGCGTCTGGCTCTGGGGTCACTGCAGGAGGCTGGCACAGGGCTGCTCCGTTTGCTGGGGAATTCCTGGTGCCCGATCTCCCTGGGGGTGCTCAGACCCAAAAGCTGGCCAGCGCGTGCTGCCTTCCTGCCATGGCAGCCTGCAAAGGGAGGGCGAGAGCTGCGGGCCCCTCGGCCCGAGGGTGTGATGCTGGCAGGTCCCCTCGGCCATCAAAGCCCTGGGGGTGCTGCAGGTCCAGGGCGGTTTGGCTGAGAAAGGAGCGGTCCTGGGGATGTGTCCCCCCGAGGATGGGACAGGAGGGCACAGGAACAGCAGGACAGACGCGTGTGCAGGAGAAGTGAGAGCCCAGGGCCGTGCATCCCTGCTGCGAGAGCCGGCGGGGAGATGGTCTCTGCAGGAAAAGTTCGTGAGCGTTCATCATGGGCAATGGGAAGTTTTTGTATGTGCTGATTAACTGCCTCCCTCTGATGTGACATGGCAAGATAAAATATGAGCAACTGCATTCTTTGACTTAAAACTTAATTAAAACTATATATCAAAAACGTAAGACCCCAGGCTTAATAAAACCTGATAAAATTATACTAATACACTTCAATTTCAATCCAAGGCTCCCTGATGGAAGAGCATGAGAGGCTGAACCCATAACTAGATTAGAAACACCTCCTATGCAATATTTATGGTGCTGTCCTGCTTGAGATGCATGGCCTCCGAGGAAGGCCCTGGCACTGATGAAGAGGAGGTGTCAGCACAGCTTACATGTAAATAGGAGTGAGGGCAGATATGCAAGCCGACAGCAGCGACTCTGCCTGCTGCAGGCGGGGGGAGGCGGAGGTGGAGGACCGGTGCTGCTGGGTGCTGGGCTTCGCGTGCTGGGGTGGCCGTGGTGGATCGTGCCCCAGACCTGCTGGGAAGGTCCTTGCAGAAACACCCGCTGTGTTTCTGCAGAAGCCCTCATGGTTGGTGTTCCCCAGCATGAGCAGTGTCTGGGAACGCAGCTGGGACTTGTCTGTTGGGTCTGCCCCGAGCACAGAGCGGTGCCGCGGGGCTCCAGCTCGAACCTTCAAGTCTCTTCTCCTTCCCTCGGCCACCATTTCACACGGTGGTGGCCGCTGCTCTCCTCGCCTGGCAGTGCTCCCAGCGATGGATTTCTCCTCTCACTGCTTGACTGCCTGGTTTCTGTGGGGGGGCAGACTGGGGTTCTGCAGGGGCTGGAGCTGGTTCCCAGGAGCATCTCTCCTGCTGGTGCCGCTGACACCCTTACGGGGCAGAAGCAGCTGGGGCTGGGGATTTTCAGCCCTCCCTTGCTGAGTGCCTGCCACGCTTGAGAGAGGAACAGAGCTCAGGGAGGGAGGGATGCTGCTTCCCCCACCCTGCCCGGTTGTGCCTGGGGAACCACTCGGTGCCCCGAGCCATGCCTGTGCCACATCCCTGCTGCAGCGCCTGCCTGCCGGTGCTGGTGGTCCACCAGCCGCTTGTCAGGGTGAAGGGAGAGGTGGTGAGCTCCCGCTGCTTACTGGAGGGATGGTGGGTTTTGCCTGCAGGCTCTTGACAGCTGCTGATAGCTGTTTGCTGGTTCGCCTTTACGGGGTGATTTATTGAGTGAGATGCTGCATGTTGGATTATAGGCTTAGAGCCAGAGCCTTGCGATTAGGAGCTGAGAGGGGAAAATGAGCCCGGTAGTTCTTTTTGCAGGAGCGTGACCGTCCCGGCGCACGGTGCTGTCCGGCGGGTGACCCGTGGGGCTTGGTGGTGGAGGTGCCCATCTGCCCCCTCTGTGCCAGGCAGGGGCACCCGCTCCCCAGTGTGGTCACCCCGGGCAGGTTTCCTCTGGCACCAGCCCTGGGAGCGTCCCCGCTGCTGCGGTGCTCACTGAGCCTTTCCCTGCCGGCCCGACATTCCCAGAATTTCACCTTTGGGCGGAGATCTCCCAGGTTAGTGTCTGCTGGGGGGTTGTGCCCGAGGCTGGTGGCCACCCCTCCACGGCAGGGCAGAGCTGGTGCGACCTGAGGGCACGGACAGGACGGGCTCAGCAAGTCCTGCTCTTGTCGTGCTCTCAGCAGTATTCATGTGCCTGGGGCCAGGTGCAAAGTGACCTGTCCTCACTGCGCTCCTGGGCACCGAGCCTTCACCACCCTTCGTTTGGTGGGGATTGGGGCTGTCGGAGGGGATGCGGCTGGGCACCGTGTGCTCTGTGCAGCTCAGACGTCTGCAGTGCCACCTCGCACCGGCAATGTGGGAAGAGGCTTCGTTAGACTGCTAATGTGGAGCATAAATCGTGGTGGAGACAGGGTAGGTCAGAGGAGGGAGGCAGGATCAGTAAAGCATTACGGTCAATGAGACGCTGTCCTTAGAGGAGAGTGCAGGGTCTGGCTGCGAGACGCAGGGGGAACACACAGCCGTGTGCTGCCCGGGGCCGCTGCGCTGCTCCTGTGGGCATGGAGCTGCTGCCCCTGCTGGCCCCAGCACTGCGGGTGGGCTCCGGCATCCCCGCCTGCCCCATGGGCCAGTGCCACTCTGCTCCCCCTGCTGCCCCGTGCAGTGGCCTTTGGGGCCAAGACCACTTCGGATGTGTCTGTGTGAAGCCTGGTGCAATGCGCTCTTGGCGTCCGTGGCAAATGGTAACTGGTGGTTCGGACAGAGGAATTTCTCCTGCCTTTGGTTTCTTTGGTTGTACCTAAATCCGTTGCAGCGGCACAGTTCTGGCTTGGCAGAGGCTGATGTCCAGCCCCCACCTGACTGGGATACTGGGCATGGAGGGGGCAGGTGGGGCCCCAGGCAGCAGGGACATTGGAGCGGGGTCTGCGCCGTGCACCCAGGGCAGCTCTGGGCCCGGCGGTGCTCCTGTGCTGTCCCAGCCCTGCCATGGCCAGCAGGGCCATGGGGGGACGGGTGAGCGCAGCTCCGACTCAGGGCTGCGGGGGCCCGGCACCCCCCGGCACATGGGAGCTGGGAGCAAGCACAGCGCGGGGGGGAGCTGGGTGCCTGCGTGGTGCTGTCCCCCACCCGTGTCTGCGCGCACCCCACGTCTCCTCGCAGGTTTTGCCGGGATCTGTTCTCCCTCGCCCTGGCTCCCCCAGCCTCAGGCAGGGACTGCAGCGCATGGTGCTCCGTGGAGCTGTATTTTCAGAGACTGCGGGGGATGTCGTGTGTGTAAAATTAGCACTGCCTTGTTAGTCCTTTTCAGGCTAATTCGGAGTGAAATGCTTTAGCAGCGGTGGGCTGATTCTATCAGGAGAACAAGAACTAATTAAATTCACTCTGACCATCAAGCAGTAAATTATTTATACCCAGACAGATGCAATCTAATCTGTAGCATCCAACCCAACTGAACTTGCATCCTACTTGATTCGGGGGTGAGGAGGCAGATTAAATGCGTAAAAGGGCAAAGGGAGGGTGGAAGGCGAGGTGGAGCTGTGCGGGAGGGAGAGCAAAGGAGAGCAAAGCAGAGCGGATTGCCTTCCCTCCAGCTGCTGACGGGCAGCGCTGTGCCTGGCCGAGGTGGGGAAGGGGGGGTTCCTCCTCCTCCTCCCCCGGGGATGGAGGCCGAGCACGCAGGGTGCAGGGCGGGCTTGCTGCTGCCGCTGCCTCTCAGGTCCCGTGCAGCCGCTCGGTGCCGTCGCGCCCGTTGGCGGCAGGCAGGTTCGGCACGCTCCGCTTGGAGCAGGCGCGAGCTGTTCTGATCTCCTTTAAGATTTTTTTTTTTTTGGTTATCTGACCCCAGTGTCTGATTAGATCATTCCTGCATCTCGGTGGTAACATGAGCTTTGGCTGCTTAAAAGCTGCAGTTCACTCTAATTACTATTGAGCCGACATACCTCTCCTTCTCCCGAATCGAAAGGAAAGAGAGAAATCATTTGCTAATCCTTTTGGGGGTTGTAAAGGGTTCCAGCAACCTAGGAAACCGCTTGAGTTGGGGCTGGTTAAAATATCGTGTTAAAAATGATCGGGCTATTGTTTCTATTAGAGGGACACGAGAACTCTTTGGAAGCAGCCGGGGTGGTGCGTTGTGCTGCTGGTCTTTGCCTTCCTGGGGAAAGAGATCGCGATCCAACGCGCAGAGGTTGGGAGGGAGGGAGGACGGCGTGAATGTGGGAGCCGCCAGCCGAGGCGCTGAGCTGGGCCGGGGGTGTTTCACCGGTGGGAGCCCAGTGCCGTGGTGCTGGGCACTGCGTGGCGCCCGGTCCTGGCCCCTGCAGGTGCCCGGCGTCTCCCCGGGACTGGGGGCAGCAAGGTGTCCTCAGGCACCGCATCCCACTGCTCTGGTAGCGGCTCCCCTGAGGGTGATCTGGGGCTCCTGCTGCATTTTTTACGGTCTTTGAAGGTAAAGCAGCTGTTAACCAGCCTGTGCCCCTCTGTGGGCTGACTTCCTTCGCTCTCCCATGTGGAGGGCTGGAGCGGAGCCTTCTTCCATGCTGCTCGGTAATTCTTTCCAGTAATAGGAAGCACGGTCAGGCTTCAGAGCTTGTGGCTTGTTTGCATGCGGCATTCAGTAGCTTTTAAACTGATACTTTCCACAACAAATTTATTTTTCTATAATATTCGAGGCAAAGGCACAGACAAAGGGCTACGACAACACTGAATAGCACAAACTCCATTATCAGGCAAGAGCTGCGCAGAGCGCACAGGGAGAGCATTCCTCTTCCTCTCCAGCTGTGCTGCGTTTTGGGACAGTTGAGCCCAAATGGTGTTTGCATTTGTACTGGCGATTAATCTCTGCAGCAGGGGAGGGAACTCCTATTATGAATCAGGCTCATAACTCTCAGCACACATATTTCCAAAGCCCCGTTGAACTATTAATCCTCCCAGCTCCCTGGGGCAGGGAGGATGGAGAGGGAAATGTCACCTTGTGGCAGGAGAGCTGTGATACGCAGCCAAGTCCGCCAGCTCCTTCTTGGAGATGTCTCCTGGTCTCCAGATCACTCCGGTGGACCATGTGGCCTCGCAATTGATTTAAAAAGGAAAAAAAAAAAAAAAAAAAAAGGCAACTGCTTAGCTCTGGTTTTGCTGCTGCTGAGAGGACAGATTTGCCTGCTGGCAGCTATCTGCCATTAAATGGATGAGCTATTCAAGTGTGGGTTATGGATTTAGGATCAGCCTGCCTGTGCTGGAGAAGATGCACAATGCTGAGCCCAGATGGGTGTGTGGTCCGGGCCGGGGGGAGCCGACGCGCTCTTTTCGGCAGCGGCGGAGGTGGGGAGCAGGAGCAGGAGCAGAGCTGTGCAGAGGGCACGGAGCCCCCGCAGCTCCCCCGTCCGTGGGTGCCGGGGGCCTGGCCGGGTCCCCCCGGCGAGCTGCGCGCGGGGCTTCACAAGGCGAGGACGCGACGCAGCCTCCGAGGAGCAGGGAGGTTGGGAAAGTAGCGTGAAAAGCAAGCCCGGGTTTCAGCTTGCGGCCGAATTGGATAATAGGAGGTTGATTAAACAGGCTGCACTTGGAGGAGGGAATTAAGAATTTCCCTCTGGGCTCGGTGAAATTGGTTGGAAGGGAATACGGGCTGCGTGCACGAGGCAGCCGGCTGGAAGAGCTGGGCTTTGAAGTGTCAGCCGACAGGGACGGCGCTGCTTGATCCCCGTGACCGCTGTGCTGTGCCGTGACAGCCGTGCTGTGCCACGTTGCCTGCAGCCCCTGGGGGGCTCCCGGAGAGCCCCGCGGGCAGGCGCGCCGCTCCCTCGCAGCCCACCAGCCGGCCGGTGCCTGTGGCTGCTTGGCAGCGATGCCCGGCCTCCTGCCGTGCTCCCGCGCCCATCTGCACCTCCTGTGCGTGTGAAGGGAGCCGTGCCCTCCTCGACCCTTCCCCGTGCCCTGGGGCTCTGCTGCTCTGCTGCTTCCCTGTAGCCAAGTGAGGTCGCGCAGCTCATTCCCGCTGCCACCAAACTGCGTCTGGATTGTGGGGAAAGGGGGGAAAGGAGTCGGACTGCTCCGTGCCTGCGCAAGCGACAGATAACTGGAGCTGTTGCTTGCCTGGGCTCCGCTTCGATCGGCTTTGCTGTGCTGGGGCACCCAGGGGAAACGGGCTCTTCCCGGGAGGGTTGGCAGCGTGTCGCTGCGCGGGGCTGGGCTGCGCGGGGGCTCCTCTCCCAGGGAGGGTGGGCGCCGCTCAGCGCGCTGCCCGGGGTGCCGAGGGGCTCCTCGGGGCAGGCATCTGCGCTGGCTCGGGAGCAGCCGTGCTGAGCCCTGGGGAGCGGCCAATTAATCAGCAGGAGAAAATATTTAAATAGCTTCAAGGGAAAGAAGCGAAGTAATTCCCGTTCTTCTTTCAGCAGGAAGAGGTCCTCGCTATGCCCCTCTGCCGTAGACAGCTGGGTTTGAATTCTGCGCACATCCCTGGGGTGCTGCGGGCCCTTGTGCCCGTTTACTCTTCTGGGAGTTTCAAACTCGAGGCCGTGTCCCACGCGCTGAGCCCCGCGGTGCTCCCACTGCCCTGGGGCTGGCTCTCCTCCCCGAGGCACGGTGGGCAGCTGGGTGCTGCGCTGCTCCCCGCAGCCCCTGCCAACCTCGTTCGTGTCCGCTGTGCTGTGGGCACGACCCTTGCGTCTCTTGAATGTTTCAGTGCCTGCAGCAACTTCCAAAGTGCAAAAATCGCTTTTCCAGCCCCAAAGCTGCCACAGAAATCCCCGGCTGGTGGCTGCGCCTGGCACGTGCACCCAGCTCCGCCGCCTGCGGGTGGAGGCCGGGCGCAGGACGCGGCGCGGTCCTGTTGTGCAGCAGCAGCACAGCTCAAAAAGCACAAGCATTTCCAAATTTTTTTATTTTTATTTTTATTTTCCATTTTTGACATTGTTCCTCAACCTCTCTATCGCACTTCTTGTTAAGCTGTTAAATCACTCCATTTATTTAGTACGAGCATTGCTGAGAGCTCATTTTTATCTTGGTGAAAACCAGACTTGCTCATGGGCACATAATGAAATTGTATAAATATACCCTTAGCTGGGAATCTAATTTATTTTTCCTGTTCATTATGGGGTAGAAGGCCATTATGAGATGTATAACTTTTTTTTTCCCCAGTGCTGGAATTGAAAGGCTGGTGCGGGCTCTTTTTATACTGATGATTTCGTCCTGATTCAATTTAAAGCTGGTTAGAGCTCAAATACTGTAGCATAATTGACAAAGATCAGTGTGGGTTGTAATGCTAATGTCTTGTCTGCGGCTTCGGCAGCGCTGGGCGAAGGCAGGTTGGGTTGGGAGCCCCTTCCAGCTGAGTGAGGCCGGGTCGCCGCGCGCCGAGGGCTGGGTGCCGTGGGGCCGGCGAGGAGCGGGGCCGAGCGCCGGGAGAGGCGGCACCCATGGGTGTCCTCGGCCAGGCGTGCAGTGAGGAGCCCGGCCAGCCCCGGGGCGGCAGGATGTGGGTCTGTCCATTTGTCCATCAGCGGGATTGATTTTTGACTGTATTGATATTGCTATAAAGTCATGTTTATAGAGCTATAATTAAGCGGGGCCATTTAGCAGGCAGTGTTAAGTGCTAAGCAGATTTATGGAACGGTTCAGCCTTCTGCGGTGTTATATTTCACCATGAAGTACACCAGGTTTTTATGTGTGCTGCGATTGTATTCGTTTGACAGTGATTAGTATAATGGGGGTTTCCGGGGTCGTATTGCCAAGCTAAGGAAACAGCAATTACGGTCCCGCTGCAGTATCAACTTAATTGCATCCATTTGCAAGCGACATGAGCCCGGGTGTGCGGAGCAGCTGGCGGGGCGAGCCGGCGGTGGCAGGGGGGTGGCCGCGGCCAGAGCCTGTCCAGCCCCAGCCCACCAATTCCCACACGGTGCCGGGGAGGTGGGCATCCCGGCATTTTGATTGACCGGGGCTTTCTGCCTCTGATTGCAGGCTTTCCGCCCAGTTTGCCTGGATTTTAATGAAGCCCTGTTTTACCGTGGTGCCAGAGGAGTGATAAATGCATCCCTTTGCCCATCAGGACCGTAGGCTCCCTGTCCTGCTCTTTGCATTGGGGATGATGTTCGCTCACTTTGCTGGTGGGGGCTGAGCAGAAGGATTACTGAATACCAGGAGGCACATTTGCCCCACGAGCCCGCCCAGCTGTGGTCCAGCTCTCAGCGCGCTGGAGGCGGCTGCGATGGGCTCCTGGATGCGCTCGGCTCAAGTGAGCCGTGGCTCTCAGATGCCTGCACGACTCCCCTGCTCTGGAGGACACAGGAGCCTTGTGGGAGCATGGGAGGTCTCGCCCGGGTGCTCTGTCCCTTTCCAATATGAGTCTTCCTTCAGAGTGCCCCACAAAATCAGCTCTCCGTCTCCCAGAGTCGCTACTGTGGCCAAGCAGGAATCTCTGACCCTGACTGTGCAGCCTGCCCGGGGCAGCCCTGGCCGTGGGCGCCTTGCCGTGACGTGGGTTAGCTCCCCGCGGCTGCACTTCGCCCATGCGCGCTCCCGTGGCTTCACCTGGCCCCGTTGGTCTGAGCAGCGCGCGGCACGCGGGGCTGGGGGTGTCCGGGTGGTCCCGCACCCCTCTGCAAATGGGGGCTGTGGGCCCCCGGGCCCAGCGGGTGAATTCCCCTGGGCAGCACGGGAGAGGGGGAGTGAGCAGATCAGAGAGCGTAAGTGTCACCGGTGAATTTGCAGCGGTGCAATTAGTGCTAACCTTGGCGTGCACTTGTCAGCCTTCTCTTTGAACTCTCTCCCTCACTGGCTTTCCGGAGATCTGGAGATTTACCGGCTCAGTCTTTCAGCATCCTGACAAGTGGCAGCGAGGTTTTGCTGAGCGGTTAACAGCAGGAACCTGGTTAAGGTTGCGAAGGAGCCTTCCCCGAGCATCAGAGAAACATCTGTGTGCTGCTGCGGGCAGGTCCCATCCGCCGGCCGGGTTGGGAAGCACCTGGGGGTGCTGGTGGCCGCGCTGGGCAGGAGCCCTGCACACCGACCTGCTGGGGGGCTGCGTGGTGTCGGGGCTCGGCAGCGTGCAGTCAGGGGCTTCACGTGGCAGCTGGGGGACGGGGGCTCTTCCCAGGGGGACGCCTGGGAGCAGCAGAGCATCAAGTGAGGTGCGGGGATGCTCCGGCACAAGTGCAGGCATCCCATCTCCCTTCACAAGTCAGGAGCGGGTTGTGAAAGGGCAGTCTTCCTCACTCCTGCCCTTGCTGCACGCACTTTCCCAATTCACTGCAGGAATCAGATGGGCTTTTGCCGACTAAGAGGTGTTAAATGGCTCTAAATACTCTTCACGCTGCAATATCTCCACCACAGCGTTTAATTGAGTGCCACAGAAATGCCTATAAATAAATGTAAATGCCTATGCCAGTACCCTCCTACAGCATCTCCAGAGCTCGCAAGAAAGCAGATGAGTGGCTTGTGCTCAGGATCCCTGCTCCTGCTCTTTTTCTCCTTTCCCCCCTGAGAGCAGGGATCCGGCCCCGTGGCAGCACTCGCTGTGCCAGCGCGTGGTCCTGCCGCAGCCGGGCTGGCGGCCGGCGCTGCTCCCCAAACCCCACCAGAGCTGGATCGCTCTGTGGGCAGGCAGAAGGTTGGCCTGCCATGAAATAGGAACATCAGCATGGGCATTTACAACATCAAGGGCTTGCCTGTGCTCGGGGCTGCTCATATTCTTCTCTTGCTTTGCCCCGACTCCTGATGGAGAAAGGGGAAAGCTTTCCTGTATGGGATCCCGGGTTTTTGGGCCATTGTCCCGGGATGCGCGCCTCGGAGCATGCAGGCAGACCCTGTGGGTCTGGAGCAGCCCTGTCCTGGGCACTCCAAGCTCCTATCGCGTCCCCCAGGGCAGCGTGTCCCTCGGGACGGGGCTGGGAGCTGCTCGCAGGCGGCTGCGCTGCTCCTTCGGCCCCAGGCGCGGGGACGTGCTCGGCCTGGCAGGCGCGCAGCCTGGGCGTCGCGTCCATCTGCGCGCGGGAGTTCGCCAGCAACAGCGAGAAACAAATCCGAGGGTAGGAAATCAGACGGCAGAAGGAAGGGAATGGAGCATTTCATGGCTGTTTGTGCTGCTCTTGCATCTGTATTCGTGTCCAGATTCCTTTGTGATTGGAGATTCTTATATACTAAAATAGACGGATTTCCCATCAGACTGCCTTAAATCTCTGGCATATCAGACTTAGAGTCCAAACAGACAAAATGTGCGTGTTATGTTTTATCTATTGCAAAAGGTACTTTTTAGTTGCTGGTGTGCAGTACTGCCTCCTGAGAAGCGCTGCTGAATTCTTTCCACGTTTTCCTTCCTAGAGCCGTTATTACAGAAAACAAACAAGCTTAAGAACAGGGAGCGGGGCGCAGCCGGGTGCTCCTCGCGTGCTGCACGGCCCTGGCCCAGCCACTTTGTGCTGCGGGGTGCCCCGTGGTGCAGACCCCACTGTGCCCGCGGGCAGGGGCTGTCCCTGTGGGCACCGCGCTGTGTGCCCGGGTGGGTGCTGGCAGGGCTGCGGGGTGCCGCTGCGCTGGGGACCGGCCGGAGCCTCTGGTGGCAAGGGGCTCAGGATGCTCAGCCAACTGCCGTCCCTAAATAGGATCCTCAGACTCGTCATTTGACTGCCTCTTCAGCGCTGATGAGCCACTCTGATGTTACTATTTAAAATCCTAATTGCTTTAATCAGCTCGCCTTTAGGCCTGTGCGCAGCTCAGGAGTCCAGCAGGCTGAGAGCTCTCCTGCTCCCCTTCCGCCTGCCCGCTGCGGGGTGGCCCCGGCACCGCTCTCCAGGCCCAGGTGCACCCTCGGCGGGGACCCAGCGCCGCGGGGCTCGGCGGCGGGCGGGGGGGTGCTGCGGGTCTGCAGCCGGGGGGAGTCAAACGAGTGAGAAGGGGAGCTGCTGTTACCGTGGGATGAGAGATGCCAAAGCTGTAATGAGCTGGGAATTCCCTGTGTCCCCTCTGGCAGCTCCCTGCGCTCACCTTTATCACCGCTAATTACTCCCCAGGGTCGGAACTCGCCTTTCCTGGCTGGCAGGGGCTGAGGACAAGCCCCGCTCCTGCTCCCCGTGCATCAGAAGGGATCCCTCCCAGCCCGGGCTGCAGCTTTGCCTTTGCAGCTTCTCGCCACTACGATGACATGGGGGCTGGAGAGGCGGGCGGGTGGGAGATGAAAACCCCAAACCTGCAGGCACGGCGCTGCTGCAGCGGCCCCCCCCTCTCTGCCTGGGTTCCCCCTGCGCAGCTCCGCTTCCACCCCTGCGCTTGCAGTGTGCTCCCAGGGGCCTCCCCTCTCCCAGGGCAGGTTTTTGCCCAGGGGTTTTCTCCCAGGCCGGGTTTGCCCCTTGCTGGGGGCGCGGGGGGCAGCGGGGCGATGCACGGGGCTGGCGGGTGCTCGGCGCTGGCAGGCAGGGAGGAAATGAGCAGGAAGGCGCCCGCTGCGGCCGGCGGATCCGAGCTCCCTGCCTGGATCACGAGCTCTGCGGCAGCTCCTCCTCTCCTGCCAGGCCTGGCAGCCTGGAAGGTGTTTGGGGAGGGACGGTGCTGGCAGCACGGGCGCGAGCACCGGCTCCTGGGGACAGGCTGTCCTCTCCTTCTGTTGTGTTGTGGCACGGCTGCTCCGGGGCGCTGCGTCCAACCTGCAGCCCCTTTTCCATCACCAAGCCTCTGTCCTGCTGGGCCCACGAGTGCGTGGCTGCTCCAGCCTCCAGAGGTGTTCCCCTGGGACAGCTGGCCACGGGAGCTGACCCCTGCCTTCCCTCGATGCTGGAGCATCATCAGCCTTCCCTCCCCGGCATCTCCTCGCTTTCAGAGGGCCGTGCTCCCCGCCAGTGCCCCAGGCACATCCCGAAACCCTTGGAGCTGCTGCCTCTCCTTCGGCAGGGCGAGGGGAGCTGCAGCTGGAGACCAGGAGCAGGGGGCTCTTGGGGGCTGCAGGGGCCTTTAAGGGCCGCAGTTGTGTACCGCTGACGGGGAAGCTGCCACCAGAACTTGTCCTCACCTGGCTGTTTGTGTGCCAAGTGTCACCTGCATGTCACCAGCTCGCTGCGCACAGCGGCACAGCACGGCCAGCCCCTGGGGCACCCGGTGGCACGGCTCAGCGCCCGAAATGCGGTGCACTGGCAAAGCGGTGCCTGGGAGGGAGCTGCTGCTGCAGGGGCTGCTGCGTTTGTCCCAGGCAGGGTTTGCAGGCAGAGCAGCGTCCTCGGGGGCACTCGGTGCTTCCCTCACTCCGCAGCCCTGCTCGCTGCCCTGGTGTCCTGGGGGTGCCTGCATGGTCCACGTGCACCCACCGCCTCGGGCCACATGGTCCCAGAGTGTCTCTGGACAAGCAGAAAGCCTCAGACGGTGGATTTCACAACTTAAAGCAGACTTCCTGGGGAGCGAGGACATCTCTGCATTTATTCAAGGACATCCCTTCTCAATTAAATCCCGGCATGGACTAAACAAATGGGCTGCTGAGATCAAAGGGTTTTTTTTTTTCAGTTTTTTTTTTTTTAATCATTGAAAAGATGCATTGAAGGGAGAGTGTTGTGGGTTTTGTTTCCATTAGCCTGGTAGGGAGGAGAAGCTTCCATTAAATTCACATAAAGGCATTTGCCTATGTTAATGCGGAAGCAAAGTGTTTGTAAATACTGTTTGTGGGGTAATGGCCTGGGTACGCTGCGGGTGCTGCTGGTGCTGGTGCTCCTGCCGGTGCAGGTTTCCCACTGCTCGCTGCGAGACGAGCGACGATCGCTGCTCACTGCAGCTCCGGCCCCGCAGCGCAGGGGCAGTGCCTGCAGCCGGTGCGTCGCGGGGTCCTGCCTTTCCCTGCTCAGCTCCTCTGGGAGCGTCCCCGGCCCCAGGACGCGTGTGCTGAGGTCCCTGGGGCGCAGGGAGCGTGAGGAGCAGCAGGACGTCGGCTGTGCCCCCCTGGCCACAGCCCTCATGGTGGGGCTGGCAGCTGAGGGCCCCCCGGCCGGCAGCGTGCCGGGGATGGAGACCACGTGTGCCCCCGCCGGGCTCCCCCAGGATTGATGGTGCTGTTAAAGCGTCAGGCTGGCCTGGGGCCGGACCCGTTGCGGGTGAAGATTTATGGTGGAATCTGCCTCGGTGAAGGTTTTATCACAGCTTTTAAACAGCTGAGAGGGTGCTGGGGGTCAGCAGCACCGGGCAGGGACCTGCCTTGGTACTGCCGTGCAGCGGGGGGCCCCTCTTGCAGCCCCAGCTAAGGATGGGGATCACTCTCCTGGGGGCCCCACGGGAGAGGGGGACAGTGCCAGGATCCCCCTGAGCTGTGTGGGCACGCAGTGCTGTGGGAGCCATCCAAGCACACGCAGAAAGGGGCTGGAGCGCTTCTGTGCTGCTGTGGGTGGGCAGCAAAGCCGCACGAGTGCTGGTGTTCGGCCTCTGGGGCTGGTGGAGTTGCTTCCGTGGGCGCCCAGGGTGCAGGAGAGCTGAGCTGGGTGCTGCTGGCCCAGGGCTGTGTCCGTGGAGGAGGAATGGGGCTGATCCTGCCGGGGAGCACACCGCTCCCCCCGGAGCTGTCGGTGCCGGTGGCAGTGGGTGTTCTGCGGAGCAGCCCCTGGCCCCCTCCCGGTGCCCCCAGCCCGCGGAGCTCGGTGTGCCCCTGCCACCTGCAGCCCCTGGCGCCGTGCTGTGCTCCTGCGGGGGTGCTGCTGCCTGCGGCTGCAGCCTGAGCTCTGCTTTGGGGTGTTTTGCTGCGTTTTCATGAGAGTTGCCAAGTGTGAGGAGCGGTTTGGTTGCGTGCGTTCCTTGGGGGCTGCAGCCTCGTCCCCCCCTGCGCAGGGTCCTCGCAGCCGCCCCCACAGGCCCGAGCTCCTCCTGCTCCTTCTTTCAAGGATCCGTCTGTGCAGAAATTGATCCCCTTTGCCACCAGCCCTGTCTCCTTTTTCCTTTTAAATGGTGTCACTCTTAAATTTCCTGGCCTCTCTAATAGATTTTTATATAATCACTACAGTGCACTTTTAAAGAGCGATAGATCACGTTCATTGCTTTTCCCCGTGATTAATTTCCCATAATAGTCCTCTGTAACACCAAGGCAAAGAGAGGAGAGAGAAGAAAACCCCCACATTATCCACTTTGTGCTCAGAGTATAAATGAATTAGATTTAATTTTTGTTTAATTGTTTCCATAGCTCAGCCTCTGCTAACTTTGCAGGATAATTTATTTTGCAGTCTTGGGGAAAAGAAGGGAAGAAAGTCTCTGCAGCCAAGCGGTCTGCCTGTGGATAGTGTTTAATTACAGCTGATAGTCTTATCTGCTTGTAATTATTGGAGTCTCGTCGGGCTCTCTCCTGCTGGCGCTCCCCTTTGCACTCCCCGGGTCGATCCCTGGTGAAGCTGCGCCGTGGGCACGCAGCGTGGGGCACGGGGCCTGGGGTGGTTCGGGGAAGGGAGAGGTTTGGAGGTGGGGAGTTCGCACGTATTTCCACATCCAGAAAGCGCGTGGTCCCAGCCGAGGAGCTGGCTTGGGTTGCTGGGGGTGGCGGCTGGCCCGTGGCCATGTCCCTGGGTCGGACTCAGCACCCGGGGCAGAGCTGGAGGAGGAACCAGGAGGGAGGTGAGGAGCTGGGGTGTCCTGGCGTGGGGCTGCCGCGGGGCAGAGCTGGGAGCTGTGGGGCTGCTGTAGGGCAGGGCTGAGCTCTCTTCCTGCCGCCTTGTGCTGCGAGCAGCCCCGATGGGATGGGAGGCGAGGGGCGCACACCCGCGGGGCTGGGAGCAGGCGGGGATTTGTGTCCTGGGGTGAGCGATAGCCAGGGTGGGGGGAGGCTACTCCCGCTGCTTTATTATTATTGTTGTTACTATTATTTATTAATTATTATTATTTATTTGCGTAGCTTGTTAAGGGGAAGGTTTCGTGGGAAAGCAGTGAGCTTCCTGCACCGCTGGAGCTTGTGGCTTCCTGGGCATTGCATCCCCCTTGCCCTGGGCACAGCAGCTCCCGCAGCCCACCCCCAGCCTGCCGTGCTGCCCCGCGACCCTCCCGGCACCGCGTCACCCCCGTCCCGTCCTGCCCGGGGCGAGCGTGGGAAGAGCGGCGGGGACGGAGCCACCGCACATCCTCGGAGCCGAGCTCGCCCATTAATCACTGCCTGTGGGGGCATCGGGCCCCTGCTTAAAATGCATTGGCAGTGCCGAGGTGAGAGCAGGAGCTTGAGAGAGCCTCTGTTAATCTGCTCCCTCGGAGACGGGCTACCTTCGGCCTGTTAATCAGTTGCAGTAATTACAATCCCAACTTTACATGTGGAATGTTAATTAATGCATAGCTGCAGGGGCCGGCACCAGGCGCCGTGTGCCCGGGGTGCAGGGGGCGGCCGCGGCGTTAACGTCTCCAGCCGGGGCCGTTCGCGGCGGGGAGCCGCCGGCGGTGTGGGGCTGAGTGCCGGCTGTGCCGCATTTCCCGGACGGTGGCTGCTGGGCTTTCTGCTCCAGGACTACAGCTTGCCTTTTAATTTGCTTTGCTGACGTGGATGGCAAGATTTGGTGTGGAAATTGGGTAATGCGTTTGGAGCCCCCCACCCTGCTGGCTGCCCCTGGGGACCTAAAGCTGGGCGCAGGATCCAGATGTGGCCTCGCAGGTGCTGAGCGCTGCGGGGTGGTGGCAGCCCCAGGGCTGGCCAAGGGGCTGCTGCTGGCTCACCCCCAGCTCGGACCCGGGGCCGTTTGTGCCGAGCCACGAGCACTGCTCTGGGTACGGAGCTTGGCGTTTTCCTTGCTGGACTTCGCGGGGCTGTTCCTGGCCCCTTCTTCCCACATGCGAAGGTCTGAGCAGCAGCTCTGCTCCCTGCGATACCCGGGCTTGGTGGGGGACAGATCCGTGCTCTCCAGCCTGCTCTGGAAACCCCACACTGCTGCTGCCGGTAGCCTTAGCTCTGGGCAGGGCATTCACACCCACGCTGAGAGCTGGAAAATGCTGGAGTGTGGTCACCTGGAGCCCCGGGTGCTGGTGGCTGGTGCTGGGTGCTGGTCCCACCTCTGTACAACCTGCGCTGGGATGCCCTGAAGCAGCTCCAGGTGACCGGCACCGGTCTGCAGCTGCCCCTGCCCCGTGCCGGGAACAACGCTCGTGCTGCCCTTGGCCGTGTGGCATCTCAGGGGGCTGCAGTGCCGGGGCTTTGCGGGGGATCGTGCGAGTCCCTGGGCTGAGCCCCGCAGCGCACGGGGGATGCTCTTGGATCATCCCCGCGGCGTGCTGGGGCCTCGTTAGGTGCGAAAGTTGGGCAGCAGAGGAGGGGTAGGGAGAACCCTGCTTCCAGCACACGGGGTGCAGATCCCTGCTGCTGGCGGGGCAGTCATTAAAACCCCGGTCAGGCCTGGCCGGGAGCGGCACGGCGCTGCCTGCCAGGGCGGCACTGCCTGGGCTCATTGCTGTGAGCAGCTGAAGGAGGGCAGAGCAGAGGCGTGAGCTGAGAGGAATGACAAAGAGGGGGAAGGAGAGGAAGAAGCCCTGGAGGAGGAGGAGGAGGGAGGCTGGGTGAGTGCCGCATGCAGCACGGGGTGCTCCAGCTCCCAGGGCTTGTCCCCAGTCCCCGAGCAGGGACCCGACGTCCCCGTGTGTGCCCTGCTGGTCCCCAGCGCCTCATCCCCTTGCTGTCCTCTCCTCTTCGGCGCGTGGGGCTGCCGGGCTCGTTTCTTGCCTTACTTTTGTTTTCAGTGCTGAGAGGTGGAGTTGCCCGGTCGCTCCAATCTTTCACTGTCGACTTTTCCCATGAGGTTTTAAACAGGTTCACTAAAGCTCTTCTGTCTCTGCGTCCACGCTGGTCATAAATCTGGGGCTTGTCTCTCCAGGCGCTGGGTTGTTGCCAGTCTTCAGAGGATCTGACTCCTCAAAATGAGGAACGCTTCTTCTGGCGTTTCTAGCTCACCGACGGCGTTGGGAAGGGCTGGGGGGGGGCTCGTGCGCTGCGGCAGCCGCCCGAGACGCAGGGCTGGGAGCCGCCTGGCTGCGGGGGCCGGCGAGGTGCGGAGCTCGGCGCGGCAGCCTTTGGGCGAATCCCGGGGGCATCGCTTCGTCGCGCCGCCCGTCCCAGAGCCTCGGCAGCATGAACGCCTCCCGGAGGTAGGAGAAGCTCGTGCTTCCCCGAGCAGAGCGCCTTGGCGTGGGCAGGCTGCCTTTCCCGACGCCATGAACTGGGCACCAGCCCTGGCGACGTGCCGGAGCTTTGGGCACCGGTCGGTGTTTTGTCGGTGCAGCCGGCGTGCGTTGAGCTGGGTGTGTGCAGAGCTCGAGTGGGTGCGCAGCTGGCAGGGGGACTGGAAGCTGGGGTAGAGGAGGGGCGCTGGTGGTCAGCGTTGCTCCCAGAGGAGGTGCGTTGTGCGTTGCCTCGCCAGGGTTTGGGAGCAAGGACGGTTCTTTGGGACCTGCAGAGTCGTCCCCAGCTGCCACAGGCCAGGGACAGAGCCCGATCGTAGCTGGCGCTTGGAGCCGCTCCGAGCCAGGGCTGAGCACAGCGGCCGTCCCACGGGGTGGCCAGGGGTCACGAGTGCTCCTCAAGTCAGAATTAAAAATTTCCCTCATTTCCTGGCACTGAGCCCCACGGGGTTTCCAGAGGGCTGATCACGGGGAAGCTGTCATTTCCGTCCTTAAAATGTGAGTGGTGAGTGGCAGATGGTGAAGGAAAGAGTTTAAGATCTAATAATGACTGGAGGAGCGGGAAGGAGCTGATGAATACGTCCCCGAATAGCCGAGGTGTCACCTTGAGAGACCGGTGTGTGTCCGCAGCCCGGGAAGGGCAGCTCCCCGCGGGGCTCCCGCTCGGTCTCCATCTCTGCTCTGCTCTGCGGTGAGCCCGGGTGCGCTCTGCAGTTGCAGATCTGAGAAGGGCACGAGCACCAAAGCTGTCTTTCCATGTTTATCCACCGTTCTTCGGATCTGGCTTCAAACCTCCTGACAAGCTGCCTGGCACATCGGCTGTTTGAGGGAGCCCGGCTGGAAGAGGCCGCTGCGAGGACCGCTACCGTCCACGCCCGCTGCGCAGATCTCTTGGTGCCTCTGCCCGACCCGCGCCAGCCCCAGGAACAGCCCGTTTCCTCCCGTTTTGGAGCTCCCTGGATCTGGCCCGTGGTCTCTTTCCCCCGTCATTCCTCAGGTATCGTTCTGCAGCCGTGTTTCGGTCACGGGGCTGGCGGAGGCTGTGGTGCTGGTCCCCGAGCTTCTGCTGACAAGGATCCCGCTTCAGGATACCTTCATCCTTCCGTGCTAGAAAGTGCTGGCACTTCTCCACGCAGCCATTCCTGCTGGCACAGCACCAGCTGGAGCACCGGGAGACAACAACGGAGGCTTCCTCCGTGCGCTCCCCAGCTGCTGCCCGGGTCCCTCTCGCGGGCGGGGAAGCCGCCTGCCTGCCATCGGTGTCGGGACTGGCAGCACGGCGTGCTGAGCTCGCTGCCACGGGCTGCGGGTGCACCTCGGCTTCCCGAAACTCCCCGCCTTGGGGATGGAGCCAGCTGTCCGCGTGTGCGCATAGGGCCCCGCAGCACCCGTCAGACTTCTGTTCCCTGTGCTGCTACCCCAGCACCTACCCCGGTGCCCTGTGCTTCGGTGGCTCCTCAGGCTCTGCTCCGTGCAAGTGGCCTCCAGCGCCTGCCGGGGCGAGTCAGGGGTTTGCTTCCATGGCCTTGAAAGCCCGTGCTGTGCTGGGCCCCTTTCTGTGCAAACTCCTCGAAATCACATCGGGTAATTGCCCTGGCGGTAAGACGGGGTCACGGGCTGCGGGTACCAGCTTCCAGGAAAGCTGAGCGCCCTCCTGCCTGTCTGGAGATCGATGCCAGAGTCCAGGCGCAATCTGATCGGCTACCGCAGGAGCTGAGCGCGAGGCGGGCGTCCCGCAGACACCCCCATGTGCCTTGCTCCTGGCCTCCGGCCCCCCACCCATGGGACCAGCCCCACTGGAGCCAGGGCTGTGCAGGGACAGGACAGGGCCCTGGCAGTGCTGGAGGCGTTACGTGGCAGAGCACAACCTCAGCACTCGGTCCCTTTCTGCAGCAGGAACAGATGCTTTCTGCTACAGTTTGAGTTTTTTTCCATCTTATTCATTTTAGGGATTAATTGGAGTGTTTCTTCTCCCTCCCTCCTTCTCCCCCGTCACATACAGCTGCACATGGATTTTAGGGTCATGCTTGTTTACACCAGTTATATTTACATTAACGGGTGTTTGTTTTTGGAAGAGCAGCAGAAATCCGATAAAAACAAATGTTCCTTGCATCCCACAACTGCCGTCACTGCCCAGGGCGGTGGAGGCTCCGGGCTGGGTGCCCCAGGACAGCCCCACGCACCAGCAGAGGACACTGCCGTGGGCACGAGTGGCTCTGCTGTGGGTACAGGCGGCTTCCAGGCGCTGCGGTACCAGCCGTGAGACTCCTCTGGTGCACGCAGTGACCTGATAGGGGCGGGTTGGTTTTGACACCCCGGTCGCGGTCCTCGGCTGTGCCCGGTGGGCCCGGTGCAGCCGTTCCCCGGGGACCAGCCGCCTTCCCGGCTGCGCAGCCTCTGCCACAAACGGCAGCTGCCGTGCCGCTGCCTGGGGCGGCCGGGGGATTTGCTCGGTTTTACGAGGAGGTTGGGGTGGGGGAGAGCGTTTACGAAGAAGAAAAAGAAAGGGGAGGGAGGAAGTATAATTATTTTTTCAAATAGCTCTCAGCTGCTGGATGCCTTTAAAGTTCCCTTTGTATTACTGCAGGTCAGGCTGGGCAGAGCCTGGCCTGGAGCGGTGCGGCGCCGGCCGCCTTTGTCGGCATGTCTGCGGTCTCGGTTATTAGCTGGGCTGCGGAGACCCAGCGCCTCAGATCTTCTGTGCGGCTGGTGAGAGAAATAAGCAGAGCTGCCTTATCACGCTCATTTAACTGGTTAATACATCTTCAGAGCAAATAATGCAGTCTGTGGGTGAATTGCTTAACCAACCTCATTACTATTGTGCATTTAGCAGCTTGGAGGAAGATAATACCTTTCAGGTTTGACCCAATTTTAGTTTTTGTTGTCATAACCATGGAAAATCGACCTTCAGAGACCCTCAGCAGTGAGCCTGAATAGGAAGTGATTTACAGCAAAAGTGCTGTGCAGAATACTTAATGCACTTGTGCAGAAAAACAGACTGCAACACTCGTCTTGGCACCCGTGTCCCCCTGCAGCAGGTGCTGGCCGCGCTTGCACCCCCCCAGCCCTGGCTCTTGGGCACGCGCTGCCCACACCGGGTCCCCGCGGGACGGGGTCCGTGTCCATGGCGGTTCGGGGCTGCCGCCGCCGTTCCCCTCCTGCACAACGCCGTGCCTCCCTCCCTGCCGGCCCTGCAGGCACTGCTCGGGAGGCCGGTGCAGGGAGCTGCGCCCCTGGGTGCAGGCAGGCTGCTCGCGGGGCCGCTCGCTGCGGTGGTGCAGGACCCCCGAAATTACAGGCTGTCAGAGGGGCAGGGGGCACCTCCAGGGCACTTCTTGGGCTTGGTGGGAACCGTGCCCCAGCCCTTGGGATGCCCAGCCCCGGTGGGGCAGCAGGCGCCCCAAAGCCCTGCCCGTGCCCCGTGTTTGTTGTGCCGGAGGTGGGGAGCATCCTGAGTGCTCACGGCCCGCTGCGCTCCCACCGAGCGCTAGGGAGCACAGGAAAAGGCAGAGGGTGATGTTCCTAATTGTGAAATTGAAACGAAAATTGCAAGAGGACTGTAAAGCTGTGAAACATGGGACGGGTTGTGCTCTGCAGCATGCGGTTTTGGCTGGCCGGGGGTGGTGGGCAGATCCCTCCGTCCCCCCCTCCCCAGGCACTTTCCGAGGCTGTTTTCTCCATCCTTTTGTTCAAGATGGTTTCTCCTTCCACTCCTCGCCTCTCTTTCGCTTCTTTCCCGGCTCTTTCATCTAATAGAAATGCACCTTCAGTACGGCGGAGATCTTTACTAAATTAGGCTGTGATAACTCCCTGTTCTCTGTAGTCAGGCTAGGAAATGCAAATGCCACGAGCGGGGCGCATCCTGCTCCCCAAGCGCCTCGCGTTGCCTCCCCGCTCCGCTCCTTAATGAGCACTTTCCTTCCGGCTTACTCAGCCTTTGCCTGCTCGCAGCCTTTTCAGGACTTCTCGAGCGCCGCGTTGCATATCGTGAGCAGCATGCACCGTACGTGCACCTTTTGGAACTTGTTATCTCAGCCTCGCCAGCCGTGCCTCCCGCGCACCCGGTGCCGCATGCTGATGGCCCGGCCGGGGCTCGGCCGCTCCTCTCCCCCCGCAGCCCCGGCACCGCTGCCCCCAGGGGTTTTTGTGCGAGTGCCCCTGGCCCGGTTCGTGCCGTGGGGCGCGGTGACAGCCCTGCGGCTGTGGGGCTGTGGGGCCAGCACTGCCACGGGGACGGGCGCAGGGATGAGCTCCTCTCCCTCCTCTCCCCGGGTGGTGGCTGGGGGCACTGAGCGGGCAGCTAATATTAGATTGCTTTAATTCTGCTGCTTTGCAGTGAAAGGAGAAGCTGCTCCCTCAGCGTAAGAGTTCAAACTCTTTAGCCTTCCTCTGTGTCACCTTTACGGCCATGGATACCTCCAGGTGTGACGTAAGTGAGACTCGCGGAAAAACATCTTCTGTTCAGCATCAAAATCCTATTACCAAATGCTGTGTTCTGCTGCACAGATATCAGGCTCGGCACAGATAAGTGGGAAATAGCTCCTGATCTCAGTTGGCGCAGGCAGCTGTATCTCGGGCTGCACAGGCTCAGAGTGCTGCTTCAGTGCATTTTCTGCTGAAAGAGTCCCCGCTCTCCCCTGCTGCTGGAACAAAGGGAGAAATAACTGCTTGTATTTGCCTTCGCAGCCTCCTCACAGCTCTCCCCCCCAGCCCGAAAGGACATTTCTGCATCACACCGCTGCTGCATTGAAACCCAGATCACAAATCTTGTTCCTCTCGCCCTCCTCTGAACCCGCTGCTGGAAGCGCTGGGCTCCTGGCGCATGAGTTTGTCTCGCTATGATGGGTCGGATGGGCTGCAGGGCTGGGGCAGGGCAGGGGCAGGGGCAGGGGCAGAGCAGCCTCCTGGCAGTGCCCCTGCCGTGAGAGGCGGCAGCAGCAGGGGCTCCAGCTCCCAAAACTGAGCAGATGCAGCACCGGCGGGGCTGGCCTTGGGGTTGCAGACACTGCTGGCAGCGCCCGTTCTTGCTCCGTCTCCTCCCTAGGAAGCTTTGATAAAACCTCTCAGCCTTCCAGGGGTTGGTTTGTAGATGTAATCGCAGTGGTTTATTGTCTATAAGAGCTCAGCGGCACACAGGGAGAGATGCACCCCAGGGATCGGCAGTGCGCTTCCAGTCTCCTGTGTCTGCACGCCCCTCTGGGGGCTGCGCTGGCTTCCCCGACTGTGGGGGAGATGTTGCAGACGTGGGGCTTGCTGCTGGATGGGGCCGCCTGCTCGCTGGGCTCCCCTCACCCACACGGCATTGGCGGGGAACGTGCCAGCCCCATCCCTGCACGCGTGTGGGTTTGCTTTTGAGAACAAGGTGCTGAAAAAGTAGCACTGGTTCCTCTTGGTTTAGGTTTTTCCCCCTCTGTTTATAGTGTCCTAAATTCATTGCACGTAGCCATAGACTCATCGAGTATCCGGAGCTGTAAGGGACCCGCAAGGATCACCGAGTCCAGCTCCTGGGGGCTGGGGGGAGGAAGGTGCTGGGAGAGCAAAGCCAGGGCTCAGGCTGTTGTCCTGCAGGGATTGCTGGGCGAAGCTTTTGCCCTGCATCGTGTAGCAGATCGGAGGCGATGATCTCAGCCTTCTCAGCTCTTCGAATTCACAAAATTCAGCCAGTTGAGCTGTGTTAACACAGACCTGCGGGAGGGGGATGCTGCGGGGCCAGAGCCCGGTGGCAGCCCTGAGCGGACGGCCAAAACGCAGCACGCTCACGGGGGCTCTGCCCGGGCTGGCGTCCCAGGGCCGCCGGGCTCTCTGCTGTGTTTTTGGGGTCCTGGGTGCCCGGTGCTGGGCTTGGTGGCGGTGCCCGTCCCAGCCACCAGTGTCAGCTGCTTGCTGCTGGGTGGCACAAAGGCGGCTCTGGGGGAAAGCCGGTGAGCGGGGCTGTGCGCGCTCGGCTCTGCCGGGTGTCCCTGCTGCACCCACCCCGTGCCGTGGGTCCCCTCGCCCACCAGAGAGCAGTTCCGTGGTGGTTCACGGGAGCTGCGTCAGGTGGGAGAGGAGAGGAGACGTGTGGGTGATTAAAAAACCCCTCTCAGGAACCCGGACAGCTGAATCCCCACTTAACCCTGCGCTCTGCTTCAGTTTCTGGTAACAAAAATAATCAAAGGAGGAGAGGAGCGGAGCTGCAAGAGAAGCTTAATTTAAGGGAGAACAGCAAATGGGTTTCTGTGCAGGGTGGATTAGGAAATTGGGCTGTGACAGACTGACTTCAGAGGTGACTGTGATGGAGGGGGCTGGGGAGGGGCTTTGAAGCGTACAGTTGTGTTGAGCTGCGCTCGCTGCTACGCGTGTTAATCAGGAGCAGGGCCTAATGAGCAGGGATAATTGGGTGGAAGGGGAATTCCAGCAGATTTGGGAAGGCTGGGGAGTTCCTGTGCTATTCACAGGTCCTCTCCTCTCTGGGGGTTTCTGTGCTCTCGCAGGCGCAGTGCTCGGTGCCCGTTCCAGGCTGCGTGGCTCACGGCTTTCTGCAGCGATGGGGCCCCCCCGGGACCGTGCTGGGAGCTGGAGGCACCCTGAGTGCCGTGTTTGGGGTCCCGCTGCCCGTCTCCCTCCCGTCCTCTGGCGTGGCTGCATGGCAGCCGCTTGCTGGCTCTCCTGCCCCTTCCCTGGGGTTACAGCAGGCTCTGCAGGATGGGGCAGCCGTGCTGCTGCTCCATGGGGAACGGTGGCCCCATCCGGCACTGCGCTGCTCCACTCCTGGCTGGGATCTTGCTCAGACGGGTGGTTGGGGTGCTGAGGGTGCTTCGCACAGCCCTGGCCAGCACCCTGCCCTGGCAGGAGCAGAGCTGGGATGGCTGCTGGTGCTCTCCCGGGGGCTCTGTGCTCCCTCCACTCCCCTGAGTTTGGCTGATCAGAAGGCAGCAGGGTTATTCGCGAGCCGTGCCACCGTGCGTACTCTTTTTCTTTTCCCTCTTCTCCTTGCTTTTTAATGAGCCAACCTTGGAGGACCTTGAGAGACGCTCCTGCAGCTTTTCAGTGACTTATCTGCCGGCCTCTGCCCCCTATTCCGCCGAGGGGATAAATCTCCGCTCGCGGCGCGGAGCTGAGCGCCGAGCCCGTCCCGCCGCGCACCGCAGGCTCCATAACTCACGGCGGGGGCGGGGGGGCTGCCTGACGGAGGTCGCGGGGTGGACGTCGAACACTCAGCGCCGAGATTGATGGCATTCCCCGCCTGGAGCAAGAAAAAAAGTCCCATTACAATAGGGGACAAGCTGGTAAATTATCTTCCGTTCAACCTGGGTCGGGGAAAAACAAACTGGAGCGGCTGGGAGTGATGCAGGACCATGGGCTGCCTCTGAGGAGGGACCGGGAGGGCTGGGGGTGTTTTACACCTTCAGGAAAAGCCTCTGCCTCTCCTCGCCTCCATCCTGCGTGCTTCATCCTGCTTTTCATACAGCATCTGTGTCAGTGCAGAGACCAAGAGGTGGTCCCGCCGGGGACCCCTGAACCCCAAGCAGGGGCCGTGCCACGCACACCCCGCAGCCAGGGCAGGACCTAGTGCCCCTCTCCGGGGCTTTGCTTGGCTCTGCCTGGTGCAGGTCAGGGCGAGCGGGTGCGTGGGCATGGCTGGTCCTGCCGGCAGCGTTGTGCCTGCGGGCAGCGAGTGCGAGCTCCAAAGCTCCATGAAATAATTGTGCTGTAGGAGTGGGACAGGTTGGGCGCGAGTCCCTGCGAGCTCTGCCGCTTAGCAGCAGCGAGCTGTGCTGCATCCCCCTCCCTTACTGGTAACGATGCCTGCATGGGGACGGGACTGGAGACTCTCCCTCTCTCTTTCAGGCTGAGAAGCCTCTGCTGTGAGACCCTGACGGCTCTTCCCGACAGCTCGGAGAGGCAAACGCCAGTGTGAGCTCTCGCCTGCGCCCCGCAGCACGAGGCACCTCCTCTTGCCGCCCAGGTACGTCTGTTCCACCAAGCAGCCCGGGCTGGGGGGAGCGTGGAGGCTGCTGGAGGCCACGCTCCTGCTTCCCTATGGCCCTGCCTGGTGTTGCAGCTCGTGAATCAATCCACCGTGTGCTTGGCACCAGTGCTAGGTAAAGATCGTGTGCCCCCTGCTTTCCCGCACGTGCCCAAGGTCCAAGCTCCAGTGAAACAACCTGGAGAACGGGAGCATCGCGGGGAGAAGCCACGCTTCTGGTGGGAGGAGGGCAGCGGGGATGCCTGGCTCCCTGCTGCCCACCCTGGGCAATCTCCTGGCGATTCCCTCCAGGCGCAGAGCTCCTGGAGTGCTCAGGACCCGGGTGCTCCCCTGCTCAGCTCCACCGCAGCCTGGCCGTGCTCAGGACACGGCGCCCAGCATGGATCATGCTGCCAGCCCACTGCAGCCGTCTGCCTGGTTTCCACTGGTTTAGTTTGAACCCGTCCCCATCGGTTCAAGTGACACAAGATAAAAGCCAGCCTCCTGCTGACATCAGACCGTGCTGGGAGTTTGCACAGAGTCTTAACGAGTAGTTAAAAAGTCAGCCTGGTACAGGCAGCGTGACTTTCTCCTCCAGCCAAGCCACTGTCCCCGTTTCCTCCCAGTGCTGTGAGCCCTGAGGGCACTGTGCCTCGGAGGGGTTGTGGCAGTGCTGTCACAGCCACGCTTTTGGCCCGATGGCAGGGATGGGACATTGCTTGAGGACAGGACATTGCTTGGGGATGGGGCATTGCCTGGGGACAGGACATTGCTAGGGACACAGCACGGTGCCTGTTGGCTGCATGCACCTCCTGTGAGGGTGCTGGGGGAGACACCACGGCCCCGGCACCCCTCTGGCCGGGCCCTGCCTCGGGCTCTGCTCCCTGAGAGTGGCTCCTGTGCTCTGCCGTCCATCCCACGTGCGTGCTCTGACACCGCCAAGTGAGGAGCGAGGTTTGAGAATCTTCGTCCCTCCGCTGGGGGCAGAGGTTGTCCTGAGAGAAGGATTAAAGAGGAGCCTTCCCTCTCTGAAGAGGCTGTGCAGATGTATTTCCCCAGCCGCATTAATCAGTTTGAAGGCAGCAAAGGAAGCTGAGCTCTGTGTATCACCTTGAAGCTTTTCTTTTTTTTTTTCTTTTTTTTTTTTTTGCCTTTTAGAAAACTTTGGGTGGATGTTATTGCTCATGAAAACGAGGGTCTGATCATGCTGGGTAGGAGCAGGCGTAGTGTGGGCTGGCGCTATTATGCAAGCTTCCCACATGCAGCTCTGCCAGTGCACGCCGTTCCAGAACAACAGCCCGCGCCCGGCCCCGAGCCCACCCCCGGGGCTGCCGGAGCGCCCGGCCCCGCGCTGCCCACGTCACCCCCACGCCACGCTGCCCGCTCCTGCGAGGGGCGAGTGCCCGGCCACCGTGGTGCCCTGTGGGGTGGAGGTGGCTGGGTCAGGGGTGCACGGGCTCGGGCTTGCTCCTGCCAGAGGCATGGGGCTGCGTGCCCTCAGCTGCCGTGGGGGCTGCCCCACTGCGCCGTGCTGCGCGGGAGCCGGCCCGCTGCGTTAGCTCTGCCTGGAGCAGGAGCACCCGGCGTTCCCTGCAGGGTGTTGTGGTATGCTAGGCATGGGTCTGGGGGCTGTGCTGCTTGTCGGCAGGGGATTCGCGATCAGACACAAAAGCCAAACCCAAATGGCTAATTTTATTCCAGAGATTGTTTGCCTGGTGTCAAGCAACCTGGGGTGATTCACGCATCGCTGCTGTCAGGGCTGTGGCACCAGTGATGTCCCTGCCATCTGCTGTCACTGGAGAGCTGTGTGGCATCCCCAGCCTCAGTAAAGATGCTCAGTGCTTGTCTTGTCTTAGGGTACCCACAGATGTGTCTTCACTGCTAAAATGGGTTCCCTTTTCCAGCCAGCAATCCAACAGAGGCAAAGCCTGGCTTAGCTTCGCCTCTGGCTTAGCGAAGTGAAGCCAAACCCCAAGTGGGAGCACGTGCTGCAGGTGGGGTTGTCACCCTGGTGGGGAAGCTCATCAGTGTCCCATGGGAACACGGATCCAGCCTGGCTGCAGGGACCGGGCACCCTGGGACAGACGCAGGCTCGCCTGTGCTGGTGCCACTGAGCCTCTTCCCCAGCCAGCCTTCCTCCCTACTGCATTTATGCTTCCCTTGAGCCTCCCTTCACTGCCAGCCATCTTCCTTGTTGTTGCCACATGATGGCTTTGGGTTGCCAGCCGTGAGCGTCACACAGGGGTGCCGGTGCCTCGCACGAGGCTCGCGCTGACCGTGGGGCAGCACGACGGATCAAGGAGCGGCCACGTTGGTACTGAGCCCTACAGAGATGCTCCCTGTCATCCTGAAATCCAAGCGAGCCCTCACCAGGAGGAAAGTGCTCCTTAAAGTAAGGCTTGAAGACGAGCAATGGAGAAACATCTGAAAAGGGAGCCCTCGAGGCGCTTTTGTTCCAGCGAGTGGGAGTGCTAGATCCGCTTAGACATGAAAGGCTGAGCAGCTCCATCCCCAAAGTCACCAGCGAGACTGCGGCGAGGAGGAGGACGGGGGTGCGTGGCTGCAGGGGGAGGTCATCCCGGGAACGCCTGTCACCGGGACTCCCCTCTCCTCCTCCCCTCCGAGCAAGGAAATTAGGTCACACTTGGAAGTCAGTTTCTTGGCTGTGGATTTAATTTGGCTTTTCCAGGCTAGTTATCATATAATAAATTCCAGGAGATTTATAGAAAACATGCCCAGGGAGGCTTAGCCAGTGTGTAACAAGATTTGTGCTATTTCTCGCTGTAGAGCAGCTCCAGCAAGCACAGCATGCGCCTGGGGCTGCGGGCAGGGCTGACAGGGCCGGAGCTGCGGGGCTGGCACCCACGGCTCCCCCAGGCCCAGGGGATCCCAGTGCTCGGGTGAGGGCTGCCAGGGCTGGGATGGGTCTGGCAGCTCTGGCGCAGAGCCTGACATCCCCAGGGCCCAGCCTCTGATGGCTCCCACAACGGGGCTGTGCAGGCTCACGCAGCCTCAGCCCTGCCAGCCTTGCGGCCCCGTAGCAAAAGCCTCCCCGGCCCTGAGGCACTGTGCTGCAACAAATGTCCTCGCCCGCAGCTCCCCAGCAGCAACAGGCTGCTGCCATAAATCATCCGGGAGCGGCTGCCTTCGTGTGACCAGTCGTCACTTGTCTTCTCGTGGCTGCCGGGAGCGGCAGTGACGGGCCTGTTGTGGCTGGGCCTGCTGGTGGCGATGTTGGTGGCTGTGGTGGTCGAGGCCTCCGGTAGCCCGGGGCTTGTTGCCATCAGAGCCGGCTCCCCAGAGGGGAGTGATGGGGAGAGGGCTGTGGGGACAAGGAGCACCGGGGGGACATCCCCCCCCAAGGGCATGGCCTTGTGGCCTCTCCCCCCTCGCCCGTGGGAGGCCGTGGGACAGCGAGCTGCTGTCTGTGGATCTCGGCTCTGCGTGCCTGTGGGAGACAGGTTTGCCCGCTGCCTCGGGAAAGGCCAAGAAGGAAAAAAGCACTCGGTTTTGCTGTGATTTCTGATATTTGCAGCACAATGGCAGCTAAGTGTCTGGGAGACAACCAGCAGCACAGAGGGCACTGCCAGCCACGCTCCCCATACCGTCTCTCGCTGCTTAAGCCGCCCAATTAGTGTCTTATTAGTCACTCCGCGTGTTAAAGCATTAAGAACAATTAAGGGTGAGAAGAGTTTCCAGATGTAGCAGCAAGCGCTGGAGCCGGGAGCTGGCAGCTCCGCTGGCTGCTCCCATATGGAAACAATCTCACGCGCAGCAGGGCTCGCTGCAGGATGGCGAGCTGGGCCCGGCGCTGTCACGGGGTCCGGGGGCTGCCGAGGAGCGGGGGGTGATGCCCACCCCTGCCACCAGCACCCCATGGCCAGGCTGCGCCTGGCTTCTGTGAGCTGGGGAGGGGATGCGGGGGCTCCGGGCTGACCTTACCGCTGGTGCTGGCCGTACCGCTGGGGTATCGGCACCGGGGCCGCGGGGTGCAGCGGTGGCATACCGGGAGAGCTGGCCATGCACGTCGGGATGTGCCTCTGAGCACCTGCTGAGCATGCTGGAAACGCTCCCCGTTATTAAGTTTGCAAATGAACTCAAGTCAAATATTTATTTATTGGCTGGGCTCGGTGTGAGTCAGAGTCCCTCCGCGCGGCGCCCAGCCGTCGCTGGCAGCCCCATGCCGCGCGGTGCCTTTGCTGGCGGAGAAAGCAGGGCTGGAAACGCACGCGGCTGCGAGCAGCTACGAAAGTGCATCTGGGACACCGCGTGTGGGGGACAACTGCCTCGATAAAGATAGCTCTCTTGTTGTGACACTTCGAAGTACAGGAGAAGTAGCACAAGCAGAGACGAATGTGACTTCAGAGCCTGAGTGCAAGTGACTTCAGCTCCCCATAAATAGTCCCTGGCGCGGTGGTGGAGGGAGGGGGACTGGAGCAGGCACATCCCGGGGGCTGTCATGCCCACGTGCTTGGTGCCCGCTGCACAAGGCAGGTCTCACCCCCTCCAGTGCTCCCCACCGGTGCCAGGACTGCTTGGAGGGGGGCCAAGGCAGAGCCTCGGTGGCCGCCCGCAAGCCCGGCTGCTGCTGTGCCCGCACGGCGCTGGGGCAGGGGTTGCGCGGTGCTGGTGGGCACCGGTCCCTGTGCCACTTGTTGGGCGCGCTCCCCCTCGCTCGCCTGCTGCCTGGCCAGCGATCCGCAGCCAGATTGTTGGCTTGGGTAAATATATTTTACCTTGGCAACCTCGCCGGTGTTTGCCTGCCTGGAGCGTTCATATTTATAGCAGTGGCCTCCCGCCGCTCCTGCGTGCCAAGCCCCCTGCCCCACGGCCAGGCGCTCAGGGAGGTTTTCCCAGGTTTTCCCATCTCTGCTCCTGGAGGCTTTGGGTGCTGCCTCTCTGCTTCCCTCCATGCTGGTGGCTGCGAGCCCAGGGAGGCTGCCCCAGGCAGGTGCTGCTGGCCCAGGGGCAGGGGCTGTGGCCTCGCAGGGGCAGGGCCTGTGGCCCCTGCTGTGGCCTCGCAGGGGCAGGGGTCCTGGGCTGGGAGTGCTGTGCCCTCTGCCTCGCTGCAGCTGGGGCTGGGCGAGCACCATGAGGTGAGGGCACGGAGCTGGAGAGAAGGGGAGGGAGGTGGCCTTTGGTTGTTGGAATAATTCCTCTCCCGCTCTCTCTGGGGTGAGGCGAGCGGTGCTTGGACAGATGGTGTTTTTGAGTGACCTTGGAGCTCGGAGTGGTTCCCTCGGATGCTGAGTAATGGTCGGAGCCACGGGAAGCGAGCAGCGGTGTTGCAACCTGCTCGCGCCAGTGGGAGCTTGTCAGGAAGCCAGAGCTGGGGAGGGATGTGGGGTGAACCAGGGATGGAGCCAAGGCCCAGCACGGCGTCGTGGCTGTAAGGAAAGCAAATGTGTCCCGCGATCCCTGCTCCCTCGGCTGCGCGAGGAGCACGGTGCTGTGTCTGGTGGGGCTGGCCCGACACTTCCTGACAGCTCCTACAGCCCCCGTCCGCGCTTCCTTTGCCTCGCAGTGGGATCTCCCCCCTCCCTCTCACCTCTCTTCTTAGGGAAAAGCCTGTGCTTGCTCCAAAAGCCCCAACAGGGGCCTCCGCAGCATCAGGATTTGGTTCAGGGAAGCCCCGTGGCTTAGCCATGGCAGGTGCTTTGTGCAATACAACGTGTCCTGCAGGTAAGATCAGGAACTCTAATTCTAGGAGAAAATTCAGTGCATCCCCGGGGGGCTGTGACGCAGGGATCGCCCCACTCCATTCGCTTGTTCTCGTGCTTCTGTTTCAACTTTGTTTCCAAGTTTGTGATCCAAATTTGTGCCTCTGCTTCTCGGGCCCTGGGATTGCCTCCTTCTGTCAGCGCCCGGTGCCTGCGGGTGGCTCTGAGCTCCGATGCCCGAGGTCCAGCCCCGGAGGCTCTTTCGGAGCCTGCAGGCGGCCACGCGCTGGAGCTGGGCAGCGCTTCCCAGGCAGCTGCCCAGGGCTGTTGGGAGGAGCCTGCCTGCGGCGTTGTGACAGTGTGGGCATCTCCACGCCTGGAATGAAATCTGATAAACTGCATCGGAGCTATTTTTATTCTTGTCTGTTCCTGAGCTCTCTGGGGATGCAGAGTATCTCATGTTCCTGTAGCATGGACCACGAGGAGCAGCGGGGCTGAAGCAAGTCTCAGGTGGACCTGGATGGTTCACCGCGGGGTTATGTGCGGAGCGATGCGAGCTGGGGGGCAGCTGCACCTGCCCCCAGGAGCTGCGTGGGGCTGGCAGCTCTGGGTAGGCAGCTTCAGACTCGGAGTCATAGGAAACTGCAGAGGGGAGCTGAAGAGGACTGGCAGGAGGCGTGCAGCAATCAGACCTGCAGAGGCAGCGGCCTGGGCTGTGGGGCCTGAAGCTGCCTGGGGCATTGCTCGCCTTGGGCATGAGGGTGCTGGGCTGAGCGCAGAGCCTGTCGTGGGCTGCGCCCCTGCCCGAAGGTCTTGCACTCCTGCACAGGGCCAACGAGCCCTGGTGGTGGGAGACGTGCTGGTGCCACCCCACGGAGCGCAGCAGCGGCGCTTTGGGGAAGCCAACCCCCGGCACGAGGTGATGGGGCGGTGTGCTGCTGGCAGGGACCCTGCCTCTGAGAGATGTCTGAGGTCCCCAGGGCAGAGCGAGCCGTCACGTCAGCACATGCCTGCTGCATTGCTGCGTGGCTGGGTGAGCAGGGAGCAGTGCTCGGAAGGACACTCAGCTCTGCAGCACCTGCGCAGGGGGCAGGAGTCGTCCTCCCCAAGGGGCTGTGTCCCAGGAGAGCTGCCCGTGGAGCCTCGGTGGCCGTGCTCACAGCGGTCTGTGCTCGGGGAGCCCTCGGCTCACTTGGTGGGGTGGAAGGAAGCAGCCGGCCCTCGGGACCCCTGCCCTCGCTCTTGGGTGCTGCTGGGGTGGGGACAGGCGCTCGGATGTGGCCATCGCCCGCAGCCGCTGGTGCCAGCCCGGGTGCAGCATCTGAGCAGCTCCGGTTACTTAACATGCAGCAAGTGTTGTACTCAGAGAAATTTAGACGTAATTTTTTTGTGCTTGCATGTAAATGTGGGTAGGTGCTGTCCTGATTGATGGCAATTAGCATTTTCTAACGGTAACAGATGTTCAGATTGCCAGGAGGCTGGTACCTAACGCCCACACTGCCATCTGTTCCACTGGGCACTGCCTGGGGAAGCGGTACCAGCGCTGCAGACCTGCGAGTCCTTGGTGGGGTGTATTTAACAGTATTGTACGAGATTCTTATTTTTTTTTTTCTGGGGGAAAATAATAATAATAATAAAGACGTTTTCAGGTTTATAAATAGTTCATTCTGTTTATTATGGGATGGAGACTTTCCATCTGATTAGCAGCCTGGATTTCTGCACTGGGTTAGGGAAGCAATCTGGACAGGACACAGAGCAGGAGACCGTGGCCCAGGGATTTCGAGGGGCTCTGCTGCAGCATTGCTGGCAGATGGGAGGACGGGAGGAGCTCCCCCGGTGCTGCTGCTCTCTGGGAGGGCTCCTCAGGCTCTGGACCCTGTGCAGAGCGGGGACAAGTGGAGGGGACCAGTGCCCCAGCGCAGGAAGGAGCAGCACCTGGCAGCAATGCTCGTGTTGGTGCCCAGCTTGGTGCTGGGCCGGCTGATGCAGTGCGCGCTCCTCTGCGCGCTCCCGCGCGCTGTCCTCCGTGCCCCCAGCAGGTGAGGGGTGCCTGGCTCGCACCTCGGTGCTGCTCTTGCTGCTAGCTTGTGCTCGGCCCTGGGGTTTGTTCGGCCTCTCTCCAAAACATTGAGCAGTCTCAAGAGACAGGGAAGGTGACAGGAGGCCCAGAAGACCTCGCCTGGAGGAAAGCAGCAGCCCTGCTGCTGTAGCACGGGCATGGCAGGTCACTGCAGTGGGAGGGAAAGGGCCGAGCTGCTCCCCTGAGGGCCATCGCATGTCATCTCCAGCAACAGAAGTGCTGAAACGCCTGAGCACCATTTTAGATCAGTTAAAAGCCATCTTTAGGGAAGAGGAGCAGAGCGTGAGCCTGGCCCCTGCTGCCCCGGCCACGATCCCACCAAGCGCTCCGATTGCTGGGGACGGTCCCAGTGCTCCCGGCAGGGTCAGTACCTGTCCCAGTGCCCCCTCTCCCTGCACAGAAACCTTCTGCTTCCCCACCTGCGTGTTCCTGCAGCCGTCTGCACCCGTCGGTACTTGTGCCGGCGTGGTGGTCGAGCTCCCGCAGCCCCGTGCCCGCCCGGTGCCTGCTCCCAGCGCGCTGGCGGTGAGCGCGGCCGTGCCCCGGCGGGGCTCAGCAGGACGGCGCCGTCTGGCCGCTCCCCGGGGGCTGCTCCCGGCCCCTTCTCCGCTCCCCGTCCATCTGGCCCCGTCTTTGCGGTCGCCCCGTGGCGTGGCTCGGGCCCCAGCAGGGCATCGCGCAGTGGTGTGAGCGCTGCCTGCTTTCTCCTGGAAATATCTTTCCCAAGCAACCTAGAAACACACTTGCTTTTTTCGCAGATGCAGGAGATGGTGACTCATAGTCAGCTTGTAACTGAGTAATATACCTAGATGTTTCTCTGTGTGTTTTTCCAGGTTAGAGCAGAAATTCTTGCGTAGTCCTTATGTACAGCATTTTGAACTTTGTGCTCTTCAGTCGCTCCGGTCCTCGAGGTCTGCCGGCACCCCCGGGCTGAGCCCCCTCCTCCTGCTCTGGAATCGCCTCCAGCCACCCTCAGCCGGGCGCTCGGTGCCACCGGTGTCCCCGCGGGCCCCACGGCCCGGCCGCTCGCGGTCCCTTGTCTGAAGAAAGGTACCAGCTTGCTCTGGCATCACCTGCCTTTGGTAAGGCGATGTTAAATCTGCTTTTCATTTATTTCCCCCTTGTTGTTCTTTCAGCTTCTGCTCTACGTGTTGTTGAGGTCTCAGAGGTCTGTGTGCTCTTTCCCTTCCCCGTGCTCCTTTCCCCTTGCCACCCCACCGCTGCTTCCAGTTCCGTCGCCCATTGCCACCCAACTGCCTGCTGGAAAGCCGTGGTGGGGCTGTGAGTTGGGCCAGATCTCTCGGGCTTCTGGGATGGAGATTTCCTCCTTCCTCAGATTTAAACTCGTTGGACACTTTGAGTTTTGCTCCTGCTTTGGAGGCTGGTTTTCATTTCTGTTCCTTCATGCTGTAAAGCAGCCTGCAGATGAAAGCGTGTTAATCACCATCCCTTCTGAAAGCTGAAGCTAATTGTTCAATCAGTTTTCAGGCAACACCTAGGTTGGTTTTATCTCTACTCATCCATGCTGTGTAGCAGCCTCACTTTTTTTCTGTATTATCTTTTTATTTACATACCTAATGAACCTTTCACTATTTCGCTGCAGCGTCTCATTCAGCCTCCTTGGTAATTCTTTCTCTGTCCCTGTGCTTTCTCACACACAAGGTTTTCTCTGCTGATATTTCCTCCCCCCGTTCCTCGCAGGCTCTCCCCCTGTGGCTCAGATCCTGTTGGCTTGGTTATTTATCCGCTTAGTTCTGGGTCTGTTCTCCACGAGCTTTCTTCCTCTTGCTGAGGACTTTATTTACTCCTCCTGCATTAAATAAAACTCTGCTGTCCTTACAGCTGGAGACAGTGGCCTCTAAGGTCCTCTTGTCTTTACTCCTGGAGCTAGCCCTGGCTTACAGATATATTTTTGTTTACTATTGTGTTATTTGGGCTGAAGCAACACATGACCATTTGAGCCAAGGTTGTTTTCTGCAGCCATTCCTCCTGTACTGGGCTCATGCCAGGCCTTTGGTGTGGTAGGAGGACTGTCTGTGGAAGCCCCACATCATCACTGGAAATGTCAGGCTGCCAGAAACGTGTAGACGATGCCCTTTATTGTAAGTCGCAAACTACTGTAAAGGTATGAAAAGATTGCTGCTGGAAGTCATGCTACCCATCAGGGGAGAGACTAAAAGACAAATGGATGCAAAATGCTGAAAGTCTCAGAGATGCGGTTTGCAAAATGTTACCGTGTCATTTGTGTTTCCTCTCCAAGCGCCGATCGAGTTGCAGGGGCAGGCAGAACAGAACAGGCTGGAGGAGTTGGCCCCTCCAGAGCCCTGTTTACTCATCCAGGAGAGGCTTCCTTAGGTGGGCTCAGGGGCATCCCGCTACGCACACGCAGGTGCTGAATGCAAGATGCCAGCAGCGAGACCGTGACGGAGGTCCCCCAGTAAGTGAAAGAGTCTGTGAGTTCCTAGAGGACCGGTCAGCTTGGAAGGCCACGGGGCACGTGCCCGGTCCAGGCCCCGGGGCAGCGCCCTGCCCACCCAGCGCCGCTTCCTGAGCCGAAGGGCGCCGGGAGGGATCCCGCACTGCTGCGGCGGCGCGAGAGGTTGGTTCGCCTCATCTCCCTGTAGCTCCGCTGCTGCCGGGTGTGATGAAACATTTAGCCCTTTGCCCCAAGGAAAATGGAAATCTGATTTTTTTTCCCTTGCATTTTGCCCGTGATGGGACAGCCCCGGGCAGCTTGGCCACGGCAGCACCCATGCGCAGGGCTGGGCACCCTGCGGGGACAGGGATGGGGACAGGGACGGGGACGGCTCCCCTCAGGGCACTGCTCACGCCTGCTCCCCACTACCCCGTGCTGGGCGCTGTTCCCCGTTGCCCTTCCTCGGCCTCTCTCCCACCAGGAGCACGTCCCAGTGCTTTCCGTGACCCTGCTGGTCACCCTGCCCCTGCGCTTTGTGCAGCACCATGCTGTGTGTGTTGTTCGCTATGGGAGGCGGTGGTCACTGGCCCCCCGGGCTGCACGAGGAGCATCCCCCCGCACCTCCCTTGCTGAGGGCAGCACTCGGCTGCGTCCCCCCGCGGGGCTGTGCCGCCTGCCCGGTGCCCACGGTGCTCGCGGCGCTGGCGATGCCGAGGTTCCCGTGCGGGTGTGCAGCAGTGCCGGTTGCTCTCACGCTGGTGGGCTCAAGGGGGACCTGCCAGCGTCACCGAGTGTCTGTGGAGCCGACCCCACGTGCGGGGGCTATGGCAGGGCATCAGCAGCTGACCTGCGGCTACACCGCGGAGAGGAGCCCGGTCCTGGCCCCGCTCTGCGGCCACCGTGTCACCGGGCTTGGTCTTGTAGCACTTTGACTGGCACAAAGTTGTTTCCATGACACATGATTAGCTCTTCCCTGGGCATCATTAACATTTCTCTAAAAAGACTCTGGCGTTTTGCCAGCTGCTTTGTAAGCTGCTTCAGAGGAGAGGAAATAATCTTGTCTCCTTGGCAAACTGGGCCAGGGGATGGAAGTTTTCGGCTGCAGCTCGGTGTTTGGGGAGGGAGACCTTCACAGGCACCGCCGCGCTCCCCAGGCGCTGCAAGGTGGATTTCCCAGCGCACGGCCATTACCCAGCAATACAGCGGCTGCTGGCAGCAAGAGGGGTGGTGATTAAATGACAAAAGGTGAATTATATAGAAAGTGCTTTCCTCCTCTCCGGAGAGCTCCCACGCTTTCTCTGAGGTTTGATTCGGAGGCATTTCTGTATTTTTTTTTTCCCTCCCCCCCCACAATTTTCCTTTTAAAAACATGAGTCAATTGTAGCATGCACAAAAGGGGAATACTGGGAGCCTCGGCTGGATGCTGCGTGCCGCGGAGCTGTGTTGAAATACATCCTGCATGGCCCAGCCCTGGCCCCGGCCCCTCTGCTGTGCCTGCAGCCACCCCCTGCGGCAGCACCAGCCTGGCCCGCGGCCCCCCGGCATGGGCTCTGCCAGGAGCCTGGAGCAGGAGCTGCCCCCATGGGGGTCCTGGAGCCCCTGAGGTGGCCGGGGAGGGGGCTCCCACACCATGCGGGGGGCACAGCGCTCACCCCCAGCGCTCTGCTCGTGTCCCTCGGGGTCTGGCGCTCGCTGGGCTGCTCCGGCTCGGGAAGGCTGAGCATCCTCCA